>NC_086445.1:276325783-276685783 GCF_028390025.1 Pseudophryne corroboree
AATATGTAGGGACATAATCACATAATATATTCATCATCTGAGCAATAGATATTATTGATTCTAACACTCATTATGGGTTCACTAAGATATGCCGGAGGTCGGGCTCCCAGCGACCAGCATACCGGCGCCGGGAGCCCGACCGCCGGCTTACCGACAGTGTGGCGAGCGCAAATGAGCCCCTTGCGGGCTCGCTGCGCTCGCCACGCTACGGGCACGATGGCGTGCTATGCGCGCCACACTATTTTATTCTCCCTCCAGGGGGGTCGTGGACCCCCACGAGGGAGAATAAGTGTCGGTATGTTGGCTGTCGGGATCCCGGCGCCGGTATACTGTGCACCGGGATCCCGTCAGTCGGCATACAGAAGACCACCCCTCATTATTTATGTGAAATGGATTGGGAATCATCCTAATCATACCATTTTATTTTTGTGATTATTTATAATATATACTCGTGTGTGTATATATAAGAGGACACAGTGCACTGGGATGCTTAATACACCATAGGATAAGGTTAGAATTTATTAACTATTATATGTTATAGAAGGGTATATATAATATGTATTAATATATCTATACATGCATATAGATGAGGAACTTCACTAGAAAGAGGAATTCCATTCACCTAATGCATGGTTGGTAGTGAGTAATTAGTAAAATATTATGGAACAATAGTACATTACAATAAACTATTGATAGTTGAGCACTATTTTTGTTGTGGCACGTTTTGTTTATGATTTTCACCAACACTAGTTTGTTTGTTTATTTCACATGCACTTTTAATGAATGCACTTAGGACTGCACAAGGGAATGCACTGTAGATATCGTATATATAGACACAATTATTATTATTTGCACGGTAGAGTCTTAATATGTAGATATATTATGTTAGTTAAAATGACACGGGCATTTAGCAGTATAATATATATACTACACACATAGGTATTATTATAACATGAAAATATGGGCACGTTTATTTATACAGCACATGGTTCACATTTCAGGGGTAAAAGGTTATATGGAATACTAGGATATGGTTTTATGTGTTTTTCTGAATACAATAAATCATGAAATGGACATATATATTCCCGATATATAAAATTGACGATAATACAGTATATGTACATTCATTTGCTGCAATTTGCTTGGATATATCAAATCTGGATAGCTGTACCTCCTATATAAGACTAGGACACATATTTGACATAAACACTTTATAAAAGGTATATATTGTGGTTCAACGGGAATATGGATATAATATATCATTAGTATAGTTCAACCCAATTCAATAATGAGTATACACATTACGGGGTACCCCAGGCTAATTAGTATACTGACACAGTGGGATGGAACCTAACACGATCACCTGTGGAGGTGAAAGGAGTTAGGTGTGAGGACTAATTACCTATACCGCAAGTCGGAGAAACGGACGGGAGGTTTGAAAATTACCCCGCCCGCCAATGATAACAAGATGTGGATATGACGATTGGTCCATCTACGGTATAAACTGCATGAGGAGGCGGGCGCCGGACGCTAGAGCCCAGAAGAAGCTCTAACAAAGAGCGAAATGCGCATTGGTTTAGCCGTGCGCCGCTAATATTAATGTGTTGTTTCCTAAGCTCCTAATTCATCTGCCTATGTACCGTACATTTATGTGATAGCTTTGTACCTTAGGATAATATATACTCAAAGGAAGTGTTACCCGGAGATTGTCATGCACAATCATATGTGACCATAGCAGGAGGGCATGAGGATTATATGATTAAATTTAGGCTGTCAGAAATTTGCCTCTCTTTGCTCAATATACAATAAACTATGCGGAGCATGCCAGTGTGTGGGCCTCGCATATAAGAAAGCAAGCCCACCTCTATACTAACTATATTATACTCTCTGACATAGTCCGTTCTCTAATAACCCAGGAGTGCTGGTGTGATTCAGTAGGGATTGACAGCCTATTGTAGCCCTCATCCCCACATATGCATGCATATTATAACTGCGGAATATAAATTTATTGAATCTATGTAAATAGTGTGAGAAGAGGGGATTTGTGAATTAAATTCCCCAATATTCATCGTAGTTATAAGAAGCCGTAATTGATATCACGTCACTGAGGGGGAACACTTCAGTATTATTTATGGTTAAAGACTAAGAAGCAATCACAACTTTATATCTGTGCAGTATAGGAAGACTGGCAGATTGCCAAGAATTCATACTGATATATATTAGCAACATTTATTGCCAGTCACTGCACACAAAGCAGTATGTAACTGAAATTTACTACTGTCAGATGAATTAGTGGATACAGTGTCAACATTATACACAGAGCAATGGGAGATTGAAACATAATACTGTTTATAAATAAATACAAGTAGATACAGTATCAACATTGAAACCTGGACAGAAATTGCACTTCTTCATTTTTATTTCTTTTCACACTGCTAAATGTAATTTAAGTGCGGTACATTTGGAATGAATACATTGTTCAGATATAGTTTAATATTTGAGCAGTACACTGATAATTATCAGGTGCATACATACAAATAATTGGAGCTTAGAACACCTATACTCATCATAAGAGTGATATCAAATATATAAGATATAATAGGCGGCACACGATTTGGTTTTAGTAATTTCTCTGACGTCCTAAGTGGATGCTGAGGACTCCGTAAGGACCATGGGGAATAGCGGCTCCGCAGGAGACAGGGCACAAAAGTAAAAGCTTTAGGATCAGGTGGTGTGCACTGGCTCCTCCCCCTATGACCCTCCTCCAAGCCTCAGTTAGGTTTTTGTGCCCGGCCGAGAAGGGTGCAATCTAGGTGGCTCTCCTAAAGAGCTGCTTAGAGTAAAAGTTTTGTTAGGTTTTTTATTTTCAGTGAGTCCTGCTGGCAACAGGCTCACTGCAACGTGGGACTTAGGGGAGAAGAAGTGAACTCACCTGCGTGCAGGATGGATTGGCTTCTTAGGCTACTGGACACTAGCTCCAGAGGGACGATCACAGGTACAGCCTGGATGGGTCACCGGAGCCGCGCCGCCGACCCCCTTGCAGATGCTGAAGAGAGAAGAGGTCCAGAAATCGGCGGCTGAAGACTTCCCAGTCTTCTTAAGGTAGCGCACAGCACGGCAGCTGTGCGCCATTGCTCTCAGCACACTTCACACCAACGGTCACTGAGGGTGCAGGGCGCTGGGGGGGGGCGCCCTGGGCAGCAATGAAAGTACCTATGCTGGCTAAAAATACATCACATATAGCCCCTGAGGCTATATGGATGTATTTAACCCCTGCCAGGTTGTCAGAAAAACCGGGAGAAGAGCCAGCCGGAAAGTGGGCGGGGCCTATTCTCCTCAGCACACAGCGCCATTTTCCTACACAGCTCCGCTGCTAGGAAGGCTCCCAGGCTCTCCCCTGCACTGCACTACAGAAACAGGGTTAAAACAGAGAGGGGGGGGGGTATTTTGTGTGGCGATATTATAATATATTAAGATGCTATAAGGGAAAACACTTATTATAAGGTTGTCCCTGTATAATTATAGCGTTTTGGTGTGTGCTGGCAAACTCTCCCTCTGTCTCCCCAAAGGGCTAGTGGGGTCCTGTCCTCTATCAGAGCATTCCCTGTGTGTGTGCTGTGTGTCGGTACGTGTGTGTCGACATGTATGAGGACTATGTTGGTGTGGAGGCGGAGAAATTGCCTGTAATGGTGATGTCACCCCCTAGGGAGTCGACACCGGAATGGATGGCTTATTTATGGAATTACGTGATAATGTCAACACGCTGCAAGGTCGGTTGACGACATGAGACGGCCGGCAAACCAATTAGTACCTGTCCAGGCGTCTCAAACACCGTCAGGGGCTTTAAAACGGCCATTACCTCAGTCGGTCGACACAGACACAGACACGGACACTGACTCCAGTGTCGACGGTGAAGAAACAGACGTATTTTCCAGTAGGGCCACACGTTACATGATAAGGGCAATGAAGGAGGTGCTACATATTTCTGATACTACAAGTACCACAAAAAAGGGTATTATGTGGGGTGTGAAAAAACTACCTGTAGTTTTTCCTGAATCAGATGAATTAAAAATTGCTAATATCTAAGAAATTATTGGCGTTATACCCTTTCCCGCCAGAAGTTAGGGCGCGTTGGGAAACACCCCCTAGGGTGGATAAGGCATTCACACGCTTATCAAAACAAGTGGCGTTACCGTCTCCAGATACGGCCGCCCTCAAGGAACCAGCTGATAGGAGGCTGGAAAATATCCTAAAAAGTATATACACACATACTGGTGTTATACTGCGACCAGCGATCGCCTCAGCCTGGATGTGCAGTGCTGGGGTGGCTTGGTCGGTTTCCCTGACTGAAAATATTGATACCCTTGACAGGGACAGTATTTTATTGACTATAGAGCATTTAAAGGATGCATTTCTATATATGCGAGATGCACAGAGGGATATTTGCACTCTGGCATCAAGAGTAAGTGCGATGTCCATTTCTGCCAGAAGATGTTTATGGACACGACAGTGGTCAGGTGATGCGGATTCCAAACGGCACATGGAAGTATTGCCGTATAAAGGGGAGGAGTTATTTGGGGTAGGTCTATCGGATCTGGTGGCCACGGCAACAGCTGGAAAATCCACCTTTTTACCCCAAGTCACATCTCAGCAGAAAAAGACACCGTCTTTTCAGCCTCAGTCCTTTCGTCCCCATAAGGGCAAGCGGGCAAAAGGCCAGTCATATCTGCCCAGGGGTAGAGGAACGGAAGAAGACTGCAGCAGGCAGCCCCTTCCCAGGAACAGAAGCCCTCCACCGCTTCTGCCAAGTCCTCAGCATGACGCGCTGGGGCCTTACAAGCGGACTCAGGTGCGGTGGGGGGTCGTCTCAAGAGTTTCAGCGCGCAGTGGGCTCACTCGCAAGTGGACCCCTGGATCCTACAGGTAGTATCTCAGGGGTACAGATTGGAATTCGAGACGTCGCCTCCTCGCAGGTTCCTGAAGTCTGCTTTACCAACGTCTCCCTCCGACAGGGAGGCAGTATTGGAAGCAATTCACCAGCAGGTGATAATCAAAGTACCCCTCCTACAACAAGAAAAGGGGTATTATTCCACACTATTTGTGGTACCGAAGCCAGACGGCTCGGTGAGACCTATTCTAAATCTGAAATCTTTGAACACTTACATACAAAGGTTCAAATCAAGATGGAGTCACTCAGAGCAGTGATAGCGAACCTGGAAGAGGGGACTATATGGTGTCCTTGGACATCAAGGATGCTTACCTCCATGTCCCAATTTGCCCTTCTCACCAAGGGTACCTCAGGTTCGTGGTACTGAACTGTCACTATCAGTTCAGACGCTGCCGTTTGGATTGTCCACGGCACCCCGGGTCTTTACCAAGGTAAGGGCCGAAATGATGATTCTTCTTCGAAGAAAAGACGTCTTAATTATCCCTTACTTGGGCGATCTCCTGATAAGGGCAAAGTCCAGGGAACAGTTGGAGTTCGGAGTAGCACTATCTCGGGTACTGCTACAACAGCACGGGTGGATTCTAAATATTCCAAAATCGCAGCTGATCCCGACGACACGTCTGCTGTTCCTAGGGATGATTCTGGACACAGTCCAGAAAAAGGTGTTTCTCCCGGAGGAGAAAGCCAGGGAGTTATCCGAGCTAGTCAGGAACCTCCTAAAACCAGGAAAAGTGTCAGTGCATCATTGCACAAGGGTCCTGGGAAAAATGGTGGCTTCTTACGAAGCGATTCCATTCGGCAGATTTCACGCAAGAACTTTTCAGTGGGATCTGCTGGAAAAATGGTCCGGATCGCATCTTCAGATGCATCAGCGGATAACCCTGTCTCCAAGGACAAGGGTGTCTCTTCTGTGGTGGCTGCAGAGTGCTCATCTACTAGAGGGCCGCAGATTCGGCATTCAGGACTGGGTCCTGGTGACCACGGATGCCAGCCTGAGAGGCTGGGGAGCAGTCACACAGGGAAAAAATTTCCAGGGAGTGTGGTCAAGTCTGGAGACTTCTCTCCACATAAATATACTGGAGCTAAGGGCAATTTACAATGCTCTAAGCTTAGCAAGACCTCTGCTTCAAGGTCAGCCGGTATTGATCCAGTCGGACAACATCACGGCAGTCGCCCACGTAAACAGACAGGGCGGCACAAGAAGCAGGAGGGCAATGGCAGAAACTGCAAGGATTCTTCGCTGGGCGGAAAATCATGTGATAGCAGTGTTCATTCCGGGAGTGGACAACTGGGAAGCAGACTTCCTCAGCAGGCACGACCTCCACCCGGGAGAGTGGGGACTTCATCTGGAAGTCTTCCACATGATTGTGAACCGTTGGGAAAGACCAAAGGTGGACATGATGGCGTCCCGCCTGAACAAAAAACTGGACAGGTATTGCGCCAGGTCAAGAGACCCTCAGGCAATAGCTGTGGACGTTCTGGTAACACCGTGGGTGTACCAGTCGGTGTATGTGTTCCCTCCTCTGCTTCTCATACCCAAGGTACTGAGAATTATAAGACGTAGAGGAGTAAGAACTATACTCGTGGCTCCGGATTGGCCAAGAAGGACTTGGTACCCGGAACTTCAAGAGATGCTCACAGAGGACCCATGGCCTCTGCCGCTAAGAAGGGACTTGCTTCAGCAAGTACCATGTCTGTTCCAAGACTTACCGCGGCTGCGTTTGACGGCATGGCGGTTGAACGCCGGATCCTAAGGGAAAAAGGCATTCCGGAAGAGGTCATCCCTACCCTGGTCAAAGCCAGGAAGGAGGTGACCGCACAACATTATCACCACAGGTGGCGAAAATATGTTGCGTGGTGTGAGGCCAGGAAGGCCCCCACGAAGAAATTTCAACTCTGTCGATTCCTGCATTTCCTGCAAACAGGAGTGTCTATGGGCCTAAAATTGGGGTCCATTAAGGTTCAAATTTCGGCCCTGTCGTTTTTCTTCCAGAAAGAATTGGCTTCAGTTCCTGAAGTCCAGACGTTTGTCAAGGGAGTACTGCATATAGAACCCCCTTTTGTGCCTCCAGTGGCACCGTGGGATCTCAACGTAGTTCTGGGATTCCTCAAATCACATTGGTTTGAACCGCTCAAATCTGTGGATTTGAAATATCTCACATGGAAAGTGACCATGCGGTTGGCCCTGGCCTCGGCCAGGCGAGTGTCAGAATTGGCGGCTTTGTCTCACAAAAGCCCATATCTCTTTTTCCATTCGGACAGGGCAGAACTGCGGACTCGTCCCCAGTTTTTCCCTAAGGTGGTGTCAGCGTTTCACCTGAACCAGCCTATTGTGGTACCTGCGGCTAATAGGGACTTGGAGGACTCCAAGTTGCTAGATGTTGTCAGGGCCCTGAAAATATATGTTTCCAGGACGGCTGGAGTCAGGAAAACTGACTTGCTGTTTATCCTGTATGCACCCAACAAACTGGGTGCTCCTGCTTCTAAGCAGACGATTGCTCGTTGGATTTGTAGTACAATTCAGCTTGCACATTCTGTGGCAGGCCTACCACAGCCAAAATCTGTAAATGCCCATTCCACAAGGAAGGTGGGCTCATCTTGGGCGACTGCCCAAGGGGTCTCGGCTTTACAACTTTGCCGAGCTGCTACTTGGTCAGGGGCAAACACGTTTGCAAAATTCTACAAGTTTGATACCCTGGCTGAGGAGGACCTGAAGTTCTCTCATTCGGTGTTGCAGAGTCATCCGCACTCTCCCGCCCGTTTGGGAGCTTTGGTATAATCCCCATGGTCCTTACGGAGTCCCCAGCATCCACTTAGGACGTCAGAGAAAATAAGAATTTACTTACCGATAATTCTATTTCTCGTAGTCCGTAGTGGATGCTGGGCGCCCATCCCAAGTGCGGATTGTCTGCAATACTTGTACATAGTTATTGTTACAAAAATCGGGTTATTATTGTTGTGAGCCATCTTTTCAGAGGCTCCGCTGTTATCATGCTGTTAACTGGGTTCAGATCACAGGTTGTACAGTGTGATTGGTGTGGCTGGTATGAGTCTTACCCGGGATTCAAGATCCTTTCTTATTGTGTACGCTCGTCCGGGCACAGTATCCTAACTGAGGCTTGGAGGAGGGTCATAGGGGGAGGAGCCAGTGCACACCACCTGATCCTAAAGCTTTTACTTTTGTGCCCTGTCTCCTGCGGAGCCGCTATTCCCCATGGTCCTTACGGAGTCCCCAGCATCCACTACGGACTACGAGAAATAGAATTATCGGTAAGTAAATTCTTATTTTTATTTTATTCTTATTTTCACACAAGACAGAAATCTGTCTAATAAATATTTCTTCTTTTCACGTTTTTCTATTTCTATAAACTTCTTTTAATATTTCGCTTTGTATGGCCTAATATTTAGGCCATTATAATACCATATGGGATATTATGAATAAAGGATGACATTCCATGTGGGTATTGGTACCTTATGTTTGTGAAAAAACAAAAAATTATAAATTATTAAAGTAAAAAATATCATAGATTAGATTTATTAAGGGGGTAGAGTGCACCTAGCTAAACTGATCTCTGCCACAATTTTTCTTCTCTGTACACTTTTCTCTGTCTCTTTGCCCTGGTCTCTGTGTACAGAGGCAGAAGGCTGAGTTTCGAGTAAGGCAATATAGTAGACAGGATAGGGGAAACGGAGAGGTGGGCCTGGGGATGGGAGGAGTAGAGCAAAAAATTGTTGGGTATAGGAGCAGGAAGGGGCTACTCTGGCTGTTTTCTACTCACTACAGTGCATTGGTCCATGGGTGGGTGGCTTAGACGTGCACAGGATCTCAAAACTGGGGTGTGTGGGACATACCTTCCTCCCCCAACACAGACTACTTCCCTGATCTTATCCTCTTCAGGGCTCTCCTGCATAACTCATGTCAGGCACTCTGTCTCCATGATGAAACTGCTACAACACTTGCTCCATCAGGCGCTTCTGAAGAAATAACCTCTTTTCTTCAGCTTGTGAGAGGCGCAGGTGGCGAGAGCGGCAGAAACACAGTGGTGAAGAGAGAAGAGCTAGAGGTGGGGAGTGAGGCAGAGATATATTTGGAGAGAGAGATGGAAGCGTAGATTGATAGAAAGCAGGTACACAGGTGGAGAGGGGGGCAGAGATAACGGTGGAAAGTGGGCAGTGATACAGGTGGAGAGGGAGGCAAAGATGTATTTGGAGATGGAGGCAGAAGCACAGATGTAAAGAAGTCAGAAACACAGGTGGTGAGTAAGGTAGAGATAGAGGTGGTGAGGGAGGTGGAAGCACAGATACACAGAAGGCAGACACACAGGTGGGGAGGAAAGCAGAGGTGGAGAGGGGGCAAAAATACAGATGGAGAGGGTGGCAGAGACGCAGGTGGAATGGGCAGAGATACACATGAAGATGGAGGCAGTGACACAGGTGTGAAGGGGGCAATGACGGAAGTTGGGAACGAGGCAGAGGCACAAGACACAGGTGGTAAGAGGTGTGGACACATAGGTAGTGAAGGTGGCAGAGAGTGAGACACAAGTGAAGATGGAATTGGAAGCACAGATAAGGAGGGGGGGCCGAGACACAGGTGGAGAGGGGGGCCGAGAAAGAAGTTAGGATGGAGGTGGAGGCACAGATGGTAAAATAAGCAGTGGCACAGGTGTTTAGGGATAGAGACATACGTGGGGAGGGGTAAAAGACATAGGTACTAAAATGGTAAAGGGGGACATACTCTAAGGGGGCAGTTGCAGCCGCATCTGATGTCCCAGTCCATTTAGGTGAAAACTTAAGCTGATGGCACACGTCCACAACCCCCCCCCCACCCCAATCAGCCCAATGTTTATCAGAATGGTTTTCAGTAAGAAAGCATCAGGTGTGAATAAAAGCAGCAGAAGACAGGAGGAGGAGCAGAAATGGGGTCAGGGGAAGCAGCATGTGCACGAAAAGAGCTGCTACCTCTGTGTTAACATCTGCATTGTGACTCTCCTGGCACCGCTGTACTGTACGATCTATTACCCATTCCACCTCCATTTCTCCCGGCATCCCCACTGGCCACCTGCTCTACCTCCAGCCCTGCCGCTGATCCAGTTGCTCAAAGAGAAGATTTAGAAGTTCTTATACCAGCATGCAGGTGCAGCTTTAAACGGGACCAGGAGGCGGAGCTTCAGATGGGTCCAGGAGGCAGAGATTCGGTTGTCTCCGGGGGGCGGGGCTGCGGACGATTCCAGGAGGCAGAGCTTCGGATGGATCCGGGAAGCGGAGGTTCGAATGGTGGTGGGAGGCGAAGTTTCTTACAGCATGGGGGTGGAGCTTCTAAAAGTTGTGGGAAGTGGTGCTTTGATCGGGTCCAGTAGCGGTGCTAGGGCTGGCCCTTAAGACTGAGGCAGGAGGGACTTCTGTCGTCCGGCTAGGGTAAGGGGGTAATCGGGTGATAAAATTTTGGGTTGCTGGTAGGGGAGTGAGCTAGGCTCTGGTGGAGACAGGAAAAATGTTTCTCTGACGTCCTAGTGGATGCTGGGGACTCCGTAAGGACCATGGGGAATAGACGGCTCCGCAGGAGACTGGGCACATCTAAGAAAGATTTAGGACTATCTGGTGTGCACTGGCTCCTCCCCCTATGACCCTCCTCCAAGCCTCAGTTAGATTTCTGTGCCCGGCTGAGCTGGATGCACACTAGGGGCTCTCCTGAGCTCCTAGAAGAAAGTATAGTTTAGGTTTTTTATTTTCAGTGAGACCTGCTGGCAACAGGCTCACTGCAACGAGGGACTAAGGGGAGAAGAAGCGAACCTACCTAAGTGGTGGTAGCTTGGGCTTCTTAGGCTACTGGACACCATTAGCTCCAGAGGGATCGAACACAGGACCCGACCTCGTCGTCCGTTCCCGGAGCCGCGCCGCCGTCCCCCTTACTGAGCCAGAAACAAGAAGGTTGTCCGGAAAATCGGCGGCTGAAGACTTCTGTCTTCTCCAAGGTAGCGCACAGCACTGCAGCTGTGCGCCATTGCTCCTCATGCACACCACACACTGCGGTCACTGATGGGTGCAGGGCGCTGGGGGGGGGGGGGCGCCCTGAGCAGCAATAATAACACCTTGGCTGGCAAAACTAACACCATATATAGCCCCAGAGGCTATATAGGTGTATATTAACCCCTGCCAGAAACGATAAAATAGCGGGAGAAAGCCCGCCGAAAAAGGGGCGGAGCCAACTCCCTCAGCACACTGGCGCCATTATTCCCTCACAGCTTCGCTGGAAGGAAGCTCCCTGGCTCTCCCCTGCAGTCCTGCACTACAGAAAGGGTAAAAAAGAGAGGGGGGGGGGGGCACAATTTAGGCGCAATATATATATATTATAGGCAGCTATAGGGGAAAACACTCTGTATAGTGATATCCCTGTGTTATATAGCGCCCTGGTGTGTGCTGGCATACTCTCCCTCTGTCTCCCCAAAGGGCTTTGTGGGGTCCTGTCCTCTGTAAGAGCATTCCCTGTGTGTCTGCTGTGTGTCGGTACTGCTGTGTGGACATGTATGATGAGGATAATGATGTGGAGGCGGAGCAAATGCCTGTGAATGTGATGTCACCCCCTGCGGGGTCGACACCAGTGTGGATGGACTTATGGAAGGAATTACGTGACAGTGTCAGCTCCTTACATAAAAGGTTTGACGACATAGGACAGCCGGCTACTCAGCTTGTGCCTGTCCAAGCGTCTCAAATGTCATCAGGGGCTATAAAACGCCCGCTACCTCAGATGACAGATACAGATGTCGACACGGATACCGACTCCAGTGTCGACGATGATGAGACGAGTGTACCCTCCAATAGATCCACCCGTTATATGATTGAGGCTATGAAAAATGTTTTACACATTTCTGATGATACCCCAGGTACCACAAAAAAGGGTATTATGTTTGGTGAGAAAAAACTACCAGTAGTTTTTCCTGCATCTGACGAATTAAATGAGGTGTGTGAGGAAGCGTGGACTTCCCCAGATAAGAAATGGATCATTTCTAAACGGTTAATGGCTGCGTACCCTTTCCCGCCAGAGGATAGGTCACGCTGGGAAACACCCCCTAGGGTAGATAAAGCATTGACACGCTTATCAAAGAAGGTGGCACTACCGTCTCCGGATACGGCCGCCCTAAAAGAACCGGCTGATAGAAAGCTGGAAAGTACCCTAAAAGCTATATACACACACACTGGCATTATATTGAGACCCGCTATTGCATCAGCTTGGATGTGCAGTGCTGCTGCTGCGTGGTCAGACTCCCTGTCGGAAAACATTGATACCATGGATAGGGACAATATTTTGCTAACGATTGACCATATAAAAGACGCGGTCTTATACATGCGTGATGCACAGAGGGATATTTGCCGGCTGGCATCAAAAATAAGCGCTATGTCCATTGCCGCCAGACGGGGGTTATGGACTAGGCAATGGTCAGGTGATGCCGACTCCAAGCGGCACATGGAAGTTTTACCCTATAAAGGGGCGGAACTTTTTGGGGAAGGTCTTTCAGACCTCGTTTCCACAGCTACTGCTGGGAAATTGACTTTTTTGCCAGAGGCTACCCCACAGCAAAAGAAAGCACCGTATTATCAGGTACAGTCCTTTCGGCCCCAGAAAAATAAGAGGGCTAGAGGCTCATCCTTTCTGCTGAGGGGCAGAGGAAGGGGGAAAAAGCTGCAGCACACAGCTAGTTCCCAGGAGCAGAAGTCCTCCCCTGCGTCCGGTAAGTCCGGTAAGCTGGGGCTGCTCAGGCGGAATCGGGAACGGTGGGGGCACGTCTCAGATTTTTCAGCACACAGTGGGCTCTCTCACAAGTGGATCCCTGGGTCCTTCAAGTAGTATCTCAGGGGTACAGGCTGGAATTCGAGACGTCTCCCCCTTGCCGTTTCCTAAAATCTGCCTTGCCGGCAACTCCCTCTGCCAGGGAGGCAGTGTTGGTGGCTATTCAAAAACTGTATTCACAGAAAGTGATCGTCAAGGTACCCCTCCTTCAGCAAGGAAAGGGTTACTACTCCACAATGTTTGTGGTACCGAAACCGGACGGTTCGGTGAGACCCATCTTAAATTTAAAAACCTTGAACACTTATATCAAAAGGTTCAAGTTCAAGATGGAATCGCTCAGGGCGGTTATTGCGAGCCTGGAGGAGGGGGATTACATGGTATCCCTGGACATCAAGGATGCGTACCTGCATGTCCCCATTTACCCTCCGCACCAGGAGTACCTCAGATTTGTGGTACAGGACTGTCACTATCAGTTCCAGACGCTGCCGTTCGGGTTATCCACGGCACCGAGGGTCTTTACCAAGGTAATGGCCGAAATGATGATACTCCTTCGCAGGAAGGGAGTTTTAATTATCCCGTACTTGGACGATCTCCTGATAAAGGCGAGGTCCAAAGAACAGTTGATAGGGGGGGTGGCACTTTCTCAGGAAGTGCTACAACAGCACGGCTGGATTCTAAACATTCCAAAGTCACAGCTGGTCCCGACGACACGTCTTCTGTTCCTGGGAATGATTCTGGACACAGACCAGAAAAGAGTGTTTCTTCCACTGGAAAAAGCCGAGGAATTGTCATCTCTGGTCAGAGACATTCTAAAACCAGGAAAAGTGTCGGTACATCAATGCACACGAGTCCTGGGAAAAATGGTAGCTTCGTACGAAGCAATTCCATTCGGAAGGTTCCACGCAAGGACGTTCCAGTGGGACCTGTTGGACAAATGGTCCGGGTCCCATCTCCAGATGCAACAGCGGATAACCCTATCGGCCAGAACCAGGGTGTCGCTGCTGTGGTGGCTGCAGAGGGCTCATCTACTAGAGGGCCGCAGATTCGGAATACAGGACTGGGTCCTGGTGACCACGGATGCCAGCCTTCGGGGCTGGGGGGCAGTCACAAAGGGAAGAAATTTCCAAGGACTGTGGTCAAATCAGGAGATTTCTCTTTACATAAATATCCTGGAGCTAAGGGCCATTTACAATGCCCTAAGCCAGGCAAGACCCCTGCTTCAAAACCAGCCGGTACTGATCCAGTCAGACAACATCACGGCGGTCGCCCATGTAAACAGACAGGGCGGCACGAGAAGCAGGATGGCGATGGCAGAAGCCACAAGGATTCTCAGATGGGCAGAGAATCATGTGTTAGCACTGACGGCAGTGTTCATTCCGGGAGTGGACAACTGGGAAGCAGACTTCCTCAGCAGGCACGACCTCCACCCGGGAGAATGGGGACTTCATCCAGAAGTCTTCCAAATGCTGGTCAACCGGTGGGAAAAACCACAGGTAGACATGATGGCGTCCCGCCTCAACAAGAAGTTGAAAAGATATTGCGCCCGGTCAAGAGACCCTCAGGCGATAGCGGTGGACGCTCTAGTGACACCATGGGTGTACCAGTCGGTTTATGTGTTTCCTCCTCTACCTCTCATACCCAAGGTACTGAGAATAATAAGAAGGCGAGGAGTGAAAACCATACTCGTGGTTCCGGATTGGCCAAGAAGAGCTTGGTACCCGGAACTTCAAGAGATGCTTACAGAGGACCCTTGGCCTCTGCCACTCAGACAAGACCTGCTGCAGCAGGGACCCTGTCTGTTCCAAGACTTACCGCGGCTGCGTTTGACGGCATGGCGGTTGAACACCGGATCCTGAAGGAAAAGGGTATTCCGGAGGAAGTCATCCCTACCCTGATCAAAGCCAGGAAGGATGTCACCGCAAGACATTATCACCGCATTTGGCGAAAATATGTTGCTTGGTGTGAGGCCATGAAGGCCCCGACGGAGGAATTTCAACTGGGTCGATTCCTGCACTTCCTGCAAGCAGGGGTGACGTTGGGCCTCAAATTTGGGTCCATAAAGGTCCAGATTCCGGCTCTGTCGATTTTCTTCCAAAAAGAACTGGCTTCACTGCCCGAAGTTCAGACTTTTTTGTCTAAGGAGTACTGCATATTCAGCCTCCTTTTGTGCCCCCAGTGGCACCTTGGGATCTCAATGTGGTTTTGGCATTCCTGAAATCACATTGGTTCGAACCACTTAAGACTGTGGATTTAAAATATCTCACGTGGAAAGTGGTCATGCTGTTGGCCTTGGCGTCGGCCAGGCGGGTTTCAGAATTGGCGGCTTTGTCTTGTAAAAGCCCTTATCTGATTTTCCATATGGATAGGGCAGAATTGAGGACTCGTCCTCAGTTTCTCCCAAAGGTGGTCTCAGCTTTTCACTTGAACCAACCTATTGTGGTGCCTGCGGCTACTAGGGACTTGGAGGATTCCAAGTTGCTGGACGTAGTCAGGGCCCTAAAAATTTATATTTCCAGGACGGCTGGAGTCAGAAAGACTGACTCGCTGTTTATCCTGTATGCACCCACCAAGCTGGGTGCTCCTGCTTCTAAGCAGTCTATTGCGCGCTGGATTTGTAGCACTATTCAGCTGGCGCATTCTGCGGTAGGCTTACCGCAGCCTAAATCTGTAAAAGCCCATTCCACACGGAAGGTGGGCTCATCTTGGGCGGCTGCCCGAGGGGTCTCGGCTTTACAACTTTGCCGAGCAGCTACTTGGTCGGGGGCAAACACGTTTGCAAAATTCTACAAATTTGATACCCTGGCTGAGGAGGACCTGGAATTCTCTCATTCGGTGCTGCAGAGTCATCCGCACTCTCCCGCCCGTTTGGGAGCTTTGGTATAATCCCCATGGTCCTTACGGAGTCCCCAGCATCCACTAGGACGTCAGAGAAAATAAGATTTTACTCACCGGTAAATCTATTTCTCGTAGTCCGTAGTGGATGCTGGGCGCCCATCCCAAGTGCGGATTGTCTGCAATACCTTTACATAGTTATTGTTACAAAAATCGGGTTTTGTTGTGAGCCATCTCTTCAGAGGCTCCATTTTGTTATCATACTGTTAACCGGGGTTCCTATCACGTGTTATATGGTGTGATTGGTGTGGCTGGTATGAGTCTTACCCGGGATTCAAAAATCCTTCCTTATTGTCAGCTCTTCCGGGCACAGTTCCTAACTGAGGCTTGGAGGAGGGTCATAGGGGGAGGAGCCAGTGCACACCAGATAGTCCTAAATCTTTCTTAGATGTGCCCAGTCTCCTGCGGAGCCGTCTATTCCCCATGGTAATTACGGAGTCCCCAGCATCCACTACGGACTACAAGAAATAGATTAACCGGTGAGTAAAATCTTATTTTTTTCTGTCACCACTGAATGAATGCACTGCCTGAAATGCTGTGGGCCTATTTTCAATGGGGGGGCCTGGAGCTGCAGCTCCATCCGCCTCATTGTTAATCCAGCCCTGGAACACAGTAGCCACCTTTTGGGGGCTGCCCCTAGTACCAGCTCCTTCTTCCCATCTGCCCTCACATGTACAGGAAAGTACTAGTGAGATGTGTTTGGGTGCCCATGTTACTGTGGATTTTATGAGCGCCATATACTCCTGTATTGTACAACGGTAGCTGTCTTTTCAAGCTTTGAGGAGGGACAGTGGCAACATTTTTTTTGCCTGTTTTAGAGGCTAGTCCAATCTGCCTTGTGCCCAGTCTGGGTTGGTTATCCTGTGCGTTGCTTGTTTAATGCACTACAGCCTGGGTTAAAGCTGTGACTCAAGCTATTGTGGTGGCAATGCAGCTCACCGCATACCATAGGGAGCAAAGCAATTATACTCCCTCCTTTGTCTCTTACAGTGGAGATGTGGTTTGTCCTTCCCTCCCTTGAGCCTGTCTGCCATAGTACTGTTCTGAAATGGATTAAAAGTATGGAACAGGACAAGTTTATGGTTTCCATGGGCATCAGGAACATGTACTATACTTGCATGTAACAATATAGGAGGAACCCTGTGTGTTAGAGTTCCTGTTCAGACCCATCACTTTTGGATGCTGACTTATGTGCAGAGACCACCCAGATGTTACAATCTTATGGTTGAATCATCTGCAAGAAATCCAACCGGACACCTACCCAGCAGATGATGATCTTGGGGCTTGTTTGCAGGCATATGTTTGTTTGCCTTTGTATGAAGGTTCTGATGAGTCTGGTACCACAAGACTGACCTGTAAGGTCTTGGTACACAGAAATTCTAAGAATAGTAGAAGGGTCAGCATGACACCTACCTCCAAGACTATAAGTGTTAAGTCCGGGCTCCTTCCTTCACCTGATACTGTGTGTGTGTGTGTGTGTGTGTGTGTGTGTGTGTGTGTGTGTGTGTGTAAAAAAGTAAAAAACATTATTATATATATATATATATATATATATATATATATATATATATTATATTATTTATTTTATACGGATGTGCCCACTTAAGTCTACCCTCCCCACATTGAAGAACCCTTCTAGTCATGTCACTGTGACTCGGTAACACTTATATGCGGCATACCTATATTCTGTATGCAACTATGGCTGTATCTGCATACAAAATGCTATGCTACAGTGTTTTCCCAGACGCACAGAGAAAATAGGCATGCTGCATATAACTAAAATCAGCAGAGTCTGCTTGTGCATTCTATTCACATAGCAATGCGAATAAGATGCATTTTCAGCAACAACAAAAAAAAGACGCCCAACGCTAACAGAGTTGCATGGAACCTTTTTGTTCACTCACTCTAAGCTATGTGGTGTATTAATGCAAGATGTATGGGGACACACATGATAGATAGATAGATAGATAGATAGATAGATAGATTAGATTATATGAATATAAGATATAGTCAAGGCATTGGCAAGGGTAGAAATAATGATTTTTATTTGAAATAATAATTTTGTCCTTCAAACTTTGCTTTCATCAAAGAATGCTCCTTTTGCAGCAATTACAGTATTGCAGACCTTTGGCATTCTAGCTGTTAATTTGTTGAGGTAATCTGAAGAGATTTCACCCATGCTTCCAGTTGTGCCTCCCACTTCTCTTTCTACTCTGGCTAGAGCCTGTTTGTACACACAGTTGTAGGAAATGTTCAGTTTCTTGGCAATTTCTCGTATGGAATTGCCTTCAT
This sequence comes from Pseudophryne corroboree, assembly GCF_028390025.1. Lineage (NCBI taxonomy): Eukaryota > Metazoa > Chordata > Amphibia > Anura > Myobatrachidae > Pseudophryne > Pseudophryne corroboree. Next base: position 276,343,702 of record NC_086445.1, read on the forward strand.
TTCGAAGAACAAGAATAGACTGTCGTGTTTCACATGAAAGTTATCTTTTTTCTGGCCATTTTCAGAGTATAATCAAACCTACAAATATGGTGCTCCAGATACTCAACTAGCTCAAAGGAAGGCCAGTTTTATAGCTTTTCTAACAAGCAAACCCATTTTCAGCTGTGCTAACATAGTTGCACAAGGGTTTTCTAATCATCCATTAGTCTTCTAATGCAATTAGCAAACACAATGTACTATTAGAACACTGGAGTAATGGTTGCTTGAAATGGGCCTCTATACACCAATGTAGATATTCCATTAAAAACCAGACGTTTGCAGCTAGAATAGTCATTTACCACATTAACAATGTATAGAGTGTATTTCTGATTAATTTAATGTTATCTTTATTGAAAAAAAACAGTGCTTTTCTATCAAAAATAAGGAAATTGTCTGGGTGAGCCCAAACTTTTGAACTGTGTGTGTGTGTATGTGTGTATGTATATGTGTGTATGTATGTAATATATATTATTGTAATATTTTAGAAGATCTTAATCTCCTGGTGTGAAGCAAAGAAGTTTGTTTTCAGTGCGTCAGTTTACTCTGGTTTATGCAGTACAGTTTGGAAATAGGTTTAAAACTGCGCTCTTTAAAGTCCAGGGGCTGTATGTAATAGCCTGCGAGCTACCGGAAGTGTAGTATTTTTAATGCAGGAATCATTTACAAGGCAAAATCAACCTGGTCTTGCCTGGTAAATGATCGTGCTTTTAAAATATGGTTAGACTTGAACAAAGTCCGGCAGCTCGCAGGCTATTACATTAAGCCCTAGGTTTCTGTTGCCTAAGGGGATAATTCAGTTCATATTTGGGATTTTCACTTCTGGGCAAAGTGCCTGGGACCTATTCAGTAACTTTACATGATGGCCAGTATTTAGTGCGATAATGCCCGGGATTAACTGCTTTAAGCTGCAGCTCCCATGTTAAATGCCAGATGCAATGCAGCTGTTTTTAGTGGCAGCTAGCCCCAAATACCTACTTATCACATATTTCTGCCAACACCTCTGGAAACCTGTGATTAGTGCAGCCTTAGGGCTGGAAGCTAAATTCTAAAGAACATCACGCTCCCTTAAGTTATCTTTCAGAGAACACTGTTTACGTGAAGTGCAGATCTACTTTCAGGGACTGATGCATGTGCTGCTCCATTCATTTCCCCAAGTTGGATCTCACCCTGGTGCTGGCTGCCCTGTTACAGATCATTTCCATTGTAGTCAGTGGAGTTCCTTTCCTGGGAGACTGCCTATTAGCAATTCCCACAGCTAGGAGAGTTCTGGAGCTTATTGTAGGTCTCCATTCCTATTTATTTCATGAAGACCAGGCTGTTCTTAGAACCAACCATTCCTTTCAGTCCAAGGTTGTTTTCAAGTTCCATATTTCTCTTACGTCCTAGAGGATGCTGGGGACTCCGTAAGGACCATGGGGATAGACGGGCTCCGCAGGAGACATGGGCACTAAAAAGAACTTTAGATATGGGTGTGCACTGGCTCCTCCCTCTATGCCCCTCCTCCAGACCTCAGTTTGATACTGTGCCCAGAGGAGACTGGGTGCATTACAGGGAGCTCTCCTGAGTTTCCTGAAAAGAAATCATTTTTGTTAGGTTTTTTATTTTAAGGGAGCCTGCTGGCAGCAGGCTCCCTGCAGTGAGGGACTGAGGAGAGAGAAGCAGACCTACTTAACTGCTAGGCTCTGCTTCTTAGGCTACTGGACACCATTAGCTCCAGAGGGAGTCGGAACGCAGGTCTCTCCTAGCTGTTCGTCCCGGAGCCGCGCCGCCGTCTTCCTCACAGAGCCGGAAGATAGAAGCCGGGTGAGTATAAGACGAAAGAAGACTTCAGAGGCGGCAGAAGACTTCAGATCTTCATAGAGGTAACGCTGCGCGCCATTGCTCCCACACTACACACACGCGGCAGGCACTGTAAGGGTGCAGGGCGCAGTGGGGGGGGGGGGGGCGCCCTGGGCAGCATTTTAAACCTCTGTTCTGGCAATAAGGGACATATATGGGCTCGGCACTGTATATTTTGACATCCCCCGCCAGTTTTGAAAGAATTTGAGCGGGACCGAAGCCTGCCGCTGAGGGGGCGGAACTTGATCCTCAGCACTCACCAGCGCCATTTTCTCCACAGCACGCCGCTGAGAAGCTGGCTCCCCGGACTCTCTCCTGCTGAACACGGTGACAGAGGGTTTGAAAGAAGGGGGGGGGGGGGGGGGGGCACATAATTTGGCGCAGTGTTATTTATATAAGAAATAAAAGCGCTATCTGGGTAATGTTTTCCCTGGGTCATTGGCGCTGGGTGTGTGCTGGCATACTCTCTCTCTGTCTCTCCAAAGGGCCTTGTGGGGGAACTGTCTCCAGATAGAGGATTCCCTGGGTGTGTGGTGTGTCGGTACGCGTGTGTCGGCATGTCTGAAGCGGAAGGCTCTTCTAGGGAGGAGGTGGAGCAAATGAGTTTAATGTCTCCGTCGGCAACGCCGACACCTGACTGGTTGGATATGTGGAATGTTTTAAATGCAAATGTGAATTTATTGCACAAAAGGTTGGACAAAGCTGAGTCCAGGGAATGTACAGGGAGTTTAGCCCTGCCTTTCACTATGTCACAGGGACCTTCTGGGTCTCAAAAGCGCCCACTATCCCAAATAGTAGACACTGATACCGACACGGATTCTGACTCCAGTGTCGACTACGATGATGCAAAGTTGCAGCCAAAATGGGCTAAAAGTATTCATTATATGATTATTGCTATAAAAGAGGTGTTGCATATCACGGATGAACCCGCTGTCCCTGACATGAGGGTCCACATGTTTAAAGAAAAGAAACCTGAGGTAACCTTTCCTCCATCTCATGAGCTGAACGAATTATTTGACAAGGCTTGGGAATCTCCAGATAAAAAACTGCAGATTCCCAAAAGGATTCTTATGGCGTATCCTTTCCCGGCTAAGTACAGGATACGGTGGGAATCCTCCCCAAGGGTGGACAAAGCGTTGACACGCTTATCCAAAAAGGTAGCGCTGCCATCTCAAGATACGGCAACCCTCAAGGATCCTGCTGATCGCAGGCAGGAGACTACCTTGAAGTCTATTTACACACATACTGGTACTTTACTCAGACCGGCGATAGCGTCGGCTTGGTTTTGTAGCGCTGTAGCAGCGTGGACGGATACCTTATCGGCTAATATAGATTAGCTGGATAAGGAAACCATTTTATTGACCCTGGGTCATATTAAAGATGCTGTCCTATATATGAGAGATGCTCAGAGAGACATTGGCCTACTGGGTTTCAGGGCCAACGCTATGGCAATTTCGGCTAGGTGAGCCCTATGGACCCGACAATGGACGGGCGATGCCGACTCGAAGAGGCATATGGAGGTTTTACCGTACAAGGGTGAGGAATTGTTTGGGGAAGGTCTCACGGACCTAGTTTCCACGGCTACGGCAGGTAAATCAACCTTTTTGCCTTCTGTTTCCTCACAGCCTAAGAAAACGCCACATTATCAGATGCAGTCCTTTCGGTCGCATAAACCCAAGAGAGTGCAGGGATCTTCCTTTCTTGCCAGAGGTAAGGGCAAGGGGAAAAAGCTGCCAGCCACAGCTAGTTCCCAGGAACAGAAGTCCTCCCCGGCCTCTACAAAATCCACCGCATGACGCTGGGGCTCCGCTGAGGGAGTCCGCGCCAGTGAGGGCACGTCTTCGACTTTTCAGCCACATCTGGGTTCAATCACAGGTGGATCCCTGGGCATTAGAAATTGTTTCCCAGGGTTACAAGCGGGAATTCGAAGAGGTGCCTCCTCGCCGATTTTTCAAATCGCACTACCGGCTTCTCCCCCAGAGAGGGAGATAGTGTTAAAAGCTATTCAAAAATTGTGTCTTCAACAAGTGGTGGTCAAAGTCCCCCTGCTGCAGCAGGGGAGGGGGTATTACTCAACCCTGTTTGTAGTCCCGAAACCGGACGGTTCGGTCAGGCCCATTTTGAATTTAAAATCCTTAAACCTATACTTAAAAAGGTTCAAGTTCAAGATGGAGTCGCTCAGAGCAGTCATCGTCAGCCTGGAAGGGGGGATTATATGGTGTCCCTGGACATAAAGGATGCATACCTTCATGTCTCCATATATCCGCCTCATCAGGCGTTCCTGAGGTTTGCTGTACAGGATTGTCATTACCAATTTCAGACGTTGCCGTTTGGGCTTTCCACGGCCCCGAGGATTTTCACCAAGGTAATGGCGGAAATGATGGTGCTCCTGCGCAAGCAGGGTGTCACAATTATCCCGTACTTGGATGATCTCCTGATAAAAGCGAGGTCGAGAGAACAGTTGCTGAACAGCGTATCACTCTCCCTGAGGGTGTTGCAACAGCACGGCTGGATTCTCAATATCCAGAAGTCACCGTTGATTCCAACGACTCGTTTGCCCTTCTTAGGCATGATTCTGGATACGAACCAGAAAAGAGTTTATCTTCTGATGGAAAAGGCCCAGGAACTCATGTCTTTGGTCAGGGACCTATTGAAGCCAACACGGGTGTTGGTGCATCACTGCACTCAAGTTCTGGGAAAGATGGTGGCAACTTACGAGGCCATTCCATTCGGCAGGTTCCATGCGAGAACTTTTCAATGGGACCTTCTGAACAAGTGGTCCGGGTCACATCTACAGATTCATCAGATGATCACCCTGTCTCCCAGGGCATCTCTCCTGTGGTGGCTGCAGAGTGCTCACCTTCTGGAGGGTCGCAGGTTCGGCATTCAGGACTGGGTTCTGGTGACCACAGACGCGAGCCTCCGAGTTTGGGGTGCAGTCACACAGGGAAGAAACTTCCAGGGTCTCTGGTCAAGCCAGGAGGCTTGTCTTCACATCAACGTACTGGAGTTGAGGGCCATATACAACGCCCTTCGACAAGCGGAAAATTTGCTTCGCGACCTGCCGGTTCTGATCCAGTCAGACAACATCACCGCAGTGGCGCATGTAAACCGCCAAGGCGGAACAAAGAGCAGAGTGGCAATGGCGGAAGCCACCAGGATTCTTCGCTGGGCGGAAAATCATATAAGCGCCCTGACAGCAGTCTTCATTCCGGGAGTGGACAACTGGGAAGCGGACTTCCTCAGCAGACACGATCTACATCCAGGAGAGTGGGGACTTCATCAGGAAGTCTTCACAGAGATTGCAAGTGGTGGGGACTGCCTCAGATAGACATGATGGCATCACGCCTCAACAAGTAACTACCGAAGTATTGCGCCAGGTCGAGGGACCCTCAGGCAGTGGCGGTGGACGCCCTGATGACACCATGGGTGTTTCAGTCGGTCTATGTGTTCCCTCCTCTTCTGCTCATCTCAAAGATATTGAGAATCATAAGACGAAGAGGAGTACAGACAATTCTCATTGTTCCAGATTGGCCGCGAAGGGCATGGTATCCGGATCTGCAGGAAATGCTCACAGAAGATCTGTGGCCTCTTCCTCTCAGAGAGGACCTGTTACAACAGGGGCCCTGTCTGTTCCAAGACTTACCGCGGCTGCGTTTGACGGCATGGCGGTTGAACACCGGATCCTAGCGGAAAAGGGCATTCCGGATGAGGTCATTCCTACTTTGATAAAGGCTAGGAAAGACGTGACAGCGAAACATTATCACCGTATATGGAGAAAGTACGTATCTTGGTGTGAGTCCAGGAATGCTCCTCCGGAAGAATTCCATTTGGGCCGTTTCCTTCACTTCCTATAAACGGGAATGAATTTGGGCCTAACATTAGGCTCCATTAAGATTCAGATTTCGGCCATATCCATTTTCTTTCAGAAGGAATTGGCTTCTCTCCCAGAAGTCCAGACTTTTGTGAAGGGAGTGCTGCATATCCAGCCTTCTTTTGTACCTCCAGTGGCATCCTGGGACCTTAACGTGGTGTTGCAGTTCCTTAAATCTCAATTGTTTGAACCACTTAAAACGGTGGAATTAAAATATCTCACTTGGAAAGTGGTCATGTTGTTAGCCTTGGCATCGGCTAGGCGAGTGTCGGAGTTGGCGGCTTTATCTCACAAAAGCCCCTATCTGATTTTCCATGTGGATAGAGCAGAGTTGCGGACTCGTCCTCAATTTTTGCCCAAGGTGCTTTCTTCTTTTCATATGAACCAACCTATTGTGGTGCCTGTGGCTACACGGGACTTTGAGGATTCCCAGTCCCTTGATGTGGTCAGGGCGTTGAAAATTTATGTGGCCAGAACGGCCCGGGAAGGTAAAACAGGGGCACTGTCCGTCCTGTATGCAGCCGACAAGGTTGGCGCTCCTGCTTCGAAGCAGACTGTTGCTCGCTGGATCTGTAACACGATTCAGCAGGCTCATTCTACGGCTGGATTGCCGTTACCAAATTCTGTAAAGGCTCATTCCACTAGGAAGGTGGGCTCTTCTTGGGTGGCTGCCCGAGGTGTCTCGGCTTTACAGCTGTGCCGAGCTGCTACTTGGTCGGGTTCAAACACCTTTGCGAAGTTTTACAAGTTTGATACCCTGGCTGATGAGGACCTCATGTTTGCTCAATCGGTGCTGCAGAGTCATCCGCACTCTCCCGCCCGTTTTGGAGCTTTGGTATAATCCCCATGGTCCTTTCGGAGTCCCCAGCATCCTCTAGGACGTAAGAGAAAATAAGATTTTAAACCTACCGGTAAATCTTTTTCTCCTAGTCCGTAGAGGATGCTGGGCGCCCGTCCCTGTGCGGGCTACATCTGCAAGGCTTGTATATAGTTTTTGCATACTTAAGGGTTATGTTACAGTTTTGATCAGTCTAGGGCTGATGCTGTTTGGTTTCATGCTGTTAACTGGTTCGTATATTCCATGTTATACGGTGTGGATGGAAATCCTTTCCTCGTACTGTCCGTCTCCTCTGGGCACAGTTTCTCTAACTGAGGTCTGGAGGAGGGGCATAGAGGGAGGAGCCAGTGCACACCCATATCTAAAGTTCTTTTTAGTGCCCATGTCTCCTGTGGAGCCCGTCTATCCCCATGGTCCTTACGGAGTCCCCATCATCCTCTACGGACTAGGAGAAAAAGATTTACTGGTAGGTTTAAAATCTTATTTTTTGTAAACATTGTGATTCTGACCTTGATAAACCTCCGAAAGAAGAGCGCTCTCTTTGTTTGTTTGTGCCCTGAGAAGTAGATGTATGATCCTGGAATTTGGGGGAGAAGTGGTGTCAGTGCACGTTATGTGCACTGATACCGCTTCTCCCCCATGTATTACAGCACGCCAATATGTAGGGCAATGTCACACTGACCATTTCAACACCTGCAGCTATCAATTTAGACAGTTGCAGGTGTCATTGCCCGTACACCACAGCCAGGGATAGTGTTGACCCTGGCAGCTGCCGGCTTAGGGCTGCATGTGAGATCTCGCGAGAGTAGCAACATCACGCGTATGCCGAGGGGAGTCAGCCGGGGAGAGGGACACATCGCATTAGCACTAGGCTGATGTGCTTTTTGCTGTGGCGAGGATCACCAGAGGGGTGAGTATTCATTCCCCCACTCCGGCATACAATGTGTTAATAAATCTCGTCGATGTTCCTTCCTGCTTCGCATCGGTAATGAGGCAAAGCAGGAAGACCTTTTGCGGCATGATCTGTGCCGCTACAATACACCTGCCCCTTAGTTTCTCATACGTCCTAGAGGATGCTGGGGACCACATCAAGACCATGGGGTATAGGCGGTTCCGCAGGAGCCATGAGCACTCTTAAGACTTTTTAATGGGTGTGAACTGGCTCCTCCCCCTATGCCGCTCCTCCAGACCTTAGTTTTAGAAATGTTCCCAGGCAGACTGGATGCACTCTGAGGAGCTCTACTGAGTTTCTCTGAAAAGACTTGTTAGGTTTTTTTATTTTCAGGGAGATCTGCTGGCAACAGACCCCCTGCTTCGTGGGACTGAGGGGGCAGGAGCAGAACCAACTTCCTAAAGAGTTTCATGGCTCTGCTTCTGGCTGACAGGACACCATTAGCTCCTGAAGGGTACTGAACGCTAGCCGCGTCCAGATGCTCACTCCCACAGCACGCCGTCACCCCCCTCACAGAGCCAGAAGTCAGAAGACAGGTGAGTATGAGAAGAATTAACTTCTGTCAAGTGAGTGACTGCTGAGGTCCAGCGCGGCTGGCGGGAGCGCAGCGCGCCATTGCTGCCCACACACACGGGCACTGCAGGGTGCAGGGTGCGGTGGGGGGCGCCCTGGGCAGCAAAAATATACCTCAAAACTGGCTAAAAGGGGGCATAAGGTGCCGCTGGCACAGCCGTACCCCCGCCAGTATAAATATTACTGTGATTACTGAGTGTAAGGACGCACCATTGCGGGGGCGGAGCTTCTTCCTCAGGCAGCCAGCACACTGCTCAGCGCCATTTTCTCTCTCTCCTCAGGCTGCAGAGGACACGCTGGACCTCTCCTCCACTTCTGACAAGTAAAGGGTGATATTTGGGGGGACACAGGGCGTTGTGGTGCAATTTTATAGTGTGATTAACTGTATAAAAGCGCTATTTGGCTGTGGGCATTCTTTGTTCACACATTACTGGCGCTGGGATTGTGAACTGGCTGCTCTTGTACTGTGTTCCTCTGACAGATTTTACTGTGGGTCTGTCCCCAAATAAGTCCCAGTGTGTCTGTGAGTGTGCTGTACACGTGTGAGGCATGTCTGAGGCAGGGAGTTCCTCCCCGGAGGAAGCCATTTTAGGGACACAGACTTGTAATGTGGTGGCGCTGCCGGCACACCAAGAGTCTGCATGGGTAAGAGAGAGATACGTGACAGTATGCATCTGATTAACCAAAGATTAGATAAGTCTGAATCTAAGGCTGCATGCTGGAGAAAATCTGTGGAAGATGTGATTTTTCAGGATTCTGTTATTCCTTATGCAGGCGGCCCCTCTGGGTCACATAAGAGACCATTTGCGAATGTTGTAAACACTGATACCGACACGGACTCTGATTCTTGTGTCGACGATAGTGACTCCAGAGCGATAGATCATAAATTGGCAAAAAGTATACAATATATGATTGTGGCTATAAGGGACGTGTTGGAGGTTACAGAAACCACTCCTGTACCTCAGGAGAAGGCTTATTTTTTTATAAGTTCCCTCCTTCACACAAACTAAATGCTCTCTTTGAAGGGATGTGGGTGAATCCTGATAAGAAATTTCGTATTCCCAAGAGAATTCAGATAGCTTGTCCTTTCCCAGGTGAGGACAGGAAAAAATGGGAATCCCCCCTGTGTTAGTGCACTTTCCAGGATGACTGAGAAGGTAATTCTCCCTGCACCTGGCACGGCTTCTCTTAAAGAGCCGACAGACCGAAAAATGGAAACGACATTGAAATCCATTTATGTAGCCAATGGTAAGCTGCTCAGGCCCACTATTGCCTGCGCGTGGGTGAGTCGCGCTATTGAAAAAAGGTCAGAAAGCGTGTCATCAGAAATTGACACAATTGATAAAGATGAGATACTCCTTAAGTTAGGGAATATCAAGGACGCTGCCGCCTACAAGCTGGAAGCAATGAAGGATATTGGACTCTTGAGTTCAAAAGCCGCTACCATGGCAGTGTCGGCTAGGTGGGTGTTGTGGATTCGCCAGTGGAACGCGGATGCAGATTCCAAGAGAAACATGGAGGCTCTCCCATATAAAGGTGAGGCCTTATTTGGTGATGGCCTGGATGCGTTAGTCTCGTGGCTACTGCAGGTAAGTCGACATTTTTGCCCTCTGTGCCTGCACCGGCAAAAAAGACCTATCACCCGCACATACAGTCCTTTCGGCCCAATAAATACAGACAGACGAGAGGTTCCCCCTTCTTTGCAGTTAGGGGAAAGGGAAAGAAGTCCGCAGCGGCTCCCGGTTCCCAAGAGCAGAAGTCTACCCCTACTCCTGCCAAATCCTCAGCATGACGCTGGAACTCCCTTGCGGGAGGCCGCTCGTGTGGGGGCACGTCTCAAACTGTTCAGCCAGGGTTGGATTCTGTCTGGCCTGGATCCCTGGGTGTTGCAAATAGTATCCCAGGGATACAAGCTGGAGTTTCAAGACGTTCCCCCATGCCGATTTTTCAAATCGACCTTGCCAGTTTCTCCGCCAGAGAGAGAAGCAGTAACAGCGGCAATCCAAAAATTATGTCAGGACCAGGTCATAGTCCTAGTACCGTTGTCACAACAAGGACGGGGTTTCTATTCAAGCCTCTTTGTTGTTCCGAAGCCGGACGGCTCGGTCAGACCGATCCTAAACCTAAAAGATCTGAATTGCTACCTGAAAAAGTTAAAGTTCAAGATGGAATCACTACGGGCAGTGATTTCCAGTCTGGAGGAGGGGGAATACTTGTTGTCAGTCGACATAAAGGATGCTTACCTGCATGTTCCCATTTATCCTCCTCACCAGGCGTATCTGAGATTCGCGGTTCAGGATTGCCATTACCAATTCCAGACGTTACCTTTTGGCCTCTCCACAGCGCCGAGGGTATTCACCAAGGTGATGGCGGAGATGATGGTCCTCCTACGTCAGAAAGGAGTCAGTATAATTCCTTATCTGGACGATCTCCTGATAAAGGTGAGATCCAGGGAGCAGTTGTTACAAAACATCTCACTCTCTCTGTCGATACTCCAACAAAACGGGTAAATCATAAATTATCCAAAGTCACAATTGGAACCGACGACAAGGTTGTCTTTCCTCGGGATGAATCTGGACACAGAAGTTCAGAGGGTATTTTTGCTGTTAGAAAAGGCTGTGGAAATGCAGAAAATGGTAAAACAGATACTGAAACCATCCTGTGTGTTTATACATCAGTGCATTCAGTTGTTGGGGAAGATGGTGGCGGTCTACGAGGCCATACAGTTTGGCAGGTTCCATGCCAGAGTATTCCAGTGGTACCTATTGGACAAGTGGTCGGGGTCACACCTTCACATGCACCGAAAGATAATCCTGTTGTCAAAAACCAGGGTTTCGCTCCTGTGGTGGTTACACAGCTCTCACCTACTAGAGGGACGCAGGTTCGAGATTCAGGACTGGGTCCTGGTAACCACGGATGCAAGTCTCCGAGGCTGGGGAGCTGTCACTCAGGGAGAAAACTTCCAAGGATGTTGGTCACATCAGGAAGCCTGCCTTCACATAAATGTGCTGGAGCCGAGAGCCATTTACAACGGCCTTCAACAAGCGGTATATCTTCTTCAAGACCGTCCCGTGCAGATACAGGCAGACAAAGTAACCGCAGTCGCGTACATAAACAGGCAGGGCGGAACGAAAAGCAGAGCGGCAATAGCAGAGGCGACAAAAAGAAAACATCTACAAGCTCTGTCGGCAATATTCATTCCGGGAGTAGACAACTGGGAAGCAGACTTCCTCAGCAGACACGATCTCCATCCAGGAGAGTGGGGCCTCCACCAAGAAGTCTTCGCAGAGGTGACAAGTCTTTGGGGAGTTCCTCAAGTAGACATAATGGCATCTCGCCTCAACAAGAAGCTTCAGAGATACTGTTCCAGGTCGAGAGACCCTCAAGCAGTAGCAGTGGATGCACTAGTGATCCAGTGGGTTTTTCCATCAGTGTATGTCTTCCCTCCACTTCTGCTGATCCCAAAGGTACTCAGGATCATAAGAAAAACAAGGGTTCGAGCAATCTTCATTGCCCCAGACTGGCCAAGGAGGGCTTGGTACCCAGATCTTCAGGAGTTGCTCATAGAAGATCCTCGGCCTCTTCCTCTTCGCGTGGATCTGCTGCAGCAGGGGCCGTGCGTGTATCAAGACTTACCGCGGCTACGTTTGACGGCATGGCTGTTGAGCGCCGGATCCTAGCCAGGAAGGGTATTTCCAAGGAAGTCATCCCCACTCTTATTCAGGCCAGGAAAGGGGTAACGTCGAAACATTACCACCGTATTTGGAGAAAATATCTGTCTTGGTGTGAATCCGAGAAGGCTCCTACGGAAGAGTTTCACTTAGGACGGTTCATCCATTTACTACAAGCTGGTGTGGAAGCAGGCCTCCGATTGGGATCAATCAAGGTTCAGATATCGGCCTTGTCAGTGTTCTTCCAAAAACAATTGGCCTCTCTTCCAGAGGTTCAGACCTTCGTGAAAGGGGTTCTGCACATCCAGCCTCCATTTGTGCCTCCACTGGTACCATGGGACCTTAACGTGGTGTTGCAGTTCCTTCAATCAGATTGGTTTGAGCCTCTACAAGGGATAGAGTTGAAGTTTCTCACTTGGAAAGTGGTGATGTTTTTGGCATTGGCATCCGCGCGGCGGGTGTCTGAGTTGGGGGCCTTGTCTCACAAGAGCCCTTACCTGATCTTCCATGAAGATAGGGCAGAGTTGAGGACTCGTCAACATTTTCTTCCGAAGGTGGTTTCATCTTTCCACATAAACCAACCTATTGTAGTGCCAGTAGTTACTGACACATTCACTGAATCAAAGTCTCTAGATGTGGTTAGAGCTTTGAAAATCTATGTGGCTAGAACGGCTCGTATACGGAAAACAGAGGCCCTGTTTGCCCTGTATGCTCACAACAAAATTGGGTATCCTGCTTCCAAGCAGACTATTGCACGTTGGATCAGAAATACGATTCTGCAAGCTCATACTACGGCTGGATTGTCGTTACCGACATCGGTAAAGGCCCACTCCTCTAGGAAGGTGGGCTCATCCTGGGCTGTTGCCTGGGGGGTCTCGGCATTACAACTGTGCCGAGCAGCTACTTGGTCAGGGTCAAACACATTTGCAAAGTTCTACAAGTTTGACGCCTTGGCCGATGAGGACCTAAAGTTTGGTCAATCGGTGCTGCAGGGTCATCTGCACTCTCCCGCCCGTACTGGAGCTTTGGTATATACCCCATGGTCTTGATGTGGTCCCCAGCATCCTCTAGGACGTATGAGAAAACAGGATTTTGATACCTACCGGTAAATCCTTTTCTCCTAGTCCGTAGAGGATGCTGGGCGCCCGTCCCAGTGCGTACTTTTCCTGCAGTTTTAGTTATTAGAGTTACACAAGTTGTGTTATCTTAGTTCAGCATGTTGCTGCAATTAGGTCATGCCTGTTGGCGTGTGTTATGTTAAATGCCATGTGTGCGGCATGGTTGAGGGTGTGAGTTGGTATGTATCTTTCCACTAGTATTAAAGTAAGTCCTTCCTTCGAAATGTCCATCTCACTGGGCACAGTTCCTATAACTGAGGTCTGGAGGAGGGGCATAGGGGGAGGAGCCAGTTCACACCCATTGAAAAGTCTTAAGAGTGCCCATGGCTCCTGCGGAACCGCCTATACCCCATGGTCTTGATGTGGTCCCCAGCATCCTCTACGGACTAGGAGAAAAGGATTTACCAGTAGGTATCAAAATCCTGTTATCTATGTCCCGATGACCAGGGAATTGCATATTACAGGTATTGATCTATTAGCCTCTAGATGCTGGCCAAAGTCTACAGTGGCCATCAAGAGTACTGGAGCCCAACCACGCTCCTCAAGGCACACTTTTTGATAGCCATACAGTAAAGGTGACTTAATTAGTACTTCAGTTATTTGGATTTACTAACCTGTGTTCAAGCATTGGTAGCACAAAACCTGGACTGTTAGTGTGCCTTGAGAGCCGAGGTTGGGAAACACACTGATCTGGAGAGACCATTGCAGGTGGATAACATTGGTACTTTGCAAACCTTACATTGGTGCAAGACAATCTATCAAGAAAGAAGAGAAGAAACATTCCACAAGATTAGAATCTACCTCTTGATCCACTTGATCCATGGGGTCTTGGATAAACAACTGTGCTCTGCAGCCACTTGGTCTTTGAAGCACACCTTCACAAAGCTATATCAGTTCAATACTTTTGCGTCCAAGGATTCCATACATAAGGTGTTGCTCACGTTGACTGTTGAGCTTAGCGGCAGCGTTACGATGCTTCCAATGTTCCAGTTTCCACAAGGGAGGAATGAGAACAGTGTTTCTCATACGTCCTAGAGGAGGCTGGGGACTCCGTAAGGACCATGGGGTATAGACGGGATCCGCAGGAGACATGGGCACACTATAAGACTTTGAATGGGTGTGAACTGGCTCCTCCCTCTATGCCCCTCCTCCAGACCTCAGTTAGATTCTGTGCCCAGGAGAGACTGGACACACACTAGGGGAGCTCTACTGAGTTTCTCTGAAAGACTTTGTTAGGTTTTTTATTTTCAGAAAGACCTGCTGTCTACAGGCTCTCTGCTTCGTGGGACTGAGGGGAGAGAAGTCAGACCTACTTCTGAGTTAAGGGCTCTGCTTTTTAGGCTCCTGGACACCATTAGTTCCAGAGGGTTCGATCACTTGGTGCGCCTAGCACGGAGCCGCGCCGTCACCCCCCTCACAGAAGCCAGAAGAAAGAAGCCGGGAGAGTATTAGAAGAACAGAAGACTTCAGTGACGGCAGAAGACTTCAGAGTCTCAGAGGTACCGCGCAGCGGTCGCGCTGCGCGCCATTGCTCCCACACACCAACGGCTCTACAAGGGCGCAGGGGGGGGGCGCCCTGGGCAGCAATATACCTCTCCATTGAGCCTGGCTAAACATGTATACAGTGTATAGGCACTGTATATGGACCCCTGCCAGCATAAAAACGCTAAAATAATAGCGGGGCTGAAGCGCGCCGAGAGGGGGCGTGGCTTAGCCCTCACAACATGATACAGCGCCATTTTCTACACGGTCCCCGCCAAAGCAATGTGTACAGTGTAAACGAAGGGGGTCACAGTGATTTAGTGCAATATAGAATGAAATATAGCACTATCTTAGATAATGGGCATGTAATCATTGAGTTGTGCATATATGTCTGTGTTTTCCCTGTCAGATATACCCACTATGGCTTTTTAGTGCACATGTGTCGACATGTGTGAGCGCAAACGGCTATGGGAATCTCTCTGTCGGCATCACCGACTCCTGTTGATACTTGATTCAGTAGATGCAGTGTCAGCAGGTCGGTAGTTGTATGCTTTTCAAAAGTAAACACTGTATGGGAGACACAGTAGTATGTGGGTGACCCTGTCTGCACCAACTGTTATTACTGGGTGTAAATTAACATGCTGTAACTGACTTATACCTGCATTTATATTTATATGTTATGTACGGTTCCATGGACCTGTAGCTCGAGCACAGACATGGTAATAGTTGTGTGGAAGTGATATTAAAATGATATATGTATACTTCCCTCGGGGTCGCAAGAATGTTATTTTGCCTGGTTACTACTCCCTGCTGTCGACGAATACTAGGTTTTCTGTGGACCATAAGGTTTCCTGGTTAGATCCACAACTTGGGCATTCAGTACATGGTCATACACATTCAGAACACATTAATGTCACTAGGGACCCGGCGGTTCCGGACAATCTGCATATATATATATATATATATATATATATATATATATAAGTGTGTGTATTGCAATATGTATATTCATATTACGATTTCTAATGAATGCTGAAGTAAGTGTTCCTTCTCATGTGCTGGTCGCTCTGTTGATAAAGCTCTAGTTCGGCCGTGACGAATTGGTCTCAGATCCTCACGAGGAGTCCGAGTGTTTATTCTTTTCCCGCCGCGGATAGAATACTGTGAAAGTCACCTCCTGGTCGGCACGGGGCCCTGTCACAAAGGATTGTATACAGGAAGCTAAGTGATATTTTATTTCTATGCTTTGAAGTTATTTGCATTACATGCGCATGGGGGAGTGCTTGTATTCGGAAAGACATCCGATAGAATTACCTAGAGAGAGAGGGGATGTTTCTTATGTTGGTTCTTCTCTATAACATTGCGGCAGGCTGCCGTGCGTCTGCAGTAGGTGTGGCCCGGAGGAATGCTGAAGCTGACTCCGAGAGATAC
This sequence comes from Pseudophryne corroboree, assembly GCF_028390025.1. NCBI lineage: Eukaryota > Metazoa > Chordata > Amphibia > Anura > Myobatrachidae > Pseudophryne > Pseudophryne corroboree. The sequence continues at coordinate 276,359,519 of NC_086445.1, forward strand.
TGGAGTTTTTCCCTGTGACGGTGTACCGCTGTTTGGGGATGCCTCAGTTAAGTCACTCTCGGCGAATACCACTGGTAAGTCCACCTTCGTGAGTTAGATTCCCTCACAACGGTTGGTGACGCATTCTTTTGTGGGATGCAGTCATTTTAACCGGTTCGATACCGTTCCTTTTTTCCCTTTCTGTGCAGATAGTGGAAGGTGAAGAGCTCTGCAGCCTTGTTAGGTTCGCAGAAGCGGATATTGTCTTCTGTTTCTACCACATCCACCGCGTGTCGCTAGGTCTATCTGGCTGGAGCCCACACCGGTGGGAACTCATCTAATACTCTTCCGTCAGTCCGGGAATGGACTTGGACCTGGGAGTTAATAATAGAATCCAAAGGGGGACATACTGGAGTTTACTGATGATTCCCCTCACTGATTTTTCAAATGGATCTTACCGATTCCCCTCTGGAAGGGGAGGTAGTACGCGACGCCATACCAGAGTTGCGTCAGGTTCAGGACTTTGTCCTGCTGTCCCTATTAAAAAATAAAATTAAAAAATAATAATAAAAGAAACAAAGACTTCTACTTACGAAGTTGAACTACAGGATAGAATCTCTCAGGCCAGGGGAGCTCCAGCACGTAAATGTAGAAAAAGGGTTTAAATGCGTTTTTCTCAGCATTCAGCCTACCTGGGTTGATATCCAGGATTGTCTTTGCCATTTCACGGGAGTGTTGGCAGTATGATGGTTTTCTTTCAATAGTAAGAGCCATTGTTATTCTGTACTGAGACGCTCCCCTGATTACGGCGAGGTCAACAAACAAGTGCTCCAAATCGTTGCTTCTCTCTGACTGTTCTTCAACACAGGGAATGGCTGTTGTTCCCAGCGACACGGATGTCGGAGGTGGGAATCAGAGTAGATACTGAACGGTTGAGGTTCTGTGTTTTCTTGTGGAAAGATGTCTGAGGATCCAGAGTCGGATCAGATTTGCAGTGACAATCCATCAATATGTTCCGTTGACGAAGAAGATGGGTGCGGCCTAAGAGGCCTTTTCGGTGAGCAGGTCAAATGCCAGAGTGGTTTTCACGGGACCAGTTGAAAATGTGGTCCGGGTCTCACCTGCACATGCACCGGAATATAATCCTTATGGTCAGGATATCGTTCCTGTGGTGTCTGCACAGTCTCACCTCCTAGAGGGACAAAGGTTCGGGATCCAGGATTAGATCCTGGTGTCCATGCATGAAGATCTCCGAGGCTGGGGAGCAGTCTTTCCAAGGGAAGTATTTCCAGAGGAAAAGGTCAAGCTGGAAAGCCTGTCTGCAATAAGCTTTCTTGAATTAAGAGCTATTTTCAACGAACATATTCTTCGTGATCTGCCCGTGTTATTTCTGTCGGACAACTTGACAGCAGTGGCGTAAGTAAGCCGCTAGGGCGGAACATGGAGCAAAGCGGCAATGGCAGAAGCCGCAAAAGTTTTCAGCTGGGCGGAAAGACGGGTAAACGATATATTAGCAGTCTTCGTTCCGGATGTAGACGACGGAGGAATAGATTTCCTCTGCAGACGCGATCTCCATCCGGGAGAAATACAGTCGTCATCAAGAAGTTTTCACAGAAGTGACAAGTTTTCGAGGAGTGCCTCAATTGGACATGTTGGCGTCTCGCCTCAACGAGAGACCTCAGGGATATTGTTCCAGGTCAAGGGACACTCAAGCTATAGCAGTGGACGCCCTCGTGGCACCTTGGGTGTTTTCAGTCGGTTTATGGGTCCCCTCCGCTTTCACTCTTTCTGAAGGTGATAAACGTAAGAAGAACATAGGTTCAGGCGATCTTCATTGTTCCGGTCTAGCCAAGGAGGGCTTGGTATTCAGTTCTTCAAGATTTACTCATAGAAGATCCCTGGCAGCTTTCTCTACGTGAGGAACTATTGCAGCAAGATCCGGGCGTGTATCAAGACTTACCGCGGCTGCGTTTGACGGCGTGGCGGTTGAACGTCATATCCTAGCCCGGAAGGGTATTTCCAGTGAAGTAATTTCCACACTTCTTCAGGCTAGAAAAGAAGTAACGGCAAAGCCTTACCACCGTATTTGGCGTAAATATGTGTCTTGGTGTGAATCCAAGAAGGTTCCTACGGAAGACTTTCAGCTGGGTCGTTCTTCTCCATTCTTTGCAAGCAGGTGTGGATGCAGGCCTAAAGTTAGGCTCCATTTCAGTGCGGTTTTGGCCTTATAAATTTTCTTTCAAGAAAAGAATTGGCCACCTCTCCGGAAGTTCAGACTTTCGTGAAAGGAGTACTGCACATCCAACCTCCATGTGGGACCTTGACGTGGTGTTGCGTTTTCTTGTGTCACACTGATTGGAACCTTTATGAAAGGTTGGGTTGAAATTTCTATCTTGGAGAGTGGTCTTGCTTTTGGCTTTGGCGTCCGCAAGGCGGGTGTCTTAAGTAGCGGCTTTGTCTCACAAGAGCCCCTGTTTGATCTTCCATGTGGATAGAGCGGAATTGAGAGCTCGAATCATAGTTCTGCCAAAAGGGGGTTTCTGTGTTTCGCAGAAACCAGCCTATTTTGATGCCTGTGGTAACTTCAGCATTGGCTGATTCAAGGTATCTCGATGTAGTCCGGGCTTTGAATATTTGTCGCCAATTTGGCTCAGATTGGGGAAACAGAGGCTCTGTTTGTCCGGTATGCTCCCAGCGTGATTGGGGCGCCTGCATCTATGCAGTCTTACACGCTGGATCTGTGATAAGATTCGGCGTGCTCGTTCTACGGCTGGATTGCCGTTACCGGAGTCGGTGGAGACCCATTCTACTAGGAAGATGGGCTCTTCTTGGGCGGATGCCCGAGGTGTCTCGGCGGTTTAGCTTTGCCGAGCGGCTACTTGGTCGGGTTCAAACACCTTTGCTAGGCTCTACAAGTTTGATACCCTGGCTGATGGGGACCTCCTGTTTGCTCAATCGGTGCTGCAGAGTCGTCCGCACTTCCCCCGCCCGGTCTGGAGCTTTGGTATAAACCCCATGGTCCTTACGGAGTTCCCAGCATCCTCTAGGACGTATGAGAAAAAAGGATTTTAATACCTACCGGTAAATCCTTTTCTCTTAGTCCATAGAGGATGCTGGGCGCCCGTCCCAGTGCGTACTGTGTCTGCAGTTATTGGTTATGGTTACACTCTTGTGGTGTTTCATTTCTGTCAGGCTGTTGCTGACGTTGTTCATGCCATGGCATGCGGTATCTTCTTATTGGTTGGATTGACACAGGTTGTGTTACATATTCTCTCAGCATGTGGCTGTGTAATTTTTCATGCCCTTGGCTGGTGTTCTATTAAATACCACGTTCTGCGGTATGTTCGAGGTGCGTGCTGGTATGACACTCAGTGTTTAAACAAATTCTTTCCTCGAAATGTCCGTCGCCCTGTGCACAGTTTTCTAACGGAGGTCTGGATGAGGGGCATAGAGGGAGGAGCCAGTTCACACCCATTCAAAGTCTTATAGTGTGCCCATGTCTCCTGCGGATCCCGTCTATACCCCATGGTCCTTACGGAGTCCCCAGCATCCTCTACGGACTAAGAAAAGGATTTACCGGTAGGTATTAAAATCCTATTTTTTGTAAAATACTTTTCTCTGAATCCAGTGGGGGACCAGGATTCTGTTGTCCGTTTGCTTTTTGTTTAACTGTTATCCTAAGATTTTTAATGTTCTTGGGGAAACTGGTTCTCTCCTGTACCCCTTATTTTGTACTTCTGATTCTGTCCTTAGGAGCTTTGTAAGAAAAATATAAAATACTGAAATCCATTACTGTCAATGAGGATATAGACAGAAGGACGAACTTGAGCTTTTAGAAGTAAATGTAAAGTGCTGAAGATTCAGTCATGCACTCTATACCCCAGTGTTCCATCGCCCCATAATGTATTCTGAGAAAGGATTCAACATTTCCCATTTATTATTTTTATTTTCTCTAACGTCCTAGTGGATGCTGGGAACTCCGTAAGGACCATGGGGAATAGCGGGCTCCGAAGGAGGCTGGGCACTCTAGAAAGATCTTAGACTACCTGGTGTGCACTGGCTCCTCCCACTATGACCCTCCTCCAAGCCTCAGTTAGATTTCGTGCCCGGCCGAGGTTGGATGCACACTAGGGGCTCTCCTGAGCTCTTAGAAAGTTATAGTCTTAGAATTTGTTATTTTCAGTGAGACCTGCTGGCAACAGGCTCACTGCAGCGAGGGACTAAGGGGAGAAGAAGCGAACTCGCCTGCTTGCAGCCGGATTGGGCTTCTTAGGCTACTGGACACCATTAGCTCCAGAGGGATCGACCGCAGGCCCAGCCTTGATGTTCGGTCCCGGAGCCGCGCCGCCGTCCCCCTTACAGAGCCAGAAGCAAGAAGATGGTCCGGAAAATCGGCGGCATGAAGACTCTGTCTTCACCAAGGTAGCGCACAGCACTGCAGCTGTGCGCCATTGCTCCTCTCACACACTTCACACTTCGGTCACTGAGGGTGCAGGGCGCTGGGGGGGGCGCCCTGAGGCAGCAATAAAAACACCTTGGCTGGCTAAAATACCTCAATATATGGCCCCAGGGGCTATATATGAGGTAAATACCCCTGCCAGAATTCCATAAAAAACGGGAGAATAGGCCGCAAAAAAGGGGCGGAGCCTATCTCCTCAGCACACTGGCGCCATTTTTCCCTCACAGCTCGGCTGGAAGGAAGCTCCCTGGCTCTTCCCTGCAATTACTACAGTACAGTAAGAGGGAAAAGAGAGGGGGGGCATTAAAATTGGCACTGTATACAGTATATTATATAAAAAGCAGCTATTAGGGACATAACTCAGTTAGTCCCTGTGTGTATATATATATATATATATATATATATATATAGCGCTCTGGTGTGTGCTGGCATACTCTTACTCTGTCCCCCCAAAGGGCTTTTGTGGGTCCTGTCCTCGTTTAGAGCATTCCCTGTGTGTCTGCGGTGTGTCGGTACGGCTGTGTCGACATGTTGAATGAGGAGGCTTATATGGTGACAGAACAGAGGCCGATATATGTGATGTCGCCCCCTGTGGGGCCGACACCAGAGTGGATGGATAGGTGAAAGGTGTTAACCGACAGTGTCAACTCCTTACATAAAAGGGTGGATGACGTAACAGCTGTGGGACAGCCGGCTTCGCAGCCCGCGCCTGCCCAGGCGTCTCAAAGGCCATCAGGGGCTCAAAAACGCCCGCTCTCTCAGATGGCAGACACAGATGTCGACACGGAGTCTGACTCCAGTGTCGACAAGGTGGAGACATATACACAATCCACTAGGAACATCCGTGACGTGATCCCGGCAATAAAAAATGTGTTATACATTTCTGACTTTAACCCAAGCACCTCTAAAAATGGGTTTTAGGTTTGGGGAGAAAAAACAGGCAGTGTTTTGTTCCCCCATCAGATGAATAAATGAAGTGTGTGAAAGCGTGGGTTCCCCCGATAAGAAACTGGTAATTTATAAAAAGTTACTGATGGCGTACCCTTTCCCGCCAGGTGGATAAGTTACGCTGGGAGATATCCCCTAGGGTGGATAAGGCGCTCACACGTTTGTCAAAAAAGGTGGCACTGCCGTCTTAGGATACGGCCACTTTAATAGGTGCCTGTTGATAAAAAACAGGAGGCTATCCTAAAGTCTGTATTTACACACTCAGGTACTAGACTGAGACCTGCAGATAGTGCTGCTGCAGCGTGGTCGGTGACCCTGTCAAACAGGGATACTAGTTGGCAAACATAAAAACATATTAAAGACGTCGTCTTATATATGGGGGATGCACAGAGGGATATTTTGCCGGCTGGCATCCAAAATAAATGTAATGTCCATTCTGTCAGGAGGGTATTAGAGACCTGTCACTGGACAGGTGATGCTGACTTAAAAAGCGCATAGAGAGCCTTATAAGGGTGAGGAATTATTTGGGGATGGTCTCTGGGACCTCGTATCCACAGCAACTGCTGGGAAGAAATAATTTTACCTCAGGTTTCCTCACAGACAAAGGTACAGTCCTTTCGGCTTCAGAAAAGCAAGCGGGTCAAATGGCGCTTCCTTTCTGTACAGAGACAAGGGGAAAAAAGCTGCACCAGTCAGCCTGTTCCCAGAATCAAGATTCTTCCCCCGCCTCCTGTGAGGCCACATCATGACGCGGGTGCTCCACAGGTGTAGCCAGGTACGGTGGGGGGCCGTCTAAAAAATTTCAGCAATTAGTGGGCTTGCTCACAGGTGGATCTCTGTTTCTTTCAAGTAGTATTTCAGGGGTACAAGCTGGAATTCGAGATGTCTCCCCTCAGCCGTTTCCTAAAATATGCCTTGCTGACAACTCCCTCAGGCAGGGAGGCTGTGCTAGAGGCAATTAATAAGCGGTATTCCCAGCAGGTAATACTCAAGGTGCCCCTACTTCAACAAGGACGGGGTTACTATTCCACACGGGTTGGGGTACCGAAACCGCATGGTTCGGTGTGACCCATTTTATATTTAAAATCCTTGAACACAAAAATTCAAGTTCAAGATGGAATCGCTCAGGGCGGTTATTCCAAGCCTGGACGAGGGGGATTACATGGTATCCTGGGACATCAAGGATGCTTACCTGCATGTCCCCATTTACCATCCTAGCCAGGAGTACCTCAGATTTGTGGTACAGGATTACCATTACCAAGTCCAGACACTGCCGTTTGGACTGTACATGGCACCGAGGGTGTTTTATCAAGGTAATGGCCGAGATGTTGATACTCCTTCAAAAAAAGGGAGTTGTAATTATCCCGTACTTGGACAATCTCGTTATAAGGGCGAGGTCCAAGGAGCAGTTGGTAGTCGGGGTAGCACTATTTTGGAAAGTGCTACAACAGCATGGTTGGATTCTAAACAGTCCAAAGTCACAGCTGGTTCCTATGACACGTCTACTGTTCCTGGGGATGGTTCTGGACATAAACCAGAAATAGTGTTTATCCCGGAGGAGAAAGCCAAGGAGTTGTCATCTCTAGTCGGAGACCTCCTGAAGCCAAAATAGGTAGCAGTGCATCATTGCACGCGAGTCCTGGGAAAAATGGTAGCTTCCTACGAAGCAATCCCATTAGGCAGGTTCCATACAAGAACTTTTCAGAGGGACCTGTTGGACAAGTGGTCCGGATCGCATCTTCCGATGCATAGGCTGATAACCCTGTCTCCAAGGACCAGGGTATCTCTACTGTGGTGGCTGCAGAGTGCCCATCTTCAAGAGGGCCGCAGTTTCGGCATACAGGACTAGGTCCTAGTGACCATGGATTCCAGCCTTTGAGGCTGGGAGGCAGTCACACAGGGAAGAAATTTCCAGGGACTTTGGTCAAGTCAGGTTATTTCCCTACACATAAATATTCTGGACCTGAGGGCCATTTACAATGCCCTGAGGCCGGCAAGGCCTCTGCTTCAAAAACAGCCGGTACTGATCCAATCAGACAACATCACGGCAGTCGCCCATGTAAACCAACAGGGCGGCACAAGAAGCAGGATGGCGATGGCAGAAGCCACAAGGATTCTCCGATAGGCGGAAAATCATGTGTTAGCACTGTCAGCAGTGTTCATTCCCGGAGTGGACAACTGGGAAGCAGATCTTCTCAACAGACACGACCTCCACCCGGGAGAATGGGGACTTCCTCCAGAAGTCTTCCAATAGGATTGTACACCATTGGGAAAGGCCACAGGTGGACATGATGGCGTCCCGCCTCAACAAAAAGCTATAAAAGATATTGCACCAGGTCAAGGGACCCTCAGGCGATAGCTATGGACGCTCTGGTAACACCGTGGGTGTACCAGTCGGTTTATGTGTTCTCCCCTCTGCCTCTCATACCAAAGGTACTGAGAATAATAAGAAGGCGAGGAGTAAGAACGATACTCGTGGATGGCCAAGAAGAGCTTGGTACCCAGAACTTCAAGAATTTATATCAGAGGACCCATGGCCTCTGCCACTCAGACAGGACCTGCGGCAGCAGGGGCCCTGTCTGTTCCAAGACTTACCGCGGCTGCGTTTGTCGGCATGGCGGTTGAGCGCCGGATCCTGAAGGAAAAGGGCATTCCGGAGGAAGTCATTCCTACGCTTACTAAAGCCAGGAAAGAGGTTACAGCAACTCATTATCACCGCATATGGCGAAAATATGTTGCATGGTGTGAGGCCGAAAGGGCCCCAACAGAGTAATTTCAACTAGGTCGATTTCTGCATTTCCTGCAAGCAGGAGTGACTATGGGCCTTAAATTGGGTTCCATTAAGGTACAGATCTCGGCTCTGTCGATTTTCTTTCAAAAAGAACTAGCTTCAGTACCCGAAGTTCAGACATTTATAAAAGGAGTGCTGCAGAGTCAGCCCCCGTTTGTGCCTCCTGTGGCACCTTGGGATCTCAACGTGGTGTTGAGTTTCTTAAAATCACATTGGTTTGAACCACTAAAAACCGTGGATCTGAAATATCTCACGTGGAAGGTGGTTATGTTATTGGCCTTGGCTTCTGCCAGGCGAGTATCAAAGTTGGCGGCTTTGTCTTGTAAAAGCCCTTATTTGATTTTCCATATGGATAGGGCAGAATTGAGGACTCGTCCCCAGTTTCTCCCAAAGGTGGTGTCAGCGTTTCACCTGAACCAGCCTATTGTGGTGCCTAGGCTACTAGGGACTTGGAGGACTCCAAGTTGCTAGACGTTGTCAGGGCACTGAAAATATATGTTTCCAGAACGGCTAGAGTCAGAAAATCTGACTCGCTGTTTATCCTATATGCACCTAATAAGCTGGGTGCTCCTGCTTCTAAGCAGACTATTGCTCGTTGGATTTGTAGTACAATTCAGCTTGCACATACTGTGGCAGGCCTGCCACAGCCAAAATCTGTCAATGCCCATTCCACAAGGAAGGTGGGCTCATCTTGGGCGGCTGCCCGAGGGGTCTCGGCTTTACAACTTTGCCGAGCAGCTACTTGGTCAGGGGCAAACACGTTTGCAAAATTCTACAAATTTGATACCCTGGCTGAGGAGGACCTGGAGTTCTCTCATTCAGTGCTGCAGAGTCATCCGCACTCTCCCGCCCGTTTGGGAGCTTTGGTATAATCCCCATGGTCCTTACGGAGTTCCCAGCATCCACTAGGACGTTAGAGAAAATAAGAATTTACTCACCGGTAATTCTATTTCTCGTAGTCCGTAGTGGATGCTGGGCGCCCATCCCAAGTGCGGTTTATCTGCAATACTTGTACATAGTTATTGTTAACTAAATCGGGTTATTGTTGAGCCATCTGTTGAGAGGCTCTATTGTTTCATACTGTTAACTGTGTTTCATATCACGAGTTGTACGGTGTGATTGGTGTGGCTGGTATGAGTCTTACCCGGGATTCAAAATCCTTCCTTATTGTGTACGCTCGTCCGGGCACAGTACCTAACTGAGGCTTGGAGGAGGGTCATAGTGGGAGGAGCCAGTGCACACCAGGTAGTCTAAGATCTTTCTAGAGTGCCCAGCCTCCTTCGGAGCCCGCTATTCCCCATGGTCCTTACGGAGTTCCCAGCATCCACTACGGACTACGAGAAATAGAATTACCGGTGAGTAAATTCTTATTATAATGCTTAAATATTGTCTGCAAGTACAACTGTCTCTTTAAAGCACATCAAGTTAATTGTTAATTTTTATAAACACATAATATTATATTATGGTCCCCAAATAGCGGTTGTCATAGTGATCTGTAGTGCAAGCTGAAAATGACCTTTTAATCACCCATTCTCTGGGATGAGTGCCTACTTCAAGCACTTAACAAGCTTTTCCTTTTTTCTTTTGTTAATCTTATAGAAGGCACTTCTATCAGGGGGAATAAAGGTTCTAGTTAATTTCAGGTCTCCTATTTTTTGAATCTCGTACCATAAATAGTGTCTTTCATTGTGCGCAGTATCCTAGCCCCACAACAGTCGTGTACAGAGACAAACTGAAGTACATTGTGGAATATTTTGTCACATACATAGGTGTATGAGGACACATATAGACGGGTGGTCTTCAGTTTGCTGGCAGCAGGGCTCCCGACGACCAGCATACTGGCGCCGGAATCCCGAACGCCGGCATACCGACAGCTTTTCTCCCTCTTGGGGGTCAACGACCCCTCTGGAGGGAGAATAGATATGAGCACCACCGTGGCCGCAGCGTGGCGAGCGCAGCGAGCCCGCAAGGGGCTCATTTGCGCTCGCCCAGCTGTCGGTATGCCCCTATAGACATATTCATTTATCTGCAGTGTTTACCCCATGACTAATTTCCGCATGTGCTTTATGAACTTTCTTTTACACGTGTAAAACATAGACACGCCTCTTTTGTACCCTAGGGCTCTGTTGCCTGGGTTGACTTGGAAGCCTTTTCCTTGGGCCTTTGTTCTTTGGCTTCGCTGTGGGGTCTGGACAAATCTTATCAACTCACTCTAACGAATTCTTTTCCTTCTCTTAAATTCCATCTCTCCATCTGGTCTAACTCTCTGGTGAAATATAAACTGTCTTCCTCCTGCTTTCCCCTCACCTCCCTTTGGAACAACCCTGCTTTCTTTTTCATCCACTAGGGGTCACTGGAGTACTCTTGGGATATGGACGGCTTTAGCAGAACAAAGGCACTGAATATTTAAATTTAGAACTCTCCACCCCTCCATATCCCCGAGTACCTCAGTGTTTTTTCTGTGCTCACAGCACTAACAAGGCTTGTGTGGAGTTCCCACACTTAGTTGAAGATTTTATTAATTTTTCATTTTTACTTTTACATTTTTACTTTTTCACTTAGCACATCCCTTCCCAGTTTCTGTAAAAACATGGGTCCGGGATAGTGCCGCTGCACGGACAGCGCATGGCGTGTCGGTCCTCACAAAGAGCACCCTCACAGCCACAGGCAGCCCACTGCCTCCTGCAACAGCTGGACGGAGCTTACAGATAGAAGCCCCGTCACAGCCATAAACTGAAGCGCTCGGAGCTTACAGATTGAAGCCCGTCGCAGGCCTCCCTACAACAAGGTATGCTGGGGAAACGGGGCGGTCAGCGCAGGCTGTCGCCCCGCTGTGTGGGGTCCGTGTTGTAATGCCGCCCGCTCACCGCCGCTCATACAGCCGGCCCGCCCCAGCCGCTCCGTCCGCCCGCCCCAGGCGCTCCGTCAGCGCTGTATTGCAAGTGCCAGCGCTCAGAGGGGGAGACCCGCCGCAGCTCGGCTAGCGACGCCGGAAGCCGCTACGCGCCGCTCCGGCCAGCCGACCTCCGCTGCTCTGCAATAAGTGTCCCTCGCCTCCCTGCAATGAGCTTCCCGGCTCCCCGCTGAGACACAGCGCTACAGGGAGTACAGGGGGAAGGGGGGGGGGGACCTGGCTGATTACAGCGCGGCTGCAAGGGGGAAAATGTAAGGGAAAGAATAGCATGACAGGCTGCCATATCTATAGGTGGTATTAATAGAGAGCCTATATTAAACTGCAGTCAGCAGGCAGAGCCTATATTAACACTGGAGCATGTATTGTGACCTGCCTGTGATTATCACTGTATAATAGGCTATTGAGCCTATATTAACACTGGAGGCATGTATTGTAACCTGCCTGTGATTATCACTGTATACTAGACTGTGATTATCACTGTATAATAGACTATTGAGCCTATATTTACACTGCAGCAGGTATTGTAACCTGTCCTGTGATTATCAGTGTAAGCATGGCATGGGGGCCATTTTAACCATGCTTCCTATTTCTTCCAGTTTGTAATTCCAGAATGTTCCTGCCCTACATCTCTACTCCACCGGAGGCGCAGGGGTGTTGGTGGGAATTTTGGTTCAGGTTTCACATAGGCTGGCCATGTGAACTGTATTTCGGCCATAAATATATATATATTACACACCTTAAGTAAAAATTTTACTGAGTCGTGCAAGTGTCTGTCCTTTGGCTATTGTGTTGTCTGTCTGTATAAGGAGTAAGGCTCCAGCACAGACTAAAAATACGTTTTACTACAATGTCTGTACATAAATCTACCACATGTTCAGTATGTTTTGTAGGTTTCCACTCCGGAAGCCGGTTCATTCCCAGATCCTATGTTAAGCATTGGCAATTCAAATTGACTCCGCTCGACAGGAGCGGTAAGATCGGAGTCTCGGAAGTTACTCCGCCAGCTCTAACGGAGGAGTCTCAGCCTTTCCAAAGGTCCAACTTCACTTTGGGTACCAGGGTGTTAATTTAACTGGTCTTCTAATTTAAACATTTCTGCTATGTTGCAGTCTGACAATTCTATGTCAAACCTCACAGCGCTAAATACGAGTGAGGAGGGCACATTAGACCAGCAGTCAGATAGTGCGGGTTTTGACAACCATACATTGCTAATGACCAGTGAGTCAGTCTCTGAAATTTACAGAGACTAAGGTGCCTCTAACATCTAATCCGTCGTATTTACTAAACGACAGATCTTCAATGGGCTTCTTATTTAGGATATCTTACTAAGATTTAAGTCTATTTATCCGTTTCCACACAGTGACATCTAAATTGGAGAATCCGCCATTGGTGAATTCGTCTGTGTCAAACCTTATAAAGACCCAAGATACATTTGGGTCACTAGGGCGCTCTGTGTATGGAAACAATGACGATCACGTTATACTTATCGTTAATCACATCTGAGAAGCTGCTGAGTATCTCTGTACAGCTTCTGCTGCCGCCTGTTAGCTCGCTTCTCGCTTTTCATCGTCGCTAGTTTCAGCACGACCAGGCCAGAAGTTCTTTGGTCCTAAATTTGACAAATTCCCGCCATTGCCTCCTCCGGTATCAAGACGGAAATACTCTGGTCCGGCGTTTAAAGCCTTTAGACTTCAGTCTTTTCAAGGTTGTGGTACAAAAACAGTCACGCCTTGTAACGCCAGGGCGCTAAAGTCACAACAAGCCAGTGGCTTGACTGGCTCCCAGCCCATCTCGAATTTCCAATTGTGGGAGCGCGCCTTTACACGTTACATTTGCCGGGTTTCCAGACATCCACTCATGTATGTATCCGCTATTTAGGGTTAAAAGAAAGCTGTCTCCCGCCACTCCGGTTTTTCAAGGCACGACTGCCTCTGTCGGACAACAAGAAGGCGTTTTGGCAGGTTGCCATTCAGTCTCTGCTGGATTCAGCAGTTTTTAATTCCAGGCCTGGTACACCAACAAGGTCAGGGTTATTATTCCCGTATGTTTGTGGTACCGAAGCCGGAGGCCTCCGTCGCAGTCTCAATCAGTAAGTCACTTACTACAGATTGAAGATGGAATTTCTGCGGTCAGTATTTGCATATTTGGAGCCACAAGATTGCATGATTGCGCTTGATCTCCAGGATGCGTACTTACACATTCCGGCTTGGTCACCTCATCACAGGTTCTTGCGTTTTGCAATACGCCACAACCATTAACAGTTTCAGGCTATACCGTTTGGCCTCTTGTCAGCGCCTCGGGTATTCACCAAAGTGATGTTTGTGATGATAGCTCATCTCAGATCCCTGGCAGTGACAATCATTCCATACCTGCTCATAAGAGCTCCGTCTCAACAGATGCTCCTCCGACTTGCGCTGCTAACGTACACCACGGTTGCAGTGTCAACTTCAAAAACAATCGCATCTAATTCCGTCTCAACGACTTCAATTCCTAGGTATGATTCCAGATACGGTAAATCAAAGAATTTACCTGCTACACCAGAAAGTACAGATTATACGCCATCTGGTACAATTAGTGCTCAAGCCACGCACACTATTGGTACATTTGTGTATTCGCCTATTAGGAACAATGATGGGCTTTCGAAGCGCTTCAGTTCGGAGGTTTTCACTCGCGTCCATTTCAACAGCAGTGGTCGCCCTCACATAGGCAGATTCCCCACAGGGGGGCGAGGGTGTCTCTACTCTGGGCGAGAGTCTCAGAGGTTGGGGAGTTGTAGTTTAAAATGGTCAGCGACAGGGTCTCTAGACGAATCACGACAGATTGCTGTCTATAAATGTCCTGGAACTCCGTGCAATTTACAATGCACTACATGCTTCGCTCTCAGACTGTCCAAGTGCAGTCAGACAACGCGACGGCAGTCGCATACACAACAACCTGGGAGGAACGAGAAGCCGCATGACAATGCGGGAAGTAGCTCGAATCCTCAATTGCCCAGAATACCACAAGGTGATATTGTCGACTGGGTTCATTCCGGGAGTGGACAACTGCTAGACGGATGATCTCAGCCGTCGGGATTTTCATCCAGGAGACTGGGCATTAAATCCAGAGGTGTTTCACATGTTGGTCCACAGGTGGGGTTACCCTCAGGTGGACATGATGGCATCTCGCCACAATTACAAACGCCCCAGTATGTGTCCAGAACGACAGATCCAAGGGCAGTGGCGGTGGATGCTCTCACAATCGCGTGGCCGTACAGCCTCGTGTATCTGTTTCCACCGTTTTCCGCTGCTCTCTCAGTTGCTAAAACGGATCAAAAGAGAGTCCGTCACAGTCATACTAGTGATGCCTCATTGGTCTTGGAGAGCTTGGTTCTCGAATCTCCGCGGACTACTCGCAGACGATCCTTGGCCGCTCATACTACGTCGAGACCTGTTACAACAGGGTCCGTTCTTTTACCCCTATTTAGCGCGGCTGCGTTTGACGGGGTGGTTGTTGAGACCGCCCTCTTAAGAAGAGAGGGCATTACAGTATCGGTTATACCAACCATGTTACGAGCTAGGAAGCCGGTTACGGCAGCTCATTATTACAGAATTTGGCGTGCCTATATAGGTTGGTGTGAAGCTCGGAAGTTTCCGACATCATCTTTCAAGTTATCCCGTATTCTGTTATTTTTACAGACCGGGTTGGATGGAGGACTGTGTTTATCTACACTGAAGGTGCAGGTATCTGCGTTGTCAATTTATTTTCAAAGACGATTGGCTCTATTGCCGTCAGTACACACTTTTCTGCAGGCTGTCCTCAGAGTACAGCCTCCTTTTATTCCACCTACAGCGCCATGGGACTTGAATCTGGTTTTAGATTTCTTACAGTCTTCATATTTTGAACCCTTACAGCAAGTGGATATTAAGTTTCTCACTTGGAAAACGATTTTTCTTCTAGCCTTAGCTTCGGCAAGGCGTTTTTCAAATTTGGGTGCCTTGTCATGCAAGCCACCGTATTTGGTGTTTCCTGATGACAGAGCGGAACTTCGGACGAATCCCGATTTCTTACCAAAGCTAGTGTCATCTTTTCACATCAATCAACCAATAGTAGTTCCTGTGTTGACAGCACATTCTAGAACTCTGAATGTGGTACGCGCATTACGCGTTTATATGTCCCGAACGTCTACAGTTCGTAATACGGATATGTTGTTTGTTCTCTATGATGCTGCCAAGTGGGGTTGGCCAGCTTCTCAGCAGACCTTATCCAGATGGATAAAACTGACTATACGTCAGGCTTACCTTAAGGCTAGGTTACAGTCGCCTACATCAGTAATAGCTCATCCCACAGGTTCTGTGGGAACGTCATGGGCAGCTGGTCGTGGAGCTTCTACGACGCAGCTTGACCGTGTGGCTACATGGTCTTCAGTGCACACGTTTGTGCGCTTTTACAAGTTTGATACGTTTGCGGCATCAGCATCTAGCTTTGGCCGCCTAGTGTTACAGGTGTCAAACAGCTCTCCCGCCCACGGGGGAAGCTTTGGTACGTCCCAAGAGTACTCCAGTGACCCCTAGTGGATGAAAAAGAAAATAGGATTTTGGTACTTAACAGGTAAATCCTTTTCTTTGAATCCATAGGGGGCACTGGACGCCCACCCAGAGCAGTTTTACCTGGGTTGTATTAAGCTCAGGGGATCTTATGGTAACACATTTTCACCGACTGGTTCAAATTATAAGGTTCTATCGGTTATGGTGTCAACTGTTTCGTTGTCAGTAACGTTATGTGTCAACTTTGTTGTTGTCCGTTATGTTATAGGAATTCTCCATTGTCAACCTCTCTATAGTTCCTATTCGGCTCAGTAAAAAACACTGAGGTACTCGGGGATATGGAGGGATGGAGAGTTCTAAATTTAAATATTCAGTGCCTTTGTTCTGCTAAAGCCGTCCATATCCCAAGAGTACTCCAGTGCCCCCTATGGATTCAAAGAAAAGGATTTACCTGGTAAGTACCAAAATCCTATTTTTCCCGCTGGTGTTTCTCCTCATCGATTTATACTCTGGCACAGCGCTGGGGTCCATATAGTACATGATCTATGTTCTCAAGTTCATGGATGACAATAGATGATCTTAAGCGTAAGTTCTCCTTATCCCTGTCATTCTTTGAATACTTTCTGATTCGTCACTTCCTCCTCTCTTTACCTCAAAATGATGTTATGTGGGATCTTACTCCCTTTGAATCCTTATGTGCCAAAAACACCATATGTAATGGGTTGATCTCGCTAATATATCCTCTATTAATCGGAGCAGACTCGCCATGAGCGGGAGTTGAAGAGGGACCTAGGTCCCCCCCCCTTCCCCCTCCGGACGACACTTGTTGGGCAGAAGTACGAGAGGGCATAGCTAAAAGTTCTATCTCAACCAGACTTAAGGAAACAGCATACAAATTATACTATAGGTGGTACTACACCCCGGACAAATTGTCTAGGATATTCCCTTCTGCTACTCCTGTGTGTTGGCGGGGATGTGGTCAAAGGGGAACTCTTTTCCATATTTGGTGGACTTGTCCGCATATAGTTCACTTTTGGAATGATGTACTTGTTGTATTGAAATCCCTCTCGGGTCTCCCACTCACGCTGGACCCGTGGATATTTTTATTGGCACGCCTATTTCCCATTTCCAGACTTAGACCCACTCTTGAATAAATTGTTTTCCCATATCTTAGTAGCCGCTAAATCCTTAATTGCTAGGAATTGGAAGTCCTCCGCTGCTCCTACAATCCCCGCACTGACTAATTATGTTTGGTTTGTTGCTAATATGGAGAAAATTACTTACGATCTATATGACTGTCCCCACAAATTTGAACTAGTTTGGGATCCTTGGTTGCTTGCAGTGTCTTCCTCACACTGATTTGTAAAGTCTGTCTGTCTCAACCCTTCTGGTTACACTGGCAATTTCGTCCTTGGGCCCTCCCTCCGGATGTCCTCCTGCTCTTTTCTCATTTTATGGTAATTTATTGTTCTTCTCTTTGTGCCTACATTGTCATAATTATGTCCTATATATATTGCTACACTATGTACCTTCTTTACCTCACATCCTGGACCGACTGTTCTTTTCCTTTGTCTCCGTCCTTTCTTCTTTCCCCGCTCATCCTTTTCCCTTCCTTCTCTCTTCTTTTCCCCTGTCCATGTTTTGTCCCCCCTTGAGGGACACATTTGTTTGTTAATTGTTTAAAATTAAAAACACCAAGGAGTATTGGTTGTACTTTTTATTATGCACATATGTCTGTTTTGAATATTTCTCTTTTTCTCCTTGTACAAATAAAGAGTTTAAAACAAAACATAAAGACACCTTTTTTTTGTGTTGTGTTATCTTTGAAATATTACATATGGTTCCATTTAACGCTTCCATTTAAAGTTCTTTATAGCTTCTGTATATTGCAACTGTTTATATGCATAACTTTATTTTTTTCTCCTTTTTAGAAACTATCCAACACTACAAAACGTAGCCAGGAAGCAACAGCTCCACAAAGACAAAGAACAACGTGGAGAAGTGCTAAAAACGGCTCAATTTAGGTTTGTATGATATTTTGTAGCCAATGCAGTGACACCTGGAGTCTCCCTGTGTGTTGTATCTCGGTGCTTGAAGCTGTGCACAGCTCATTACAAATTCACATCCATCCATTTGCACTTCACTTGAACTATAGAGTTTTGGAATGTAGTCATGCGTGTACTCTATAGTACCATGTTACCCAGATAGGCACACCATGATGTGGATAAATTTGAGTCTACGCGGTGTTCAATGACTGCTCTTGTTCTTCCCTAAACTATAGGTAAATTATTTGCGCTGGAGAGTCTGTGATCATGTGACTGGCCTAGCCTGTTGCTTATTTCCGCATGTTTGTTGTAGGAACAAGCCCACTTTTTGACTTAACACTTTTGTAAACGCACTTTACCAAGTGCAATATGTTTGTTTATAGAGCCATGGTGTGTTACATCTCAATTTTTGTTTTAACGTGCTTTGTTGAAATAAAAAAAAGTTTAATACTACAAACTTTATTGAAAATTATTTTTTACTCTGATATATTAACATGATCATTGTTGAAAATATGTTTTTTTACCATCTGAGTAAATGTATTTTGTCATTCATGTAAAAAAATAATAATAAAGCTTGTGTTCTCGGATACCAAAAGGGTAATGAGAATTGTCCAGTGAAATAAGTCTCTTCAATACTGATTTATAAAGCATAGAATGATCTGATTAAACGAGCACAGACCCACTGATTCTATGAAGCGTCATTGACCATGACAAAGGTTGGCTGAGCCCCACGGAAATGTTGATTACGTAAAATGGCAAAACCTAGAAACAAAGCTTGTAATCCAGTAAGATCACGAGCACTGTATATATGTGTGTATATACTGTACATTGGCAATCTCCTGATTTAAGCTTTCTGCTGATTACTGAGTAATGTGGTATACTTGTGCCTGCAGGAGTAAGACTGTGAAATCTTTATCCAAAAATAACTGCAGGTTTTAAAACAATGCTTATTTTGGAGACTGCAATAGCCCATTGACCCTTTACGACCTGTGTTTTATCTCTCCCTTAAAAGCAGTGATACTTTTGTCTTAAGTTTTGGTTATAGTGTAAAAATCAAGCAATACCTTAACATGGTTTTACTGTGTTTTGGGCTCATATCCAATAACCTTGTATTGTCTGAAAGAATAAGGTCTAAGTTGGTTCCACTGCCGGTTATACAATAGAGCCCTGAATGGTTACGTAGACCACTGTTTTACATTGTATCAGCATATACTGTATGTATATTACAGTATTTCATTTTCAGTCTCCTAGTTCAGGGACTTGGCAGTGACCGCCTTTCTGTCTGTTTATGTAGTGTTGTCAGATGTTTCACTTTCCCTGTGTCATTATTTGATCTGCACTAATCTGCTTGTGTACTTGCAGTAAGATGAAGGGAATGAAGAATGGTGCAGGAGGCAGTGACAAAAATAATTGGCCAAGTAAAAATTACAAAAACCAAAGGAACTTCAGAAACAAATTCAGGAAAAATCAGTCTGGGGGACAAACAGACCCTCCACAAGCAGAAGGAAATAATGCTGGTGCTCCTGAGGAAACGCGGACCAGTCAGGTTAAAGAGAAACCAGTGAACCCATTAGACATACTGGCTGGAAGTGATCCAGGTAAGAGGTTTTCTTTGATTGGGGGAGATGTATCAAACCTGGAAGAGAGATAAAATAGAGAGCTAATTTACCAGCCAGTCAGCTCCTAGCTGCCATGTTACAGGCTGTGTTTGAAAAATTATTATTATGAGCTAAGTGGTTGGTACTTTCTCTCTAAACTTTATCGCTTTCCAGGTTTATGCATCTACCTCATTATTTTTTATAGAAATACAAAATTCTCCTGCTGAATTATGCTGTTAAACCTTTCAGTGCCAGGAGTTTCATTATTTCTCTTACGTCCTAGAGCAGGCTTTTTCAACCAGTGTGCCGTGGCACACTAGTGTGCCGCGACCAGTTGCAAGGTGTGCCGCGGAGCCAGAGCAGCTTCCTGCACCTTCAGAGTGAACTGTTGGCCCGTGCTCTTCTTAGAGGACCAGTCATGCTCTGGCCATGACCTATGCCTTGAAAACGCTGTGATATCATAGGTCACAGCCGCCGCGTCTCACCACCCAGCCAGCCCACCCGCCTGCATACACATCTTTCAGTTCCCGCCTGCATACACAGCTTTCCTTGCCCACCCACATCCACACCTGCCCGACCGCCCGCTGCTCAGTATTAGCAGAACTCCACTATGAACAGACCCCCCCAATACTGAGTGACAGGGAGGAGGACAGATGATAATATTTGTTATTTTATTTCTCCTGTGGGGAATAATAGGATTTATGAGGGGAGAATAAGAATTTATGGATTTATGGGGGGGCGGGGGGAATAATGTGAATAATTCATTTGGGGAGCAATAGGATTTATGTGGGGAGCAATGTGATTGTTTTTTCTGTGTAGTCCAATGTATGTGTGGATTTTTATTTATTTTTTTACTGTGAGGGCCAATGTGTGTGTTTTGTTTTTTTCTGTGGGGAACTGATGGTGTGCCTTGGCAATTTTAAAATATTGTTTGGTGTGCCGCGAGTTAAAAAAGGTTGAAAATCACTGTCCTAGAGGATGTTGGGAACTCCGTAAGGATCATGGGGTATAGACTGGCTCCGCAGGAGACATGGGCACTATAAAGAACTTTAGAATGGGTGTGCACTGGCTCCTCCCTCTATGCCCCTCCTCCAGACCTCAGTTAGATCTTGTGCCCAGAGGAGATAGGGTGCATTACAGGGGAGCTCTCCTGAGTTTCTTTGAAAAATAATTTTGTTAGGTTTTTTATTTTCAGGGAGACCTGCTGGCAACAGGCTCCCTGCATCGTGGGACTGAGGAGAGAGAAGCAGACCTACTTAAGTGATAGGCTCTGCTTCTTAGGCTACTGGACACCATTAGCTCCAGAGGGAGTCGGAACGCAGGTCTCCCCTCGCCGTTCGTCCCAGAGCCGCGCTGCCGTCCTCCTCACAGAGCCGGAAGATAGAAGCCGGGTGAGTATAAGAAGAAAAGAAGACTTCTTAGGCGGCAGAAGACTTCAGATCTTCCCTGAGGTAAGCGCGCAGCGGTAACGCTGCACGCCATTGCTCCCACACACAACACACACTAGCAGGCACTGATGGGTGCAGGGCGCAGGGGGGGCGCCCTGGGCAGCAATAAAAACCTCTAAGTCTGGCATCTATATGTATATGGGCAGTGATTATAAAAAATACCCCGCCAGTTTTATACATTTGAGCGGGACCAAAGCCCGCCGCTGGAGGGGGCGGAGCTTGGTCCCTCAGCACTAACCAGCGCCATTTTCTCCACAGAGAACTGCAGAGAAGCTGGCTCTCCGGTCTCTCCCCTGCTGAACACGGTGACACAGGGCTGAAAAGAGGGGGGGGGGGGGGCACTTTTAAGGTGCAGTGAGTGTATTACACAGTTAATTATATATCTCCTATATAATAGCCCAGATCTGTGACTTTGTGACTCATTTGCTAACGCTGGGCGGAGTCACAACACTGGGCGGAGTTAGTCAAATGAGTCACAGATCTGGGCAAATCTATAGGAGACTAGGAGCAGAAGCAGATGGTATGGGCATGGCACAGGCAGGGGTGCATACCTACCAGCTTTCTTCAGGCAGGAGGGACACACATGTGGCGAAAAGGGGGCGTGACCAACGAAAAGGGGTGTGGCTTCACTGGAGGGCCCCCGTTTTCGTCAGTGAGGGGGCATGCCCAGCGCTCTGTGAGCTGCTGGCATGCCCCCAGGGGCGGATTATGAGTCCGGGGGGCCCAGGGCACTTGAGACAGGGGAGCCCTATCTCATTGCTGAGCCTGCTGTGGGTTTGGGGGCGTGGCCTAATCGCGACTGCGTGGCCACGCCCCCTTATGCAAATTCCGGATATATTTTTTTCATGGGATTTTGGCCCCTCAGCTTGGGCTAAATCCAGAGGGGGTTGTCGCTCCCCCCTACACACCCGCACAGGCAGAAGAAAGCAGGGACCCTGCAACACCACAGACCTGCCAACACGCAGCAGCGTGCGCTGGCTGTAGCACAATGCTGCTGCTGTTACTGGCAGGACGGGGAGCTTAAGAGCTGGGACAGAGCTACTCCAGCCGGGGAGGCCCCTAAAACTGTGGGGCCCACGGTACGTACCCCCTGGCCCTCCCCCCTTAATCCGGCTCTGCTGCCGGAACCCCCCCTTAATCCGTACCCCCTGATGCCCCCTCTCCTCCTGTCTTCACTAAATAGACGCTGTGCGCATCTATTCACCGCTGTTCTGCTAAGCAGAACAGCGAGTTCAGGAGCTTCCCAAATGACCCCCCTTCACCGCGGGATACTGTGGGCCACGGGTGGGACAGCGGGACAGACCCCAAAAAAATGGGACTGTCCCGCGAAAATCGGGACAGTGGGGGAGGTATGGTGTTGTGTGAGGAGGTATGCCGTACAGACAGACGGGCACCGGTTCACTGTGTGCTTGACCCCCCACATCAGCAAACTCAGCAGGGGCTCTCTGGCGCGGAGGAGCGTCACTTTCTGGCACACTCCACGCTTCTTAGCTGCAGTTTTGTGGGGCACCTGCTGCTGTGCAGGTTCCGTAGTGCCTCTGTTATCTCCAGCCCCGGCAACCCCACCGCTAGCTGCAGCGCTGCCACCCGCAGTGAGGTGCGCCCAGGTCTTTCACACACTTTAGCCGGCGGGTAGCGCTGCAGAAGTCCGCACTGATTGCAGGCTCCGACCCCCTCCTCCCTCCAGCCGCAGCGTCTCCTGGGAGCTAACCAGTCACTCCCAGTCTCCCCTTTCTACAGTGCCTGGCAGCCGCGAGGTCCGCGCCGCGTGCATGCTATGACCCCTTCCTCCCTCCAGCCGCAGCATCTCCCGGGGACTAACCAGTCACTCCCAGTCTCCCCTTACCACAGTGCCTGGCAGCTGTGTAAGGTCTGCGGTGTGTGACTGAGGAGGGGGAGGGATGCGGACGGGCAGAGGAAGCAGGACTCCAGCCTGAGAGAGTCAGCCATGCCAAGTCTCCACCAGCAGCAGATCCCAACAGGTTGGAGTGGAACAGCAGCAGCCAGCAGCTGTGACTCCGGTAAGACACATCTGTCTGTCACCACTGTTCTGTCCCTAATACCAATCTCTCCCGTGCCCTGTGTTCTGTCATGTCCCTGTCACCCCTGGCCTTGCCCTGTCACCCTTATCCTGGCCCTTTCACCCGTATCCTGGCCATTTCACCCTTATCCTGGCCCTTATCCTGGCCATTTCACCCTTATCCTGGCCCTGTCACCCTTATGCTGGCCCTGTCACCCCTGTGCTTGCCCTGTCAACCCTATAATGGCCCTGTCACCCCTGTCCTGGTCCTGCCGCCCCTACCCTGGGCATGTCACCCCTATCCTGTCCCTGTCATTTCTGTCCTGGCCCCGTCTCCCCTGTCCTGGCCCCGTCTCTCCTGTCCTGGCCCCGTCTCCCCTGTCCTGGCCCCGTCTCCCCTGTCCTGGCCCTGTTACTGCATACCCTCCAACTACCTTTTTGGCAGGTACAGTCCCCGCAACGCCTCCAGATCCCTCCCCAATGCACCACACCTCCGCACCTTCCCCTACACCACATGCGGCACCCCACCCCTCCCCCACACGCTGTGCCTCCAGACCCCCTACACCACCCACTGCTCCCATTCCCCCGCCCCTCCACCACCCACAGCACCTCCAGGCCCCCTCCACCATCCACCCCCCATATATGTCTCCCCCACACCTGCCCCCCTCCACCCACAGCATCTGCAGACACCCTCCTCAATCCGTGGTCCCCCCCCCCCCCACTCCTCCCCCACCCACGGCACCCCTACACCTGCCCCTCCACCACCTGCAGCGCTTCGAGACCCCCTTCCCCATCTGCCGCACCACCTGTACCTGCTCCTCCCCCACCCATGGTGCCTCCGGACCCCCTACCCCACCCCCGGCACCACCACCCCTTCCCATCCCACAGCACCTCTGGAACCCTTCACCCATCCGCAACATCCCTGCACCTGCCCCTCTCCCACCCATGGCACCCCTGCCCCTCCCCCACCTGCAGTGCCTCTGGACCCCTCCCCCATCTGCAGCCCCCACTCCTCTGCCCCTCCCCCATCCGTAGCACCTCCCGACCCTTCCCCATCCGGGCCCCCCCACGCATCCGCCCCCTCCTCCACCCGCAGCATCTACAGACACCCTCCCCCATCCGCAGTCCCCCCCGCACCCGCTACATTCTGTACATCATGCCCTGCAGGTGCTGTTCACGCTGTCGCAAGGGGCTGCGCCTCCTTCACCAACGCACGCCCTTTCATTGTGCAATATTTAACCACTAACAAAGGAATGCAGGTAATACTCCATATAATACAAATATTGAACCCCAGAAAGGCATGCAAGGGTTAAGGGGCCGTAGCCCCTTGCGACGGTGTGAAGAGCGCCCGCAGGGCGCGATGAAGCACCTAGTATGTGTGTGTATGTGTATGTATGTATGTGTGTGTATATATATATATGTGTGTGTATATATATATATATATATATATATATATATATATATATATATATATATAAGCGCTATATTATCTGTGAAATTGTTTCCAGTGTCAGTCGGCCCTGGGTGTGTGCTGGCATACTCCCTCTCTGTCTCTCCAAAGGGCCTTATTGGGGAACTGTCTCCTTATAACTATATCCCTGTGTGTGTGTGGGGGTGTCTGTACGAGTGTGTCAACATGTCTGATGCGGAAGGCTCATCTAAGGACGAGGTGGAGCAGATGATTGTGGTGTCTCCGTCGGCAACGCCAACTCATGATTGGTTGGACATGTGGAATGTTTTAAATGCAAATGTGACCTTATTACATAAGATAATGGACAAAGCAGAGTCCAGGGAAAAAGCAGGGAGTCAATCCACGGCTTCGACTGGGTCATAGGGCCCTTCTGGGTCTCAGAAACGTCCCCTATCCCAAATAGCAGACACTGATACGGACACGGATTCTGACCCAGTGTCGACTACGATGATGCGAGGTTGCACCCAAGGGTGGCCAAAAGTATTCATTATATGATTATTGCAATAAAAGATGTTTTGCATATCACAGATGACCCCTCTGTCCCTGACACGAGGGTGCACATGTATAAGGAAAAGAAACCTGAGGTAACCTTTCCCCCATCTCATGAGCTGAACGAGTTATTTGAAAAAGCTTGGGAAACTCCAGACAAAAAGCTGTAGATTCCCAAGAGGATTCTTATGGCGTATCCTTTCCCTGCACAGGACAGGGTACGTTGGGAATCCTCACCCAGGATGGACAAGGCTTTAACGCGCCTGTCCAAGAAGGTGGCGCTACCGTCTCCAGACACGGCAGCCCTCAAGGATCTGCTGATCGCAGACAGGAAACTACTTTAAAATCTATTTATACGCATACGGGTGCTTTACTTAGACCGGCAATAGCATCGGCATGGGTATGTAGCGCAGTTGCAGCTTGGACAGATACCTGGTCAGCTGACCTTGATACCCTAGACAGGGATACCATTTTATTGACCTTAGGTCACATTAAAGACGCGGTCTTATATATGAGGGACGCTCAAAGAGACATTGGGCTGCTAGGTTCGAGAGGCAACGCCATGGCGATTTCTGCTAGGCGAGCCCTGTGGACCCGCCAATGGACGGGTGATGCCGACTCAAAGAAGCATATGGAGGTTTTGCCATGCAAAGGTGAAGTTTTATTTGGGGAAGGTCTCGCGGACCTGGTTGCCACAGCTACCGCGGGTAAATCTACCTTTTTGCCTTTTGTTCCCCCACAGCAAAAGAAAACTCCACAATATCAGATGCAGTCCTTTCGGTCGCATAAGTCCAGAAGAGGTCGGGGCTCATCTTTCCTCGCCAGAGATAAGGGTAGAGGGAAGAGAACACCTGCTCCGGCTAGTTCCCAGGAGCAGAAGTCCTCCCCGGCTTCTACTAAAACCACCGCATGACGCTGGGGCTCCACTGAGGGAGTCCGCACCGGTGGGGGCATGTCTTCGACTCTTCAGCCAGGTCTGGGTTCTGTCAGACGTGGATCCTTGGGCGATGGATATTGTATCCCAAGGCTACAAACTGGAATTCTAAGAGGTGCCCCCTCGCCGATTTTTCAAGTCGGTCTTGCCAGCTTCACCCCCATAGAGGGAAGTAGTGTTAGCTGCAATTCAAAAGCTGTGTCAACAGCAAGTGATTGTCAGGGTTCCCCTAGTCCAACAGGGGAAAGGGTACTATTCAACCCTGTTCGTGGTCCCGAAGCCGGATGGTTCGGTCAGGCCCATTTTAAATCTAAAATCCCTAAACCTGTACTTGAAAAAGTTCAAATTCAAGATGGAATCGCTCCGGGCGGTGATCTCCAGTCTGGAAGGGGGGGATTTTATGGTGTCACTCGACATAAAGGATGCATACCTTCATGTCCCCATATATCCTCCTCATCTGGCGTACCTGAGATTCGCTGTACAGGACTGTCATTACCAGTTTCAGACGTTGCCGTTTGGGCTTTCCATGGCCCCGAGGATTTTCACCAAGGTAATGGCGGAAATGATGGTGCTCCTGCACAGGCAGGGAGTCACAATTATCCTGTACTTGGACGATCTCCTGATAAAGATGAGATCAAGAGACCAGTTACTGAAAAGCATGGCACTCTCTCTGAGGGTACTACAACAACACGGCTGGCTATTAAATTTGGCAAAGTCGCAGTTGATACCGACCACTCGACTGTCGTTTTTGGGCATGATTCTCGACACGGAACGGCAGAGGGTTTTTCTCCCAATGGAAAAAGCTCTGGAAATCCAGAACATGGTTAGGGATCTGCTGAAGCCAAAAAGTGTCAATTCATCAATGCACTCGAGTGTTGGGAAAGATGGTGGCGCCCTACGAGGCCATTCCGTTTGGCAGGTTCCATGCAAGAACGTTTCAGTGGGACCTACTGAACAAATGATCAGGGTCCCATCTCCAAATGCATCGGATGATAAGCCTGTCCCCCAGGGCCAGGATATCTCTCCGGTGGTGGCTCCACAGTGCTCACCTCCTAGAGGGTCCCAGGTTCGGAATCCAGGATTGGGTTTTGGTGACCACGGACGCGAGCCTCCGAGGCTGGGGAGCGGTCACACAAGGAAAACATTTTCAAGGAATATGGTCAAGCCAGGAGACTTGTCTGCACATAAATGTGCTGGAATTGAGGGCCATATACAACGGCCTGAGACCGGTGGAGCCTCTTCTTCGCAGCCTACCTGTACTGATCCAATCAGACAACATCATAGCCGTGGCACATGTAAACCGCCAGGGCGGAACAAGAAGCAGAGCAGCGATGGCGGAGGCCACCAGGATTCTTCGCGGGGTGGAAAATCATGTAAGCGCTCTGTCAGCTGTCTTCATCCCGGGAGTGGACAACTGGGAAGCAGACTTCCTCAGCAGACACGATCTTCATCCAGGAGAGTGGGGGCTTCATCAAGAGGTCTTTGCAGAAGTGACAAACGGTTGGGGACTCCCTCAAATAGACATGATGGCGTCACGCCTCAACAAAAAGCTTCGGACGTATTGTTCCAGGTCGAGGGACCCTCAAGCAATAGCAGTAGACGCACTAGTGACACCGTGGGTGTATCAGTCGGTCTATGTGTTCCCTCCACATCCACTCATCTCAAAGATATTGAGGATCATAAGAAGAACAAGAGTTCAAACGATACTCATTGTTCCAGACTGGCCCCGAAGGGCCTGGTATCCAGATCTTCAGGAAATACTCACAGAAGATCCTTGGCCTCTTCCTCTACGAGAGGACCTGTTACAACAGGGGCCGTGTGTGTTCCAAGACTTACCGCGGTTACGTTTGACGGCATGGCGGTTGAACGCCAAATCCTAGCTAGGAAAGGTATTCCAGGAGAGGTCATCCCTACTCTACTTAAAGCTAGAAAGGAGGTAACGGCGAAGCATTATCACCGTAGCTTGAGGAAGTATGTGTCTTGGTGTGAATCCAGGAATGCTCCTACGGAGGTTTTTCAGCTGGGTCGTTTTCTCCATTTTCTACAGGCAGGGCTGGATATGGGCCTAAAGTTAGGCTCCATTAAGGTGCTGATTTCAGCTTTATCAATATTTTTTCAGAAGGAATTAGCCTCCCTTCCAGAAGTGCAGACTTTTGTGAAGGGAGTACTGCACATCCAACCTCCTTTTGTGCCCCCAATGGCACCGTGGGACCTTAACGTGGTGTTACAGTTCCTTAAATCACATTGGTTTCAACCACTTCAAACTGTTGAGTTAAAATTTCTCACTTGGAAAGTAGTCGTGTTATTGGCCTTGGCATCTGCAAGGCGGGTATCAGAATTGGCGGCCTTGTCTTACAAGACCCCCTATCTGATTTTCCATATGGATAGTGCGGAATTGAGAACTCGTCCGCAATTTCTACCTAAGGTGGTTTCGTCGTTTCACATGAACCAACCTATTTTAGTGCCGGTGGCTATGGATGTCTTGGAGGATTCCAAGTCTCTGGATGTAGTCAGGGCTTTAAAAATCTATGTAGCCAGAACGGCTCGTATTAGGAAGACAGAGGCTCTGTTTATCCTATATGCGGCCAACAAGGTTGGTGCTCCTGCTTCCAAGCAGACTATCGCACGCTGGATCTGTAACACGATTCAGCAGGCTCATTCTACGGCTGGATTGCCGTTACCAAATTCTGTAAAGGCCCATTCCACTAGGAAGGTGGGCTCTTCTTGGGCGGCTGCCCGAGGCGTCTCGGCATTACAGCTTTGCCGAGCAGCTACTTGGTCGGGTTCAAACACTTTTGCAAAGTTCTATAAGTTTGATACCCTGGCTGATGAGGACCTCTCTTTTGCTCAATCGGTGCTGCAGAGTCATTCGCACTCTCCCGCCCGGTCTGGAGCTTTGGTATAAACCCCATGGTCCTTACGGAGTCCCAGCATCCTCTAGGACGTAAGAGAAAATAAGTCTGTGGTGTGACAGAAATTTGCTGGTAAGCATGGATTGGTAGGTGGTACACTTTACGTCTTATTTAGATGTACAGATGTGTTCTCTTACATCTAGCCTCAATATGCCACGTAGCGGGAGATGCCTGGCAAGAGTGAGCGGACAGGTTCCGTGCAACCCAGCTAGTGTCTGTCTTTTTTTGGATGAGGCAGAATATGTATCCTAATCGCAGTATGATGCAACTAGGACGCATCAGCAGACTGTGCTGATTAATTTGATATGGGACACTTGTATATCTATGTGAGTCTGTATATGAAGCACAACAGAACTTTTTATGGGAAAAAGTTGCGCACACATATTCAAGTGTCGTACATCAAATTAATTAGCAAAGTCTCATGGTGTGTTGCATCACGTTGCTTCTACTGTTGGGTACACATTGTACGATTTGTCAAATGATGTTGCTGTTCCTGAGCGATCAGACCACAAATTATTCTGTGCGAATGCACAATGTTGCGCTCACATGGAATCATCCGTCGCTTCCACCGATCTTTCTGCGTGTTCAAAAGATCATGTGGTGCGTTTGACAATCCCATGCAGCACTATGCAGGAGGGGCCGGCATAGCGGGCGGTCGTGCACCGGATCGCTCCGTGTATATGGCCGCCCGATATGTTGGCCCTAGGGTCGTCCGACACATCGGTGGGTACCCACCTTATGACACATTTTCAGCAAAAAAGACCTATGCTAGGAGGGTCTCGTGACCTGGCGTGATAAGAGAGGCTGTTTGACGTGACTGTACCATAGATGTTTGAGGACATATCTGTAGATGATGCTTTAGCAGGAAAGGTTCATGTCTCTTGTAGGGTTTATCAGACTAGAGTTAGGGGTCTATGGTGGTCAGAAGTGCGAACGAAAGGATCGCAGAGCGGCTACAAAGTTTTGTTTGTGCAATTTAATAGTAGCTCAAAACCTACTCCGCGCTTGTGATCACTTCAGAACATTCAGTTCCTGTTTTGATGTCACAAACACGCCCTGCCACGTCTGCGTTTTTTCTGGCATGCCTGCGTTTTTTCCGAACACTCCATGAAAACGGTCAGTTGACACCCAGAAACGCCCACTTCATGTCAATCACTCTGCGGCAGCCATTGCGACTGAAAAGCATCACTAGACCCTGTGTGAAACTACAACGTTCGTTGTAATAGTATGTTGCGCGTGCGCATTGCGCCGCATGCGCAGAAGTGCCGTTTTTTTGCCTCATCGCTGCACAGCGAACTAATGCAGCTAGCGAACAACTCGGAATGACCCCCTATGTACTAATCCTTGGCGAAAGATAAAGTAGACAGAGATAAAGTACCAAGCAACTAGCTCCTGTCATTTTTCAAACACCGCCTGTAACATGGCATTTAGGAGCTGATTGGAACTTTATCTCTCTCCACTTTATCTCTCTCCAAGGCTTAGCACATAGGGGGTAATTGAGACTGCATCGCTGCAGCGGCGGCGATCGCAGTCTGAATTTTTTTGTGGAGTGTGTACGTGCGCACCCCGGGAGCCCAGTAAGATGCTAAGAGCATCTCTGGGCTGCGATTGCCTTTGCCTGATTGACAGGCAGAGGCGGGAGGGGGCTTGCCAACGGCATTAGAACTCCGTTGGCGGGATGCAGTCCGGACAATGCAGGCATGTCCGGACCATTGGGGTGGCGGGCCGCGGCGGCTGCGTGACGTTACATGCAGCCACTGCGATGCAGGATGTGGTGGGTAGCTCCCTGCCAAAGCGCAGGTAGGCAGCTACTCACCGGTGCAAAAGCATCGCCGGCGTGCAATACATTTGCACCAGTGCAGGGGGGCAGGGCCTGACATGCGGGGCGGACTAGCCCTGTGATGGGCGTCCCCCCGCATGTCTGGGTAACTGATCGTAGAGGTGCTAATCAGATCTGAATTAGGCCCATAGTCCCCTTAATGTGTTATCCTTACATACGGATCAGTATTGGATGAGATTCCTGCAGTACAGACAAAGATTTGTCCATTGGGATTATGGGCACAGGTAACGGCTATATAGGTTTATGATTAAAGCACATCAGTCAGGAACTTCTTGCTGATGTCCATTTTCAGTTGAGATTTAAATAAGATTCATGTGAGAGGTAGAGAACATCAGTAATATTAGCCATGATTATACAAGACATTACTCTATTATTTGTTCATGATGTTGTGATTAGATGCCATTGTCTGACTGGCTTTGATTGCATGTGTTTATATAATAGCACATAATGAGTTTTGGCTACTACGCAAAATGCGAAACAACTTGTATTTTCTACATTGTATGATTTTAATTTATGAATACACATTACTGTATTGTGATCTGTGTACTATATATGGGTGCATGGGGCATTGCTGTTTCTGGTTACACTGTTGCCTGTGTTGTAAATAATGTTATGTGAGAATGTTTGTTTTTAAATTATAAGTTCCCTTGTTTAGTTATGATTTATGTTCTGTATTGGATAGCTTGGTTATTGGTGCTAATTTGTTATGTAAAGATTCCAATCCTGAAATACTGTAGGGTTAATAATAAGAATTTACTTACCGATAATTCTATTTCTCGTAGTCCGTAGTGGATGCTGGGGACTCCGTCAGGACCATGGGGATTAGCGGCTCCGCAGGAGACAGGGCACAAAAGTAAAAGCTTTAGGATCAGGTGGTGTGCACTGGCTCCTCCCCCTATGACCCTCCTCCAAGCCTCAGTTAGGATACTGTGCCCGGACGAGCGTACACAATAAGGAAGGATTTTGAATCCCGGGTAAGACTCATACCAGCCACACCAATCACACTGTACAACCTGTGATCTGAACCCAGTTAACAGCATGATAACAGCGGAGCCTCTGAAAAGATGGCTCACAACAATAATAACCCGATTTTTGTAACAATAACTATGTACAAGTATTGCAGACAATCCGCACTTGGGATGGGCGCCCAGCATCCACTACGGACTACGAGAAATAGAATTATCGGTAAGTAAATTCTTATTTTCTCTGACGTCCTAAGTGGATGCTGGGGACTCCGTCAGGACCATGGGGATTATACCAAAGCTCCCAAACGGGCGGGAGAGTGCGGATGACTCTGCAGCACCGAATGAGAGAACTCCAGGTCCTCCTCAGTCAGGGTGTGCCCCTGACCAAGTAGCTGCTCGGCAAAGTTGTAAAGCGGGCAGCCGCCCAAGATGAGCCCACCTTCCTTGTGGAATGGGCATTTACATATTTTGGCTGTGGCAGGCCTGCCACAGAATGTGCAAGCTGAATTGTACTACACATCCAACTAGCAATCGTCTGCTTAGAAGCAAGAGCACCCAGTTTATTGGGTGCATACAGGATAACAGCAAGTCAGTTTTCCTGACTCCAGCCGTCCTGGAAACCTATATTTTCAGGGCCCTGACAACATCTAGCAACTTGGAGTCCTCCAAGTCCCTAGTAGCCGCAGGTACCACAATAAGCTGGTTCAGGTGAAACACTGACACCACCTTAGGGAGAAACTGGGGACGAGTCCGCAGCTCTGCCCTGTCCGAATGGACAATCAGATATGGGCTTTTGTGAGACAAAGCCGCCAATTCTGACACTCGCCTGGCCGAGGCCAGGGCCAACAGCATGGTCACTTTCCATGTGAGATATTTCAAATCCAGAGATTTGAGCGGTTTAAACCAATGTGATTTGAGGAATCCCAGAACTACGTTGAGATCCCACAGTGCCACTGGAGGCACAAAAGGGGGTTGTATATGCAGTACTCCCTTGACAAACTTCTGGACTTCAGGAACTGAAGCCAATTCTTTCTGGAAGAAAATCGACAGGGCCGAAATTTGAACCTTAATGGACCCCAATTTGAGGCCCATAGACACTCCTGTTTGCAGGAAATGCAGGAATCGACCGAGTTGAAATTTCTTCGTGGGGCCTTCCTGGCCTCACACCACGCAACATATTTTCGCCACATGTGGTGATAATGTTGTGCGGTCACCTCCTTCCTGGCTTTGACCAGGGTAGGAATGACCTCTTCCGGAATGCCTTTTTCCCTTAGGATCCGGCGTTCAACCGCCATGCCGTCAAACGCAGCCGCGGTAAGTCTTGGAACAGACATGGTACTTGCTGAAGCAAGTCCCTTCTTAGCGGCAGAGGCCATGAGTCCTCTGTGAGCATCTCTTGAAGTTCCAGGTACCAAGTCCTTCTTGGCCAATCCGGAGCCACGAGTATAGTTCTTACTCCTCTACGTCTTATAATTCTCAGTACCTTGGGTATGAGAAGCAGAGGAGGGAACACATACACTGACTGGTACACCCACGGTGTTACCAGAGCGTCCACAGCTATTGCCTGAGGGTCTCTTGACCTGGCGCAATACCTGTCCAGTTTTTTGTTCAGGCGGGACGCCATCATGTCCACCTTTGGTCTTTCCCAATGGTTCACAATCATGTGGAAGACTTCCCGATGAAATCCCCACTCTCCCGGGCGTCGGAATGAACACTGCTGACAGTGCTATCACCTGATTTTCCGCCCAGCGAAGAATCCTTGCAGTTTCTGCTATTGCCCTTCTGCTTCTTGTGCCGCCCTGTCTGTTTACGTGGGCGACTGCCGTGATGATGTCCCACTGGATCAATACCGGCTGACCTTGAAGCAGAGGTCTTGCTAAGCTTAGAGCATTGTAACTTGCCCTTAGCTCCAGTATATTTATGTGGAGAGAATTCTCCAGACTTGATCACACTCCCTGGAAATTTTTTCCCTGTGTGACTGCTCCCCAGCCTCTCAGGCTGGCATCCCTGGTCACCAGGACCCTTCCTGAATGCCGAATCTGCGGCCCATTAGTAGATGAGTACTTTGCAGCCACCGCAGAAGAAACACCCTTGTCCTTGGAGACAGGGTTATCCGCTGATGCATCTGAAGATGCGATCCGGACCATTTTTCCAGCAGATCCCACTGAAAAGTTCTTGCGTGAAAACTGCCGAATGGAATCGCTTCGTAAGAAGCCACCATTTTTCCCAGGACCCTTGTGCAATGATGCACTGACACTTTTCCTGGTTTTAGGAGGTTCCTGACTAGCTCGGATAACTGACATATAGATTGGTAAATGCTCAATTAGCTTAGTGATATCATTCAGGTGCTCGAAAGGAAGGGGTATTTCTGAGCAAGAAAAAAAGCAATTGTTTCCCCAGCACACTGAATGGATAACAGTAACCAGATATAAATCCCACATGATAATAGAATTCAGAGATCTTCGTTACACATATTTGCGCAAATGTGTGGTTAAGCCCCAAAGCCGCATCAAGGCCTCTCTGTATATTTGGGGTCCCTAGCGCTATATCTAGGTGCAGGGTGTGGCACCCCAAAACACCAGAATGAGCCAGAAAGCCCAGTGTGGCAAACCAGTGTAAAAAACTATAGTGTTAATAAATTAGTATTTAGGAAGCCGAAGCTATAGAGGGGGTGATACAAACATGAAATGTAATTAAAATAGAGAAATAGTGTTAGAAAAATTAATAAGTGAAAAGTGTTAATAGAATGTAAAGGTATGCCACACTAAAGCCATCCAGCCCAGCCAGTCCAGAGGCACCACACCTCACACCTCCATTACCCCAATCTGGGTCTAATATTAACCAGCAAGGAGCCACGTGATAATGGCTCCTTACTAAAATATGTCTAAGCTAAGAGCTACCTACCTTGGAGTAACCCCATAATGCTCCATGTGGCATGTCAGGGCCTGCACCTCCTCCTAATGCAGAAACCTCTCTGCCTCTCACAACAGACATATAGATTGGTAAATGCTCAATTAGCTTAGTGATATCATTCAGGTGCTCGAAAAGGAAGGGGTATTTCTGAGCAAGAAAAAAAGCAATTGTTTCCCCAGCACACTGAATGGATAACAGTAACCAGATATAAATCCCACATGATAATAGAATTCAGAGATCTTCGTTACACATATTTGCGCAAATGTGTGGTTAAGCCCCAAAGCCGCATCAAGGCCTCTCTGTATATTTGGGGTCCCTAGCGCTATATCTAGGTGCAGGGTGTGGCACCCCAAAACACCAGAATGAGCCAGAAAGCCCAGTGTGGCAAACCAGTGTAAAAAACTATAGTGTTAATAAATTAGTATTTAGGAAGCCGAAGCTATAGAGGGGGTGATACAAACATGAAATGTAATTAAAATAGAGAAATAGTGTTAGAAAAATTAATAAGTGAAAAGTGTTAATAGAATGTAAAGGTATGCCACACTAAAGCCATCCAGCCCAGCCAGTCCAGAGGCACCACACCTCACACCTCCATTACCCCAATCTGGGTCTAATATTAACCAGCAAGGAGCCACGTGATAATGGCTCCTTACTAAAATATGTCTAAGCTAAGAGCTACCTACCTTGGAGCAACCCCATAATGCTCCATGTGGCATGTCAGGGCCTGCACCTCCTCCTAATGCAGAAACCTCTCTGCCTCTCACAACAGACATATAGATTGGTAAATGCTCAATTAGCTTAGTGATATCATTCAGGTGCTCGAAAGGAAGGGGTATTTCTGAGCAAGAAAAAAAGCAATTGTTTCCCCAGCACACTGAATGGATAACAGTAACCAGATATAAATCCCACATGATAATAGAATTCAGAGATCTTCGTTACACATATTTGCGCAAATGTGTGGTTAAGCCCCAAAGCCGCATCAAGGCCTCTCTGTATATTTGGGGTCCCTAGCGCTATATCTAGGTGCAGGGTGTGGCACCCCAAAACACCAGAATGAGCCAGAAAGCCCAGTGTGGCAAACCAGTGTAAAAAACTATAGTGTTAATAAATTAGTATTTAGGAAGCCGAAGCTATAGAGGGGGTGATACAAACATGAAATGTAATTAAAATAGAGAAATAGTGTTAGAAAAATTAATAAGTGAAAAGTGTTAATAGAATGTAAAGGTATGCCACACTAAAGCCATCCAGCCCAGCCAGTCCAGAGGCACCACACCTCACACCTCCATTACCCCAATCTGGGTCTAATATT
Source organism: Pseudophryne corroboree (assembly GCF_028390025.1). Taxonomy (NCBI): domain Eukaryota; kingdom Metazoa; phylum Chordata; class Amphibia; order Anura; family Myobatrachidae; genus Pseudophryne; species Pseudophryne corroboree. Next base: position 276,395,080 of record NC_086445.1, read on the forward strand.
AACCAGCAAGGAGCCACGTGATAATGGCTCCTTACTAAAATATGTCTAAGCTAAGAGCTACCTACCTTGGAGCAACCCCATAATGCTCCATGTGGCATGTCAGGGCCTGCACCTCCTCCTAATGCAGAAACCTCTCTGCCTCTCACAACAGACATATAGATTGGTAAATGCTCAATTAGCTTAGTGATATCATTCAGGTGCTCGAAAGGAAGGGGTATTTCTGAGCAAGAAAAAAAGCAATTGTTTCCCCAGCACACTGAATGGATAACAGTAACCAGATATAAATCCCACATGATAATAGAATTCAGAGATCTTCGTTACACATATTTGCGCAAATGTGTGGTTAAGCCCCAAAGCCGCATCAAGGCCTCTCTGTATATTTGGGGTCCCTAGCGCTATATCTAGGTGCAGGGTGTGGCACCCCAAAACACCAGAATGAGCCAGAAAGCCCAGTGTGGCAAACCAGTGTAAAAAACTATAGTGTTAATAAATTAGTATTTAGGAAGCCGAAGCTATAGAGGGGGTGATACAAACATGAAATGTAATTAAAATAGAGAAATAGTGTTAGAAAAATTAATAAGTGATAGATTAGAGCAGAAATTAGATTAGTTAAGAAAGAAGCAGAAGCTATGGGTTAGAAAGTGCTACAAAAATAAGGGTGTTAATAAAATACTCAAAAGAGTAATATTAGTGAAAAAATAGGAGTGTTACATAAGTGCTAAATAAATAATAGGCATGCTACCCCAAGGTGGCCCAGCCCCACCAGACCCGGAGGGTACCACTCCCCAAACCCATACACAGCATAATAATAATAACATCCACTATGGGTCATACAATTGCTTAATATATGGCCACATGATAATGGCACATACAGAACATATCCAGATTGAGAGCTAGTTTACCTGGAGGCACCCCTGTATCCTCCAAATGGCACTACAGGACCCAGCATGCCCTCCTAATGCTGGCTCCATCTATGCCTCTCTGAACTACAATAAATAGTGGAAAACTGCTCTAATCAAGCTGGTAACAATCCCCAGGTGCTGCGGGAGGGGGTTACTCTAGACAAGAAATACAAAAGGGATTTTTCCCACGCACTCTGCTGGCTGTTAGTAAGAAGAACTATATACTATGTAATAATAGGAAATTTAGAGCTCTTCGTTACATATGTTTTGCAAAAGATATGATAAGCCTCCAGGCCACTTCACGGCTGCTCTATTGCTGGAGGTCCCTAACTAAGCATAGGTCCAAGGCTTGGACCCCACAAAGTCGGCTCAGGCCCGACCACCCCAGGGCAGCACACCATTGAAATACTAAAGTGTTAATATGTGTTAAGAAAGAAGCAGAAGCTATGGGTTAGAAAGTGCTACAAAAATAAGGGTGTTAATAAAATACTCAAAAGAGTAATATTAGTGAAAAAATAGGAGTGTTACATAAGTGCTAAATAAATAATAGGCATGCTACCCCAAGGTGGCCCAGCCCCACCAGACCCGGAGGGTACCACTCCCCAAACCCATACACAGCATAATAATAATAACATCCACTATGGGTCATACAATTGCTTAATATATGGCCACATGATAATGGCACATACAGAACATATCCAGATTGAGAGCTAGTTTACCTGGAGGCACCCCTGTATCCTCCAAATGGCACTACAGGACCCAGCATGCCCTCCTAATGCTGGCTCCATCTATGCCTCTCTGAACTACAATAAATAGTGGAAAACTGCTCTAATCAAGCTGGTAACAATCCCCAGGTGCTGCGGGAGGGGGTTACTCTAGACAAGATAACTCCCTGGCTTTCTTCTCCGGGAGAAACACCCTTTTCTGGACTGTGTCCAGAATCATCCCTAGGAACAGCCGATGTGTCGTCGGAAACAACTGCGGTTTTGGAATATTTAGAATCCACCCGTGCTGTCGTAGAACTACTTGAGATAGTGCTACTCCGACCTCCAACTGTTCTCTGGACCTTGCTCTTATCAGGAGGTCGTCCATTTTCTTTGAAGAAGAATCATCATTTCGGCCATTACCTTGGTAAAGACCCGGGGTGCCGTGGACAATCCAAACGGCAGCGTCTGAAACTGATAGTGACAGTTCTGTACCACGAACCTGAGGTACCCTTGGTGAGAAGGGCAAATTGGGACATGGAGGTAAGTATCCCTGATGTCCCGGGACACCCTATAGTCCCCTTCTTCCTGGTTCGCTATCACTGCTCTGAGTGACTCCATCTTGATTTGAACCTTTGTAAGTGTTCAAATATTTCAGATTTAGAATAGGTCTCACCGAGCCTTCTGGCTTCAGTACCACAACATAGTGTGGAATAATACCCCTTTCCTTGTTGTAGGAGGGGTACTTTGATTATCACCTGCTGGGAATACAGCTTGTGAATTGTTTCCAATACTGCCTCCCTGTCGGAGGGAGACGTTGGTAAAGCAGACTTCAGGAACCTGCGAGGGGGAAACGTCTCGACTTTCCAATCTGTACCCCTGGGATCCTACTTGTAGGATCCAGGGGTCCTGTACGGCCCCAGCGTCATGCTGAGAAACTTGGCAGAAGCGGTGGAGGCTTCTGTTCCTGGGAATGGGCTGCCTGCTGCAGTCTTCTTCCCTTTCCTCTATCCCTGGGCAGATATGACTCTTATGGGGACGAAAGGACTGAGGCTGAAAAGACGGTGTCTTTTTCTGCAGAGATGTGACTTAGGGTAAAAACGGTGGATTTTCCAGCAGTTGCCGTGGCCACCAGGTCCGATGGACCGACCCCAAATAACTCCTCCCCTTTATACGGCAATACTTCTTTGTGCCGTTTGGAATCTGCATCACCTGACCACTGTCGTGTCCATAAACATCTTCTGGCAGATATGGACATCGCACTTACTCTTGATGCCAGAGTGCAAATATCCCTCTGTGCATCTCGTATATATAGAAATGCATCCTTTAAATGCTCTATAGTCAATAAAATACTGTCCCTGTCAAGGGTATCAATATTTTTAGTCAGGGAATCCGACCAAGCCACCCCAGCTCTGCACATCCAGGCTGAGGCGATCGCTGGTCGCAGTATAACACCAGTATGTGTGTATATACTTCTTAGGATATTTTCCAGCCTCCTATCAGTTGGCTCCTTGAGGACGGCCCTATCTGGAGACGGTACCGCCACTTGTTTTGATAAGCGTGTGAGCGCCTTATCCACCCTAAGGGGTGTTTCCCAACGCGCCCTAACTTCTGGCGGGAAAGGGTATACCGCCAATAATTTTCTATCGGGGGAAACCCACGCATCATCACACACTTCATTTAATTTATCTGATTCAGGAAAAACTACAGGTAGTTTTTTCACACCCCACATAATACCCTTTTTTGTGGTACTTGTAGTATCAGAAATATGTAACACCTCCTTCATTGCCCTTAACAAGTAACGTGTGGCCCTAAAGGAAAATACGTTTGTTTCTTCACCGTCGACACTGAAATCAGTGTCCGTGTCTGTGTCGACCGACTGAGGTAAATGGGCGTTTTAAAGCCCCTGACGGTGTTTGAGACGCCTGGACAGGTACTATTTTGTTTGCCGGCCGTCTCTGTTGACATTATCACGTAATTCCTTGAATAAGCCATCCATTCCGGTGTCGACTCCCTAGAGAGTGACATCACCATTACAGGCAATTGCTCCGCCTCCTCACCAACATCGTCCTCATACATGTCGACACACACGTACCGACACACAGCACACACACAGGGAATGCTCTGATAGAGGACAGGACCCCACTAGCCCTTTGGGGAGACAGAGGGAGAGTTTGCCAGCACACACCAAAAACGCTATAATTATACAGGGACAACCTTTATATAAGTGTTTTTCCCTTATAGCATTTTAATATATATAGTCATATCGCCAAATAAGTGCCCCCCCTCTCTGTTTTAACCCTGTTTCTGTAGTGCAGTGCAGGGAAGAGCCTGGGAGCCTTCCCACCAGCATTTCTGTGAGGGAAAATGGCGCTGTGTGCTGAGGAGAATAGGCCCCGCCCCCTTTTCGGCGGGCTTCTTCTCCCGTTTTTCTGAGACCTGGCAGGGGTTAAATACATCCATATAGCCCCAGGGGCTATATGTGATGTATTTTTAGCCAGAATAAGGTACTATCATTGCTGCCCAGGGCGCCCCCCCCAGCGCCCTGCACCCTCAGTGACCGCTGCTATGAAGTGTGCTGACAACAATGGCGCACAGCTGCAGTGCTGTGCGCTACCTTATGAAGACTGAAAAGTCTTCTGCCGCCGGTTTCTGGACCTCTTCACTTTTCGGCATCTGCAAGGGGGTCGGCTTTACTCTAAGCAGCTCTTTAGGAGAGCCACCTAGATTGCACCCTTCTCGGCCGGGCACAAAAATCTAACTGAGGCTTGGAGGAGGGTCATAGGGGGAGGAGCCAGTGCACACCACCTGATCCTAAAGCTTTTACTTTTGTGCCCTGTCTCCTGCGGAGCCGCTAATCCCCATGGTCCTGACGGAGTCCCCAGCATCCACTTAGGACGTCAGAGAAATCGGGATTGAGATTAAAGGAAAAAGGGCTAAAATTATAAATATATATACATATATCAACCGGTAACCCTGATATATTTTCCATCCCCTTAACCTGTCCTCTCTGCCATCCATCTCCCACTTCCTGCCCTCCATATTATCCTTTCCTCCTGGTTCTCTGTGTGGTGGGCGTGTTGTCCAGTCCTGTTGACTGCCAGGTCCAGCTGCAGTAGAAGAGCTGTAGTGTGATGATGCAGCTGCTCTTTTTTTCTCTAATTGGCTGTGAGCGTGTTTCTCAGTGATGTCACAGCATGTCCTGCTCCAAGCCTATTAGTGACTGAGAGGGACATTTACTAAGCAGTGATAAGAGTAGAGAAGTGAGCCAGTGGAGACGTTGCCCCATCAACCAATCAGCAGCTCTGTATAATTTTGTAGTATGCAAATTATAGATGTTACTTCAGTGCTGATTGGTTGCCATGGGCACTTCTCCACTGGCTCACTTCTCCGCTCGTATCACTGCTTAGTAAATGTCCTCCTGAGAGTAGTTATAACACAGGGCTACACTTAAGTGCATTCATTTTGCTTTACATTTATACCCCTTTCACATCGCACAAATAACCCGGTATCGACACGGCATATTGCCGTGTCGAAACGGGTCAGTGTGCGATGTGAAAGCACCTTTGCCGAAGTAGCGGGTCGCCTGACCAGGTAATTCAACCCGGTTAAAAAGAAGGGTTATTACCGGGTTGAATACCGGGTCAGGTGCAGTGTGAATGGGAGCCGTTTCGATGCGACACGGCTCCCATTCACAGCATAGGGAGAGGCGGCGCAGGAGATGAGCTCATCTCCCAGCGCCACCCCCACCCCTGCTGCTGCTGCGCCCCCCGCTGCTATGGCAACCGACCCGGTATATTGCCGCGTCGGAAAGCCAGCAGAGGAGAGCAAATGCCGGATCCCACCCGGTAAGGACACGTTTCTCTTACCGGGTAGGATCCGGCATTTGCGATCTGAAGGCAGCATCATTTCAGTATATTCATTTTTGTTGTGTGCATAAATCCAGGTATTTGTATTTTGTTCTCTTGTTATCATCTCTCATTTACCTCTATGGTCTTTTACTTGTTGGCTTGATGTTTTCCTTGTTGATTGATTTTGGTCTACACACGTTCTGCATTTGTGCTTTACTTACTACGTCTACACATATGCCATATACATTTAAAGTTGTTACATTTTATACAGTGCTGCTTCTGCTTTAATAAATGCAAGGTTCTTGAATTAAAGTAATACCCCTTTTACACCAAAATCCCGGGTATGACTCAGGATTTGGAACATAGTTCCAAGCCGGGTCAGACCCGGGACTCCCCCCATTTATACCGCAGTGTGGGATCGGCACCATTTACATTGCACCCAGGTGCAGTGTCCTGTGCGCCGGGGCTTAGAGATGATGTAATCTCCAAGCGCTGGGAAACACTGCAGACCGGTGCTCTGGAGCGTCTCGCCGGGGGCAAACCCAGCAGTCTGGAAGCTGCTGTGCTGCCCCCAGCCTCTGGCTCTTCCAGGCAGCAGACATGGCGCTGCTGTCTGCATAGACAGCATGTGCCATGTCTCCAGCAGCTGCATGGCAACCAGCACGGCGCCGCTGTCTGCACAGCCTCCCGACCGCCCGCCGGACACTGCTGTACGGGAGGTTTGCCATGCTGTAAATGGGTGCCGAGTCAGCTGACCCGCCTTACCCATTTAGGACCACGTCCTACCCGGGTCTTACCCGTGTCCAACCCTGCGTACAAGCCGGGTTGGATTCCCGGGAAAGTGGACCCTTTTGCACCTCCTGCAGTCCCGGGATTTTGCACGCTCACATGCAAAATCCTGGGATATTTCAGGCGATGTAAAAGGGGTATTAATTGTATGGCATACATGTGCATCTTGGCTCTTGGGCATGGATGCTATGGTTTAGATCAGGCATTCCCAACCATGGTCCTCAAGGCACACCAACAGTGCAGGTTTTAGTGATATCCAGGCTGCAGCACAGATGGTTAAATCAAAATAACTGAGCTACTAATTAAGTCACCTGTGCTGCAGCCTGGATATCACTAAAACCTGCACTGTTGGTGTGCTTTGAGGACCGTGGTTGGGAATGCCTGGTTTAGATGGACAGTTGTGCATGACCCCTTTGTTCTCTACAAGGTGCTTTTCACTTTTTGGGCAGAGTTCAATTGGTTTTTAAGGCGTCTTAAACTAATTGCCGTCTATTGGAATTATTCAATTGTTGCTCCGATCAGACGCCCTTTAGCCACGGCAATCACATTTCGGCTTTATGAACAACCCCCACCCCCTTCTCTGGAATTTACAAGCTGAAATTTGTGCAAAGTCAGCTGTTTGGACACCCAAACAGCAATTTTTCGTTTGCTCCCATTAGTTTAGCCACTTTACGTGGCTAAACTCTGACTAATTGGGTGCTAAATGTCTTCTTCGCATGTACAGTATGTGTATTATAGTCAAAATGTGATGCAACAAAACCGCTGATGCATCATTGCATTACGGATTCACTGACTTTTTATTTTAAGTTTTAGGCATGTTTCTGTTCAGTATCCCGAATTGTGTAACTGCTTCAGCTTGTGTTTTATATTTTAGTTGTGTTTGCCACAAGATCATGCTTTATTCAATTTGGACAACTGTATAACACCTTGAAACTTCATCATCTGCATACTTACCATGTTTCCACACGTCATACACGTCTGTGTATGTTACAGTTATTACATATTATCCAGTGCTGTTTCTATTTCAATAAATGCAATGATCTTGAATCAAAGTTGACTAGTGGAAACCCGTTGAAATCAGCGTTTATTATTCAGACAAAATAAATGTAAAAAAACAATCTCATCAAGCAACAAATGTAAACAAATACAGTACAGTGGATATTTTGGATCTAGCACACGTCTCCCATAGACTTTACATGGGAACTTTTGCCGCTCTGCAGTACCCGAACCATTGCCATAATCACCCTTTTTCTCTTCTACATCTACATGGTAAGACCATTATTTTGATACCTTAAACATTTTTTCGTTCAGCCTTTATCTCAAAATAGGTGTCATAGTAAAAACCTCATAGAGTTAATATATAGAAGGTGTGGTATACAAGTGCATCCTGGCTTAAACCTTGCTGTCATGAACTGTTTTAGGCATGGTAGCTATGGTTTAGTTATACACGTCCTTATCTGCTTTGTTTTCTACAAGAAGCTTTTTTCATTTTCTTTTGTTTGGCGTGTAATCTGGAATAGTAAAGCTGGGTACATGCTAACATGATGTGTATCAAGACGATACGGCGGCCGATATATCGTTACCGTGGTACACCTAACAATGTAATGAAGGACTGAATGAACTCTCGTACAGTCCTTCATTACAGTGCACGGTTTCGCTTGCGATATCATCATGTCGGCCTTGCAGCACAGTCGCCCGGACAATATATTGTGTGACCACGGGAGCGTGCAAATCTCTTTTATACACTAAACTATTTGCCTGATATGTCGTCTCAGTGTGTATCCAGCCTCTTAAAATATTGGATACTATCTGGCTGGTGGAAATATACTGTGTATATATTTTGTTTGACTTTTATTTATTCATTCATTCTCTCTTCTCTTCTTTTTTTTTCATCCCCAGAATCCGACAGTGGTGGAGAGCAGATGAAAACTGGCTTAACTGTTATTCCAAGGCAGGTAACATCTGGCCTCAGCAGACTCATTGCCAGCTATGAATCTGACAGTGGCAGTGAACCTGAGGGTGAGTTTTTATGCCAACCTTACAGTAAACCGACCAACTAGAAAGAGAGGCGATGAGCGTCTTTCCTGGGAGCTCTGCCATTTAATTTACAATTTCCTATCATTTCCCTAAAATGTAAATCAAACCAATGACTTGCCTGTGTTCCAATATATATTATAATAAAATATAATTATAAGGCTATATTGCATGTTTCTCTATGCCCCTGAATGCATTAGCTCCTTCTGCTGCAAGTTCTAGGCTACAGAACATTGTATGCAAAATAAAATGTTTGATTAGTGGAACCATTTTACAGAGTTTAGAAGAATAACCTGTATCATTTTTCTATTATACTTTTATATTCAACCCTTGGCCATTTCAGAGCTTCCTATTAAGACCATAGCAAAGGCTTTAGAAGAAAATAGAGAGCTCCTTGAAAAACATGCACAGAATATGGCCACCAAATCAGCAATTGTGAAGCCGGAAATGGCCAAGGATGCTCCGCGGAGAGACACCTCGGGAGTAGCAGTGCAAGGCTCTCATGATAACGTCCAGAAGAAAAGTCCTAAAAACGTGGTGGAGAAACCATTTAGTAGCAAGAAGCGACCTACCCTGCTGGAGATGGTAATGTGTTATCTGCTTGTTCTAGTACAGTGCATGCATTGCTACAGCTGTTCATATCCTGCTGCCACTACTGACATGTTGCTGACTGACCCTCTATCAGCAAGGAAACAAAACCCGTATGAATAGATATATATATACTGATTTACATCAACTCTACAGTATCATGCCTTGATAACTAGGGACAGCCAAGAAACCTGGGTGGTTTTTTTTTTTTTTTTTTTTGTGCTTGTTTTTTCCATGTAGCATAGTACATAAATAACTAAATGTGTAATAGAGAGACAATGGCTACTAAAATACCAAAGGTTATTTTCCCTCTTAATTTTTAATCATCTTATGGTTGTGAGACAGACATTTCTGGAGATATGGTAGCGTACGCATATTCTGACATTAAAGGAGGGGACTACAGTGGAGTACTGTGTCCATTTCCTGGGAATCCAAGCTGCATTTGAAAACCCTACATTATGAGGGCGATCTAGGTAGCCGCTCATTGCGGTCAGCAACTTCAAGCGTCTTTCCTTCCACACCATTGAGGTGTGCATGAAAAATAGCGATGTTCAGCCTACCTTACTAGGCGGATATGTACACAGCTCACCATCGTGGCTAATTGAATCTCCCCCCATATCCCAGTAGCTACTTTCACAAATGTAGACTTGGAAACAACATATAATCTCTTTAATTTGTCACTGAATAGCTAATGTCAAGTGTTCACACTTATCAGGTGATATACAGATCGCTAATTATGATGGGTTTAGCAAAAAGTAATAAATATATGTAAGAAGACTAGAATTTAAAAGCATTTGATGAAAGGAATGGTGAGATTTACTAATTGTGTCTGTCGGAATACAGTTTTGTAGCAGTGTCCTGTGCTTACATCTCCATTCATATAGAGGTGTCCTCATATACCATTATATGCATTATTGAGTAAGGTACACTGGGGCAGATGTATTAAGTCTGGAGAAGTGATAAAGCAGTGATAAGTGGAAGGTGATAACGCACCAAGCAATCAGCTCCTAACTGTCAAATTACATATTGGAGCTGATTGGCTGGTGTCGTATCACCTTGCATTTCTCTGACGTCCTAAGTGGATGCTGGGGACTCCGTCAGGACCATGGGGAATAGCGGCTCCGCAGGAGACAGGGCACAAAAGTAAAAGCTTTAGGATCAGGTGGTGTGCACTGGCTCCTCCCCCTATGACCCTCCTCCAAGCCTCAGTTAGATCTTTGTGCCCGGCCGAGAAGGGTGCAATCTAGGTGGCTCTCCTAAAGAGCTGCTTAGAGTAAAAGTTTTTGTTAGGTTTTTTATTTTCAGTGAGTCCTGCTGGCAACAGGCTCACTGCATCGAGGGACTTAGGGGAGAAGGAGTGAACTCACCTGCGTGCAGGATGGATTGGCTTCTTAGGCTACTGGACACTAGCTCCAGAGGGACGATCACAGGTACAGCCTGGATGGGTCACCGGAGCCGCGCCGCCGACCCCCTTGCAGATGCTGAAGAGAGAAGAGGTCCAGAAATCGGCGGCTGAAGACTTCCCAGTCTTCTTAAGGTAGCGCACAGCACTGCAGCTGTGCGCCATTGCTCTCAGCACACTTCACACCAACGGTCACTGAGGGTGCAGGGCGCTTGGGGGGGCGCCCTGGGCAGCAATGAAAATACCTATACTGGCTAAAAATACATCACATATAGCCTCTGGGGCTATATGGATGTATTTAACCCCTGCCAGGTTGTCAGAAAAACGGGAGAAGAAGCCCGCCGAAAAGGGGGCGGGCCTATTCTCTTCAGCACACAGCGCCATTTTCCCTCACAGAACTGCTGGTGGGAAGGCTCCCAGGCTCTCCCCTGCACTGCACTACAGAAACAGGGTTAAAACAGAGAGGGGGGGCACTTATTTGGCGATATGATTATATATTAAGATGCTATAAGGGGAAAACACTTATATAAAGGTTGTCCCTGTATAATTATAGCGTTTTGGTGTGTGCTGGCAAACTCTCCCTCTGTCTCCCCAAAGGGCTAGTGGGGTCCTGTCCTCAGAGCATTCCCTGTGTGTGTGCTGGGTGTCGGTACGTGTGTGTCGACATGTATGAGGACGATGTTGGTGAGGAGGCGGAGCAATTGCCTGTAATGGTGATGTCACTCTCTAGGGAGTCGACACCGGAATGGATGGCGTATTTAGGGAATTACGTGATAATGTCAACACGCTGCAAGGTCGGTTGACGACATGAGACGGCCGGCAAACAAATTAGTACCTGTCCAGGCGTCTCAAACACCGTCAGGGGCTTTAAAACGCCCATTTACCTCAGTCGGTCGACACAGACACAGACAGGGACACTGACTCCAGTGTCGACGGTGAAGAAACAAACGTATTTTCCTTTAGGGCCACACGTTACATGTTAAGGGCAATGAAGGAGGTGTTACATATTTCTGATACTACAAGTACCATAAAAAAGGGTATTATGTGGGGTGTAAAAAAACTACCTGTAGTTTTTTCCTGAATCAGATAAATTAAATGAAGTGTGTGATGATGCGTGGGTTTCCCCCGATAGAAAATTATTGGCGGTATACCTTTTCCCGCCAGAAGTTATGGCGCGTTGGAAAACACCCCTTAGGGTGGATAAGGCGCTCACACGCTTATCAAAACAAGTGGCGTTACCGTCTCCAGATATGGCCGCCCTCAAGGAGCCAGCTAATAGGAGGCTGAAAAATATCCTAAAAAGTATATACACACATACTGGTGTTATACTGCGACCAGCGATCGCCTCAGCCTGGATGTGCAGCGCTGGGGTGGCTTGGTCGGATTCCCTGACTGAAAATATTGATACCCTTGACAGGGACAGTATTTTATTGACTATAGAGCATTTCTATATATACGAGATGCACAGAGGGATATTTGCACTCTGGCATCATGAGTAAGTGCGATGTCCATGTCTGCCAGAAGATGTTTATGGACACGACAGTGGTCAGGTGATGCACATTCCAAACGGCACATGGAAGTATTGCCGTATAAAGGGGAGGAGTTATTTGGGGTCGGTCCATCGGACCTGGTGGCCACGGCAACAGCTGGAAAATCCACCTTTTTACCCCAAGTCACATCTCAGCAGAAAAAGACACCGTCTTTTCAGCCTCAGTCCTTTCGTCCCCATAAGGGCAAGCGGGCAAAAGGCCAGTCATATCTGCCCAGGGGTAGAGGAACGGAAGAAGACTGCAGCAGGCAGCCCCTTCCCAGGAACAGAAGCCCTCCACCGCTTCTGCCAAGTCCTCAGCATGACGCTGGGACCGTACAAGCGGACTCGGGTGCGGGGGGGGGGGGGGGGGGGGGGTCGTCTCAAGAGTTTCAGCGCGCAGTGGGCTCACTCGCAAGTGGACCCCTGGATCCTACAAGTAGTATCCCAGGGGTACAGATTGGAAATTCGAGACGTCTCCCCCTCGCAGGTTCCTGAAATCTGCTTTACCAACGTCTCCCTCCGACAGGGAGGCATTATTGGAAACAATTCACAAGCTGTATTCCCAGCAGGTGATAATCAAAGTACCCCTCCTACAACAAGGAAAAGGGTATTATTCCACACTATTTGTGGTACTGAAGCCAGACGGCTCGGTGAGACCTATTCTAAATCTGAAATATTTGAACACTTACATACAAAGGTTCAAATCAAGATGGAGTCACTCAGAGCAGTGATAGCGAACCAGGAAGAAGGGGACTATATGGTGTCCCTGGACATCAAGGATCCTTACCTCCATGTCCCAATTTGCCCTTCTCACCAAGGGTACCTCAGGTTCGTGGTACAAAACTGTCACTATCAGTTTCAGACGCTGCCGTTTGGATTGTCCACGGCACCCCGGGTCTTTACCAAGGTAATGGCCGAAATGATGATTCTTCTTCAAAGAAAAGGCGTCTTAAGTATCCCTTACTTGGACGATCTCCTGATAAGGGCAAGGTCCAGAGAACAGTTGGAGGTCGGAGTAGTACTATCTCAAGTAGTTCTACGACAGCACGGGTGGATTCTAAATATTCCAAAATCGCAGCTGTCTCCGACGACACGTCTGCTGTTCCTAGGGATGATTCTGGACACAGTCCAGAAAAAGGTGTTTCTCCCGGAGGAGAAAGCCAGGGAGTTATCCGAGCTAGTCAGGAACCTCCTAAAACCAGGAAAAGTGTCAGTGCATCATTGCATAAGGGTCCTGGGAAAAATGGTGGCTTCTTACGAAGCGATTCCATTCGGCAGATTTCACGCAAGAACTTTTCAGTGGGATCTGCTGGAAAAATGGTCCGGATCGCATCTTCAGATGCATCAGCGGATAACCCTGTCTCCAAGGACAAGGGTGTCTCTTCTGTGGTGGCTGCAGAGTGCTCATCTACTTAAGGGCCACAGATTCGGCATTCAGGACTGGGTCCTGGTGACCACGGATGCCAGCCTGAAAGGCTGGGGAGCAGTCACACAAGGAAAAAATTTCCAGGGAGTGTGATTAAGTCTGGAGACTTCTCTCCACATAAATGTACTGGAGCTAAGAGCAATTTACAATGCTCTAAGCTTAGCAAGACCTCTGCTTCAAGGTCAGCCGGTATTGATCCAGTGGGACAACATCACGCCAGTCGCCCACGTAAACAGACAGGGCGGCACAAGAAGCAGGAGGGCAATGGCAGAAACTGCAAGGATTCTTCGCTGGGCGGAAAATCATGTGATAACACTGTCAGCAGTGTTCATTCCGGGAGTCGACAACTGGGAAGCAGACTTCCTCAGCACGACCTCCACCCGGGAGAGTGGGGACTTCATCGGGAAGTCTTCCACATGATTGTGAACCGTTGGGAAAGACCAAAGGTGGACATGATGACGTCCCGCCTGGACAAAAAACGGGACAGGTATTGCGCCAGGTCAAGAGACCCTCAGGCAATAGCTGTGGACGTTCTGGTAACACCGTGGGTGTACCAGTCGGTGTATGTGTTCCCTCCTCTGCTTCTCATACCTAAGGTACTGAGAATTATAAGACGTAGAGGAGTAAGAACTATACTCGTGGCTCCGGATTGGCCAAGAAGGACTTGGTACCCGGAACTTCAAGAGATGCTCACAGAGGACTCATGGCCTCTGCCGCTAAGAAGGGACTTGCTTCAGCAAGTACCATGTCTGTTCCAAGACTTACCGCGGCTGCGTTTGACGGCATGGCGGTTGAACGCCGGATCCTAAGGGAAAACGGCATTCCGGAAGAGGTCATTCCTACCCTGGTCAAAGCCAGGAAGGAGGTGACCGCACAACATTATCACCACATGTGGCGAAAATATGTTGCGTGGTGTGAGGCCAGGAAGGCCCCACGAAGAAATTTCAACTCGGTCGATTCCTGCATTTCCTGCAAACAGGAGTGTCTATGGGCCTCAAATTGGGGTCCATTAAGGTTCAAATTTCGGCCCTGTCGATTTTCTTCCAGAAAGAATTGTCTTCAGTTCCTGAAGTCCAGAAGTTTGTCAAGGGAGTACTGCATATACAACCCCCTTTTGTGCCTCCAGTGGCACTGTGGGATCTCAACGTAGTTCTGGGATTCCTCAAATCACATTGGTTTAAACCGCTCAAATCTGTGGATTTGAAATATCTCACATGGAAAGTGACCATGATGTTGGCCCTGGCCTCGGCCAGGCGAGTGTCAGAATTGGCGGCTTTGTCTCACAAAAGCCCATATCTGATTGTCCATTCGGACAGGGCAGAGCTGCGGACTCGTCCCCAGTTTCTCCCTAAGGTGGTGTCAGCGTTTCACCTGAACCAGCTTATTGTGGTACCTGCGGCTACTAGGGACTTGGAGGACTCCAAGTTGCTGGATGTTGTCAGGGCCCTGAAAATATAGGTTTCCAGGACGGCTGGAGTCAGGAAAACTGATTTGCTGTTATCCTGTATGCACCCAAAAAACTGGGTGCTCTTGCTTCTAAGCAGACGATTGCTAGTTGGATGTGTAGTACAATTCAGCTTGCACATTCTGTGGCAGGCCTGCCACAGCCAAAATATGTAAATGCCCATTCCACAAGGAAGGTGGGCTCATCTTGGGCGGCTGCCCGAGGGGTCTCGGCTTTACAACTTTGCCGAGCTGCTACTTGGTCAGGGGCACACCCTGGCTGAGGAGGACCTGGAGTTCTCTCACTCGGTGCTGCAGAGTCATCCGCACTCTCCCGCCCGTTTGGGAGCTTTGGTATAATCCCCATGGTCCTGACGGAGTCCCCAGCATCCACTTAGGACGTCAGAGAAAATAAGAATTTACTTACCGATAATTCTATTTCTCGTAGTCCGTAGTGGATGCTGGGCGCCCATCCCAAGTGCGGATTGTCTGCAATACTTGTACATAGTTATTGTTACAAAAATCGGGTTATTATTGTTGTGAGCCATCTTTTCAGAGGCTCCGCTGTTATCATGCTGTTAACTGGGTTCAGATCACAGGTTGTACAGTGTGATTGGTGTGGCTGGTATGAGTCTTACCCGGGATTCAAAATCCTTCCTTATTGTGTACGCTCGTCCGGGCACAGTATCCTAACTGAGGCTTGGAGGAGGGTCATAGGGGGAGGAGCCAGTGCACACCACCTGATCCTAAAGCTTTTACTTTTGTGCCCTGTCTCCTGCGGAGCCGCTATTCCCCATGGTCCTGACGGAGTCCCCAGCATCCACTACGGACTACGAGAAATAGAATTATCGGTAAGTAAATTCTTATTTTATCACTGCTTTATTACTTCTCCAGGCTTAATACATCTGCCCCAGGTTGAGATTCCCATGGTGGAGTACAAATTTTACATTTTAATTTGCTAATATTGTACTTTGTATACAATTAGCTGCTTACTACGCTAAGTACTGTATTTAGGATTAGTATTTTTGCCGCCAAGGAATTAGTGTAATGTAGTGGATTGAGCTTAGCATTGAGCTACATGTGAAGATAAATGTGACTGGACCTTTGACTTTCTGAAGCGCTGTACAGCCTCTTAGGGCTTTAAAATTGCCACATACTTATTGATATGTATAACCAATGTACAGCATTTCTGGGATTAATACTATAATAATATAATGTTTATATACTGCTTTTTTTCTGCTGCGGGGTACACTGGGCTCCACAAGGATAGACATTGGGGTGTAGAGTAGGATCTTGATCCGAGGCACCAACAGGCTCAAAGCTTTGACTGTTCCCAGAATGCACAGCGCAGCCTCCTCTATAACCCCGCCTCCCTGCACAGGAGCTCAGTTTTGTAGTTGGTGCTGCAGTAAGCAGGCACATAACAGAGGGGCTGCTCCTGGCAGCCCTAAGAAGAGCTTTTTTTGAAGAAAAAAGTGAAGACTTCAAGAGCAGCAGCGGTGGTAAATGTCAGAAGACATTCACTGCTGCAGCTTCAGGTCTCCCCAGCGGCGCTGTACACTCCTGAGCCCTGGTTGCCGGGTAACTACAGCAGGAGGCTCCGGTTTTCTTCACGTCAGGCACACACGACAGGGGCTCTCCGGGATCGTGTGGCCGCGCTTCGGGAGGTGGTAAGTGGGTCCTGCTTGCGGGACCCGGTCTTTATCGCGATCCGCCGCGGTCAGTGGGATCCCACTAGATCACCAGGGCATGGGTGCAGGTCAGGTTTTCGCTTTAAACCATTTTCAGTAGCCCACAGTACCCCGTGGTTTTGCCAGCAGGGGGATAAAGCTTAGACCTGAAGCCCCTCCCCCAGCCCCAAGGCGCCATTTCCCGCAAATGTTCCCGCCCTGGAGCTGCATATCTGTCTCTCACTCCCTGTCAGTGTCTGGGCGCCATTATCTCTCAGCTTCACTGTTCCTGGGACTGCTTGGGCAAATCCTCCTGTGTAAAGCCGCCTGGTAGTCAGTGCTGTGACTTTACATGACACTTCTACCTGCCTTTTTAGACAGTGCTAGTTAAGAGAGTGCATTTAGTCAAGGTTTTCTAGTACAATTACCCTGTGATATACATCCAGTTCTTACTGTGTAGTGTTATATCTATTGACTATATAGCTTTATATATAAGCTAGTCCAGTGCAGTATTATTGTTAGTAATAACCTCTGCATTGTACAAACTGTGACTATCTGTGTGTGCATTAGATAGCTGAGTGGTGTCCATTTCGTGTATTTCACTCAACTTGCTATCCCTATATTCTATAACCTGAGGGGGCTTGGTGCGTCAGGTTTATATTGATATAGGATTTTCACAAAGATATACTTTAATACGTGTTTTTCTCTGTGATTTTAGTCACCATATCTCTCCTTTATCTCTGCTAATGCTGACTACACTGCGCAGGGGTTTGGGCAAGAGGTATTGTGCTGCTGCCAATTGTACTGTGTTACCTGATACTGCAAGTTATATCATGTCTGCTTCTGAGCGTAACGGTTCTGGGGCTGAACACACTGCCGGTGTTGCTGAAGCCACAGATCCCTATGAGGAGAATATAGCAGCTGTGGGCTCTGGTTCTGGGGGCTCCTTGCCCCCCAGTGGGACTGTGGCAATGGAGGTACATAATGACCCACCGTGGGCCGCTTTTTTCACGCTTCTACATACGCTAGTTCATAAACTAACACCCCCTATGGGACCCCCTATGCCGGTACAACCGTATGTGGTCCCTGCAGCTAACCCGCCGTGGGCGGACGATTTATCTGCCCACTTGAAGTAGTTGAACCAGTCCATGACTACTAAAAAGTCTGACCATCGCTCGCCTAAGCCCAAGGGGTCCTCTAAGCGAGCGCTTGTCTCACAATCCACTGCTGTCACTGACCCCTCGTCTGATGAAGACAGCACATACACTCACCCCACAGGTTCTGACTCTGATACGGCTGATGGGGAGGGTAGTTCACATGTGGATGTTCCTGATCTTTTGGAGGCTATTAAGTTAATTCTACAGATTACGGATGATCCCGAGCCATCCCTCCCTCCTAAGAAACCAGATAGGTTCAAGCGTCAGAAGGTGGTTAAACAAGTTTTACCTCACTCTGACCACCTAGTGGATATACGTCAGGAACCCTGGGAAAACCCGGGTACGAAGTTTGTGCCTCAAAAGAAGATGCTGGCTCGCTATCCCCTCGCACCAGAGCTGTCTAAGAATTGGGAAACGCCTCCTCCAGTAGACTCACATGTGGCTAGGGTGGTGGTTTCCTCAGCTCTACCTGTCACTACCGTCACGTCTCTAAAAGAGCCTACAGATAAACATGTGGAGGGTTGTCTGAAAGCGATTTACACCCTCACGGGTGCTGCACAAAGGCCCACTATTGCAGCAACATGGGCTGCAGAGGCTATTGAAGCATGGGCCTTGGAGTTAGAAGCTGAAATCTCTTCTGACCATGCTAGACAATGCTTGTCATATATTGTCACAGCTTCTCGCTATATTAAAGAGGCGGCTTCTGATGCCGCCTGGCTCGCCAGATATTGTGGCTGCGATCCTGGTCTGTGGATCTGGACTCTAGAAAAACCCTGGAGGTACTCCCTTTCAAGGGAGATATTCTGTTAGGGGAGGACTTAAATAAGATAGTGGCTGACTTGGCTACTGCCAAAACTGCCTGTCTGCCAAGTACCGCTCCTTCTGTGTCAAAGGCTGAAGGTACTTCCTTTCGCCCCTTTTGTCCTTCAGGTAAAGCAAAAGGTCAGGCGTACAATAAGCAGGCCCGCACTTCCAAACCTGGTAAGCCAAAGCCCAAAAGAGCCTGGGCGGCCCGTCAGCCAGCTTCCAAGGCCGATAAGCCTGCCGCATGACGGGGCGTGCCTCCCCCTGGGGGATCCCAGGGTGGGGGGCCGGCTTCTAGGGTATACCCAGGAATGGTTGAAGACCACTTCAGATGCCTGGGTACGGGAAGTCGTCACTCAAGGTTACGCCATAGCCTTCCAAACCCCCCCCCCCCACCCTCATTGATTTTGCCTGACAGACGTCCCGTTGGACCAGACAAAGGCAAACACTCTGCATTCGGTGGTACAGACCCTCATGGATACAGGAGTCGTAGTACAGGTGCCTCTTGCGCAGAGGGGCCGGGGGTACTATTCTCCGCTGTTTCTAGTCCCGAAACCGAATGGGTCCTCCCGGCCCATTCTCAACCTCAAGGCATTGAACAGGTTTTTGAAGATTTCCAAGTTCCGTATGGAAACCCTTCGCTCTATAGTTCTGGCCTTGGAACCTGGGACTACATGGTCTCCCTGGATATACAGGATGCTTACCTGCATATTCCTATAGCAGCGTCACATCAGCAATACCTGAGGTTTGCTATTGGCAACCTCCAATACCAGTTTCGGGCGTTACCTTTTGGTTTAACAACGGCTCCGCAAGTCTTTACCAAAGTCATGGCGGTGATGACGGTGGTACTCCGCCGTCAAGGGGTCAGGATACTGCCGTATCTGGACGACTTGTTAATCCTGGCAAATTCCCCAGAACTTCTCCTACATCATCTAGATATGACGGTCCGGTTTCTACAAGCCCACGGGTGGCTCATCAACTGGAAGAAATCCTCCCTGATCCCTGCTCAGAGCATGGTGCATCTGGGAGCGCTATTGGACACTCACAACCAAAGGTTGTTCTTGTGTCAGGAGAAAGTCCTGAAACTTCATGACAGGATTCGTTGCTTCCTTTCTGGTCCGCAAGTGTCGATAAATTCGGCGTTGCAGGTGCTGGGCCTCATGGTATCAGCATTCGACATGGTGGAGTATGCTCAATTCCATTCTTGCCCCCTCCAGAGGCTGATTCTAGCCAAGTGGGACGGCCTGCCTCACCGGATCAGGTCTCAAAGGATCTCATTGACTCCGGAGGTCCGTCTGTCGCTGCTCTGGTGGCTCCAGGACCAACAATTGTGCAGGGGCCGTCCCTTCTGGATATCCGACTGGGTCCTGTTGACGACAGATGCCAGTCTTAAGAGGTTGGGGCAGCACTCCTTGCAGGGTCGGTGGACCAAGGAGGAGTCCCTCCTATCGATCAACATTCTGGAATTGCGGGCGGTTTTCAATGCATTGAACCTAGCCCAGCATTTAATTCAGAACCGTCCTGTTCAAGTGCAGTCGTACAGCGCCACCACAGTGGCTTACATAAATCATCAAGGCGGCACTCGAAGCCGTCTGGCAATGAAGGAAGTCTCACGGATTCTACATTGGGCGGAACGCCATCTACCGGCCATATCGGCAATCTTCATTCCGGGAGTCCTGAATTGGGAAGCGGACTTTCTCAGTCGTCAGGACGTACATGCCGGCGAGTGGGGCCTCCATCCAGAAGTGTTTCAACTCCTAGTGGAAAAGTGGGATCTTCCAGACGTAGATCTGATGGCGTCTCAACACAATCACAAGGTTCCGGTCTTCGGAGCAAGGACAAGGGATCCTCAAGCAGCATTCGTCGATGCGCTGGCGGTGCCGTGGAGGTTTCGGCTGCCGTTTGTGTTCCCTCCGGTGTCACTCCTGCCCAGGGTATTTCGGAAGTTTAAGCAAGAAAAAGGAAATCTGCTTCTCATAGCTCCGGCATGGCCCAGACAGCACTGGTTCTCAGACCTGCAAGGCCTATCGGCAAAGCGTCCAATTCTACTTCCACAACGCCCAGACCTCCTCGTTCAGGGCCCCTGTGTCTACCAGGACCTAGCCCGGCTGTCTTTGACGGCGTGGCTCTTGAAGCTTCCGTCTTAAGGGCTAAGGGGTTTTCTGAGGCGGTCATTAAAACTATGTTGCGGGCCCGGAAACCGGCTCCTGCTCGGATTTACTATAGGGTCTGGCATTCTTACTTTGTTTGGTGCGCATCTAACAATTATGACGCTTCCAAGTTTAGTATAGCCAAGTTGTTGGCTTTTCTTCAGCAGGGTCTGGACTTAGGCCTGCGTCTGGCCTCCCTCAAAGTTCATATTTCTGCCTTGTCGGTGTGCTTTCAGAGAAAAATTGCGACCTTACCTGATGTGCATACCTTTACTCAGGGTGTGTTGCGTATCCAACCTCCGTATGTCCCGCCTGTGGCTCCTTGGGACTTGTCGGTGGTTTTGGAGGCGTTACAAGAGTCTCCGTTTGAACCTCTTGGTTCAGCTGATCTTAAGTGGCTTTCCCTTAAGGTGGTGTTTCTGCTGGCTATTGCTTCAGCTAGAAGAGTGTCTGATTTGGGTGCCTTGTCCTGTAGTTCCCCATATCTGATATTTCACCGTGACCGGGCTGTTCTTAGAACTCGTCCCGGATATTTACCTAAGGTGGTTTCCTCGTTCCACCTTAACCAGGAGATTGTAGTTCCGGCACTTGTTTCTCCTGATCTGTCTCCCAAAGTGCGGTCTTTGGATGTGGTACGGGCTCTCCGTATCTATGTGAAGAGAACTGCTTCCATTAGGAAATATGATAATCTCTTTGTACTGTTTGGATTTCACAAACGGGGCTGGCCTGCTCACAAGCAGGCTTTGGCCAGATGGATTAGAATGGTGATTGCACATGCTTATGTGAGGGCTGATCGGTCGGCTCCTGCTCACATTACGGCCCATTCTACTCGGTCTGTTGGACCTTCTTGGGCAGCCCGCCTTGGTGCGACCCTTGAACAATTGTGCAAGGCGGCTACGTGGTCCTCAGTGAACACGTTCATAAGGTTCTATGCCTTCGATACTGCCGCTTCCCAGGACGCCGGGTTCTTGTGCCCGCTACAGTGCGTGCCCTCCCATAAGGAACTGCTTTAGGACATCCCCAATGTCTATCCTTGTGGAGCCCAGTGTACCTCGCAGCAGAAAACGAGATTTATGGTAAGAACTTACCTTTGTCAAATATCTATCTGCGAGTTACACTGGGCTCCACAAGGCGCCCACCCTGACGCACTTAGCTTCTTTGGGTTGGTATGGCATTAGCCGCTGACACTTCTCCTGTCGTGAGAGTGTGGTGTATGTGGCTACTAACCGTTGTCGTCTCTTTTCCTGCTACTGCATTGGGCTGGTTAACTAAAAACTGAGCTCCTGTGCAGGGAGGCGGGGTTATAGAGGAGGCGGCGCTGTGCATTTTGGGAACAGTCAAAGCTTTGAGCCTGTTGGTGCCTCGGATCAAGATCCTACTCTACACCCCAATGTCTATCCTTGTGGAGCCCAGTGTACTTCGCAGAAAGAGATTTAACAAAGGTAAGTTCTTACCATAAATCTCGTTATTGTACAGTCAGTTTATTAATGGACATTTTTCGTAATTGTTATGAGGTTATTTATGTTTATAGCACTGAACTATCACAGTAAAACAATATATTTTCCCCTAGTTACTGGCACGTGACATACGGCATGAGAGGAACGTGATTTTGCAGTGCGTCAGATATATTATCCAGAATGACTTTTTTGACCGCCCATTAAACTCCAAACAACATGATAACCGTGACTGTTCACCAGGAAATGCTGATGTTTTAATTAACACAGAAATTAAGCTTGAACAGCAACATAGGCGGGATGATGATACAGCTAATCAGAAGGATGGTCCTCGTTCGTTCTTTAGGCAGTTGGAGCCTTTGGATGATGAGATCTGGGAGACCAGTGCGAGCTGTATTGAGACGTTTTGTGATTGATGTTTTCTATGCTATAAAAACATTTTTTTTTTATTATTATTATTTTATTGCCATTCACACTGCATTCAACATGTTTAAAATATAAAGTAGGTACATTGTATACCTCTTTTCATGCTGTAATCACATTTGATCCCCGATTTCAGTGACTTGTAGAGAATTGTCTCCTGATCAGATCTGTGCAGCTAGCCCTCCTTCACGTGTGGCATAGTGGATCACCAGTCCGATTACATTTTTGTGATCTGTTAATATCTCATTGTAGGTGTGTGTGTGTGTGTGTGTGTGTGTGTGTGTGTGTGTGTGTGTGTGTGTGTGTGTGGCATTAACTATGTTGTGTGCTGGAGTAAAGTTTGCTCAGTCTGAAGTTGTGATGTTTCAAATTGTATTTGAA
This sequence comes from Pseudophryne corroboree, assembly GCF_028390025.1. Lineage (NCBI taxonomy): Eukaryota > Metazoa > Chordata > Amphibia > Anura > Myobatrachidae > Pseudophryne > Pseudophryne corroboree. The sequence goes on from NC_086445.1 coordinate 276,417,789, forward strand.
TACTGCAATCTTCAGCTGAAGGGTCTCTACCCAGCTGCTTACTCTAGGCCTAATACCCGCTAATAATGTAATGCAGAAAGTGGTCAAGTTTATTTTCTCATACGTCCTAGAGGATGCTGGGGTCACTTCAAGAACCATGGGGTATAGACGGGATCCGCAGGAGACATGGGCACTTTAAGACTTTCAAAGGGGTGTAAACTGGCTCCTCCCTCTATGCCCCTACTCCAGACTCCAGTTTAGAATCTGTGCCCAGGCAGACTGGATGCACACTGAGGAGCTCTACTGAGTTTCTCTGAAAATACTTTATTTTAGGTTTTTTATTTTCAGGGAGTACTGCTGGCAACAGTCTCCCTGCTTCGTGGGACTTAGGGGAGAGAAGTCAGACCTACTTCTGTGAGTTTCAAGGCTCTGCTTCTTTGGCTACAGGACACTAATAGCTCCTGAGGGTTTGATCACTAAGTACGCCTAGGGGCTCATTCCCAGAGCCGGCCGTCACCCCCCCCCTTGCAGAGCCAGAAGTCAGAAGACAGGTGAGTAGAAGAAGAAAAAGAAGACTTCGGTGACGGCTTTGAGGTACCGCACAACGACTGCGCTGCGCGCCATGCTCCCGCACACAGCGGCACTACAGGGTGCAGGGCGCGGGGGGGGGGGGGCGCCCTGGGCAGCATATCTGACCTCCATAATGACTGGCAAGAGTGGACATAGTGCCGGGGCACTGTCCGGACCCCCGCCAGTATAAAAATTATTTAAAAAATAGCGGGTCTGAAGCGCGCCATTACGGGGGCGGAGCTTAGCCCTCACAGCACACAGCCCGGCGCCATTTCTCTTCACAAGGCTGCAGAGACGCTGGTCCTTCCTCACACTGCTGCATGAGTATCAGGGTGAAAAACGGGGGGGGGGGGGGGGGGGGCACAGCTATTTTGGTGCATTGTTGATAAATTATAAAAGCGCTGCTGGTCTGGGGCATTTCTGTGGTGTTCAGACCGTGTTGGGCGCTGGGGTGTGGGCTGGCAATAATTCCCTCTGTGTCCCTCTGACAGGCTTTACTGGGGTCTGTCCCCTTTAGGCCAGTGTGTCTGCGTGTGTTGGGTGCACGTGTGTTGACATGTCTGAGGCGGAGGGCTCTTCCCAGGAGGAGACTATATCAGGGACACAAACGGCTGTGGGAGTGACCCTGTCTGCACCGCCGACACCTGACTGGGTGAATGTTTTGAATGCTCTGAATGCTAATGTGGTGCTGATAAATAAGAGATTGGATAAATCTGAGTCTCAGAACCAGGCATGGAAGAAATCCGTAGAGGATGTGTTGTTACAAGTCCAGACCCCCTCGGGGTCACAAAAACATTAATTTACCCAGCTGGCAGACACGGATACCGACACGGACACTGACTCAAGTGTCGACTATAGTGAAGCCAGATTAGATCCCAAACTGGCTAAGCGCATTCAGTACATGATTGTGGCAATAAAAGACATATTACATATCACTGAGGACCCTACTGTTCCTGATACTAGGGTCTGTATGTATAAAGGAAAGAAACCTGAGGTAACGTTTCCTCCCTCTCATGAACTGAACACGCTTTGTGAAAAGGTTTGGGAAAATCCTGACAGTTTCAGATTCCCAAAAGGATTCCAGTGGCGTATCCGTTTCCCTCTGGGTATAGGGAAAAATGGGAGTCACCCCCCATTGTGGACAAAGCTCTATCACGGCTGTCCAAAAAGGTGGCTCTTCCGTCCCCTGACATGGCAGCCCTAAAGGATCCTGCGGATCGTAGGCAGGAAAATACATTGAAATCCATTTATGTCACCACAGGTACGCTACTCAGACCAGCCATTGCATCTGCGTGGGTGAGTAGCGATATCGAAAAATGGGATAGCATTCTTTTGACACTAGGTTATATCAGGGACGCTGCAGTCTTACCTAAAGGAAGCTGCAAGGGATATTGGCCTCTTGGGATCAAGGGCCAATGCCATGGCAGTCTCAGCTAGGAGAGGATTGTGGATTCATCAATGGAATGCTGATGCTGACTCTAGGAAAACTATGGAGTCTCTTCCGTATAAAGGTGGTGTATTGTTTGGTGACGGCCTCGCTGATTTGGTATCCACGGCTACCGCTGGTAAGTCTTAATTTTTACCTTATGTGCCTGCACCACAAAAGAAAGCACACCACTATCAGATGCAGTCCTTTCGGCCCAATCAATACAGAAAAGGCCGAGGGTCTTCCTCCCTTGCTACTAGAGGAAAGGGAAAAGGTAAACGATCACCGGCCGTGGCCGGTTCCCAGGAGCAGAAGTCCTCCCCGGCTTCTGCCAAATCCACCGCATGACGCTGGGGCTCCTCTGCGGGAGTCCGCACCGGTGGGGGCACGTCTCAAGCTCTTCAGTCAGTTCTGGGCTCGTTCGGCCCTGGACCCATGGGTTTTAGAAATAGTGTCCCAGGGGTACAAACTGGAGTTTCAAGACGTTCCCCCTCACCGATTTTTCAAATCGGCCTTACCAGCTTCTCTTCCAGACAGGGAGGTGGTATGCGCCGCAATACAAAAATTGTGTCACAATCAAGTCATTGTCAGGGTTCCCCCATCACAACAGGGAGAAGACTTTTATTCGAGCCTGTTCGTGGTCCCGAAGCCAGACGGCTCAGTCAGACCAATCCTGACCCTCAAATCCCTAAATTTCTACCTAAGAAAATTCAAATTCAAGATGGAATCTCTCCGGGCAGTGATCTCCAGTCTGAAGGAGGGGGATTTTATGGCGTCGGTAGACATAAAGGATGCCTACTTACATGTTCCCATTTATCCTCCACATCAGGCTTACCTGAGGTTTGCAGTTCAGGATTGTCATTGCCAGTTTCAGACGTTGCCGTTCGGTCTGTCCACGGCTCCGAGGATTTTCACCAAAGTAATGGCCGAAATGATGGTTCTCCTGCGCAAGCAAGGAGTCACAATTATCCCGTACTTGGACGATCTCCTGATAAAGGTGAGATCCAGGGACCAATTACTGCAGAACATTACGCTTTCCCTGACAATTCTACAGCAACATGGTTGGCTCCTAAACTTGCCAAAAATCACAGTGGGTTCCGACGAAACGGCTGTCGTTTTGGGAATGATTCTGGACACAGAATTACAGAGTTTTTCTTCCAGTGGAAAAGGCTCTGGGAATTCAGAACCTGGTCAAACAAATTCTGAAACCAGCAAAAGTATCGATCCATCAATGCACTCGGTTGCTGGGGAAGATGGTGGCGGCCTACGAGGCCATTCAGTTTGGCAGATTCCATGCCAGAGTGTTTCAGTGGGATCTGTTGGACAAGTGGTCCGAGTCCCATCTACACATGCACAGAAGGATAACCCTGTCTTCCAAGACCAGAATCTCACTCCTGTGGTGGCTGCACAGCTCTCACCTCCTAGAAGGACGCAGGTTCGGGATCCAGGACTGGATTTTAGTGACCACGGATGTGAGTCTCCGAGGCTGGGGAGCAGTTACACAGGGGGAAAGCTTCCAGGGAAGATGGGCAAGCCAGGAAATGTGTCTGCACATAAACGTTCTGGAATTAAGGGCCATTCACAACCTTCTGCAAGCGGATCATCTTCTTCGCAATCGGCCCATCTTGATTCAGTCGGACAACATAACAGCAGTAGCGTACATAAACCGCCAAGGCGGAACAAAGAGCAGAGCGGCAATGGCAGAGGCCACAAAGGTTCTCCGCTGGGCGGAAAGGCATACAAGCGCTCTGTCAGCGATCTTCATTCCAGGAGTGGACAACTGGGAAGCAGACTTCCTCAGCAGACACGATCTCCATCCAGGAGTAGTGGGGTCTTCATCAAAAGGTCTTTACAGAAGTGACAAGTCTTTGGGGAACTCCTCAAATAGACATGATGGCGTCTCGCCTCAACAAGAAACTTCAGAGATATTGTTCCAGGTCGAGAGACCCTCAAGCAATAGCAGTGGACGCCCTAGTGACACCGTGGGTGTTTCAGTCTGTGTACGTGTTTCCTCCGCTTTTACTCGTTCCAAAAGTGAGAAAGATCATAAGAAGAACAAAGGTTCAAGCGATCCTCATTGTTCCAGACTGGCCAAAGAGGCCTTGGTATCCAGATCTTCAGAAATTACTCATAGGAGATCCCTGGCCCCTTCCTCAACGAGAGGATCTGTTACAGCAGGGGCCGTGCGTGTTCCAAGACTTACCGCAACTTAGTTTGACGGCTTGGAGGTTGAACGCCGGATCCTAGCCCGAATGGGTATTCCTGAGGAAGTCATCCCCACTCTTATTCAGGCCAGGAAAGGAGTAACGTCTAAACATTACCACCGTATTTGGAGAAAATATGTGTCTTGGTGTGAAACCAAGAAGGCTCCTACGGAAGAATTTCAGTTAGGACGTTTTCTAAATTTTCTACAAGCCGGTGTGGATGCGGGCCTAAAGTTGGGCTCCATTAAAGTACAAATTTCAGCCTTATCTGTGTTCTTCCAGAAACAATTGGCCTCCCTTCCAGAAGTTCAGAATTTTGTGAAAGGCGTGTTGCACATCCAACCTCCCTTTGTGCCCCCTGTGGCACCATGGGATCTTAACGTGGTGTTGCAATTCCTTCAATCTCATTGGTTTGAACCTTTACAAAAGGTGGAGTTGAAATTCCTCACTTGGAAAGTGGTCATGCTGTTGGCCTTGGCATCCGCCAGGCGGGTGTCTGAATTGGCGCCCTTGTCTCACAAGAGCCCTTATTTGATCTTCCTTGAAGATAGATCAGAGTTGAGGACTCGTCAGCAATTTCTGCCGAAAGTGGTTTTGTCGTTCCACTTGAACCAAACTATTGTGGGGCCAGTGGCTACTGACGCCTTGCTAAAATCGAAGTTTCTCGACGTGGTTAGAGCTTTGAAAATTTATGTGGCCAGAACGGCTCAGTTTAGGAAAACGGAGGCTCTGTTTGTCCTGTATGCTCACAACAAAATTGGGGCTCCTGCTTCCAAGCAAACTATTACGCGCTGGATCTGTCATACGATTCAGCAGGCTCAATCTACGGCTGGATTGCCGTTTCCGAAATCGGTGAAGGCCCATTCTACCAGAACGGTGGGCTCGTCCTAGGCGGCTGCCCCGGGGGTCTCGGCATTACAGCTTTGCCGAGCGGCTACTTGGTCGGGTTCAAACACCTTTGCGAAGTTCTACAAGTTTGATACCCTGATGAGGACCTCATGTTTGGTCAGTCGGTGCTGCAGAGTCATCCGCACTCTCCTGCCCGTTCTAGAGCTTTGGTATAAACCCCAAGGTTCTTGAAGTGACCCCAGCAGCCTCTAGCACGTAAGAGAAAATAGGATTTTAATACCTACCGGTAAATCCTTTTCTCTTAGTCCATAGAGGATGCTGAGCGCCCGTCCCAGTGCTTACTGTATCTGCAGTTGTTAGTTGTGGTTACACACATGTGTTACGTTTAAAGTCAGCCTGTTGCTGATGTTGTTAATGCCGTTGACTTGCGTTGTGTTAAATGCCATGTTGTACAGCGTGCATGAGGTGTGAGCTGGTATGTATCTCACCTTAGTTTAACAATAAATCCTTTTCATCGAAATGTCCATCTCCCTGGGCACAGTTCCTATAACTGGAGTCTGGGGGAGGGGCATAGAGGGAGGAGCTAGTTCACACCCCTTTGAAAGTCTTAAATTGCCCATGTCTCCTGCGGATCCCGTCTATACCCCATGGTTCTTGAAGTGACCCCAGCATCCTCTACGGACTAAGAAAAAAGGATTTACCGGTAGGTATTAAAATCCTATTTTACAAGCTCCTTATCCTAGTATAGCCAGCAATGAATAATGCACAAAATAAAGAGAATATATGCACTTTTTAAAATCTAGAAATACGTGTATGTGGCTTTGTGTGTGTCACTTTATATAGTTCTCTGTTGGAGTACAGAGTATGCACCCAGCATCTATTGCATGCTGTTTAATCTTTTCTCTACCAAAGTACTGCTCAGTGGTTTCAGGTTTTGTTATTAATAAGATGAGAGCATTTTATTCTCAGATGTATTGAGTTGACCTCTTGCTTATTAAAGGTGCTCGTTAAATGCCTCTTGTGTCTTTTTTTTTCTTCTTTTTTTCTTTTTCTCTATAGTTTCTTTCAAATGCAAGTCATTCTCTTCATGATGGGATCCATGGCTGATGGATTTGGTCTGTCTAAAATAAGGTTGCTTGTTCTGTACCCACCATATTGTGTATGTAGTAGTAGTTTAATCTAATCAAAATCATTTTGAAAGTATTAAAATGAGAAGCCAGACAGGGCGTATGTCAAGTCCCATTGAAGATGAGTAGTACATTTTATAATGTCACTTAATGTATTACTGGTATCGGATAAAAAGTGAGAGATGACTGGTATTGTGTTGTGTGGCTTCCAGCTGCTAATGACATTGGTCTTGAGTCAGTGTTTTAATATCTGTGCATGCACAGGGTTTGATCTGCGCATATGCAGATCTCTGCGAGATCACTCGTAGTGCCCCCTAAGTCACAGTCTGCAGCGGTGTAGAGGAGGGGGCGGACAGTGTTCCAGATAACTGGGACGTACTGCTGCAGTTTTCTGGTCGTTCCAGATAACTCAGTATCTCGTCTTTCAGCAATAATCTGTATACATGGTAGCAGAAATGTATAACAATTTGCAACAGCATAGGTGAATGTTAAAAGCAGACTCTTTGCATTGAGGGATATTTGATCAGGTTATACTGAATTGTTTTGCAGATGGTGTAACCTCAAACACCTGGCTGTTTTGACTTTTTTGGTATCTTAAATATTTAATTGCAATACCCAGTGACAGTGTGTGTGCTCTAAAGTGGTTATTTACATCAGTAGCTATTATTAGACTTACTATATAAATTCCTTTATGGTATGCTTACACAAAACAAGCAATTCGCAAAACTGAAGTGAGTATATTTGATGGATGGTCTCACAAGTATATCAAAGAATTATACCTCTTTTAGACTAAATATCGCGGGTCCCAGCCGGTAGCCCGACACGGGTGCGACCCGCGTCGGCCCTCTTTCACACCGCAATTTGCCGGGTTGGTGACGTCGCCTCTGACATGGTGGGGGCGGCACTTGGAGATCACATGATCTCAAAGCTCCGCCCATCTATACACTGTAAACGGGAGCCGGGTCGATGCGTCCCGCCTACCGTTTACACAGCACAGTTTGCCGGGTTGAACACGTGTTCAACGCTGCAAACTACCCGAGTTGGAATACCGGATTATTCCTGCTCGACCCTTTTACACCGTGCAGCAACACGGGGTATGTGCGTTCATGTGCAATAACCCGTGTTATATGCTGGCGGTGTAATAGGGGTATAATATTCACCCAGATAAGCTAATTTAGCAAATATTAGATGGTTTTTTTTATCTCGGTAAGGGAGGTTTTAAAAGAAGGAAAACTATTTTTTTTTTAATTATATTCAGTAAAAGTTACATTTTATATGAATCTGTATAATAAGAGTGCCTCCAAAAAGAGGTTGATTTCCTTTCTCCTGCACACTGACAGGATTTTGTTATGATATTTGAAACTCACGGATATTGTCGCTTGATATGGTGCAGTAGTCAGGCATGTCACGTGGTTTTCTGTCTGGAAGGGCAGTTTCGCTTCTCCTGGCTGCGGTGTGATATTGCTGGCTATGATGAAATTGAAAACCAATGCAAGTTGTGTAGGCTTATTATTTCCCATAAATACATGTGAGGTAATTTGGGCAGGCAGCAAGTGCAGGAGTGAAAGTGGGTAAATGGTTAAGCAGACTTCATCAACTAAACAAATATTCCTTTAGAACGTAAACTCTCACAAGTAGGGCCCTCTCCCCTCATGTGCTTATCCTTTTCTTACTTTAATAATCCTCAACTGCACCAAAGCCCGCGGTTTTCTGTCACCTGATACCTATTTTAGTGACATCTGCTGATCTATGTTTATTTACCCTGTACTTGTCCTATATTGTCTTCAACTGTAAAGGTGTGTACACACGGTGAGATATGTACTTGCGATTTTGACTATATAGGTGTCTGTATCGCAAGCCTAGATAGACTGTTCATGCAAGTCAATTTTGACTATCTAGTATAAAAGTATAGTCAAAATTGGCACTTAGTCAAAATCGAACTTAGCGAGTATCGTAAGCACAGTCTATCTAGGCTTGCGATACCGACCATAGTCCATATCACATAGTGAGAATTGAAAAGTGAAAATCTCACTGTGTGTATACACCTTTAGTCGCTGTTTTCCTGTTTTGATTATTTGTTTAGGTACTCTGTAATCGGGTGCTGCGGAACCCTTGTGGCACCATAGAAATAAAGGATAATAATAATATAAATAAGTTTGATTGTTGAAATACAGCAAAATAGTTCACATATGTATTTGCATAGTTACTCAGGAGCTGGCTCTAACTGTGGTAAATGTATGTTGTATAACATGCAGCACAGATAATGAGAGAGGAAAGTATAGCATGTAAGCCATGCCACAGATGAAGCATTTTTATGGGGGAAAAGGCCCAGCCCCCAACAAGCCCTTTGTAGTTGCAGATGTGCTGCCTTTTTGTTTTCTATACCAACTCTTTGTTGCTGCTTTAGTTATTTTTGCCATGTTATAAAACGCTCATTACCTACTGCCCTATTAGCATGACACCACTGTCCTCCCATATTTCAGTACACATAAGGGGGGTATGCAGTTAGCTCCGATCATTTTGGAGCTAAAGAATTTGCCCCACTGAGTATTCAATTGTAAGCCGTTTTCATCCGTTTTGAAGGCATTTTTGACGATGCCTTTTCACTTTTTTTTTTTTTTGTAAAGTAAAAAGGCATTGGCAAAAAATACCTCAAAATCGACTAAAATGGCCGCGTTGTTGACTGAAAACACGTGGTTTCGCCGATCCACATGTTTTCCGCCCCTACTATTGCATGGGGTGAATCCCTAATCACTCTAAAAATAGTAAAAAAGCTCATTTTTTTTTCACCTAGGCGAAAAAAAAGCTGTAATCTGCACAATATAGTGCTGTACATGCTGGGTCCCTGAGTGTCTTCTCCAACAAACATTCGTGGCTGTTTGACTGCCCTAGCGGCGCTATAGCCAATCCTCCGTACCAGCTGGGCTACAGTGACCCTCTCAAAAGTAATGCTGAGAGTTGCTTATTTCAAATTACATGTTGGACTGCGTTCAGTCCGTACAAAAATCAGTCCAGGCAAGTGATCGTTCTATACAATCTCCTCCTGCTTTACTGATGTTTCTTTTACTGCATATTCAGTACGATCGTTTTTGCATTTACATAATATCTGCTTTCTCCTTCATCCACTAGGGGCCACTGGAGCGCAGTTACAATGGGGAAATAGTAGGCAGTAATTGGGAGCTGGCACTTTAAAAATTCCAACACTGTGGCTAGCTCCTCCCCTACTATCTCCCCTCCAAGCCAGTCTTTAATTTGTGCCCAAGGGAGCTGGTTCACTTGGGTCTTCTCTGAAGAATTTATTTATTTATTTTTAAATCTTACTTACATCCACAGACTGGCAGCTTTGCCACTGCCAGTCTGCACCGTGGGAGGCTGCCGGCGGGGTCCCATCGCAGCTGCGTGCGGCTCGGGATGGGCCCTGGCTGAAGGAGACACTAAGCTCTCTGGAGTCGGCCGGACACCGCTGCGTGCGGCGCGTGTCGGGGCCGCTCCGTCGGCAGAAGATACCGGCAGCACGGCAATGGTAAGTATACGTGGCCGGACACCGCTGCGTGCGGCGCGTGTCACGGTCACTTTACCACATTATGCTGAAAGCCCCCCAGCCCCCCCTTCCTTCCCCTCCCTCCCTCCCTTCCCCCACTCTTCCACCACTCGCTACAAGTTTGAGTTAGGAGGTGACACGGGGCTTGGGCAGCTCTGGCTATGCACTTTACATTGATTATTTATTACTGCATGGGGGAGGGACACGGCACTCAGACGGCTTTTCTCCCGCCCGCGCTCCCGTCCGCCCCCCTTCCCGCTCGGATCCCCGCTCAGCGCGGCTCACAGAGCCGCTACGGGGATCCTTCAAAGCGCGCAGAGCAAGTTCAAATTTGGCGCCTTTGCGGAAGGGGGCGGAGCTTAGTCCCGCTCTGCTCCGCCGGAAACAGCGCGCGCTGGCGGTCACTTCCTATTCACAGCGCGGGACGGAGAAGCGCAACGGAGGGAGCCTGTACAGTGAGACAGTTACAGTGGGGACAGGGGGCACGGGGGGCATAAAATCCTTAGTACAGCCTGTCACTGCACATTATAGGGCAGGATAGATCGGGCTGCTGTGGCTGCATTTTCCCTACTCTCTCCCCTCCCTCCACTTCTGCTTATTGCTGTTTCCTGTGGGGGAGGGTCACAGTGGTTGGTGCTGCCATGGCCAATTAAGGCTCCAGGGCAACACAAAAACAGATTCATATTGTATGTGAGGAGTCAGAGCCATCTGCTCAGCCCTCCTCAGAACCCCAGAGCGCCCCTGCATGGACGACACAACTCTCAGAAGTTATGTCTTTGCTGACTAGGGAACTGAAAGCCTCTCGGGAAGATAGAGAGGCGGCTCGGTTCCGACAGCTTGTCCCAGTACCGGAGCCAGAACCTGCATGGGCGGTCTCTTTGGCAAAGTCAGTAGAAGGGCTCTCTAGGGCTGTAATCCCTTCCCAAGCCCCGTCCTTTAGTCCCTCTCAACAGGCTTCTAAAAAGAGATTGCTAGCCTCTGTGTTACAGGACTTGGACGATGATATGCCTCAATTAGATGAGGCGGGGTTAGATGTACAGGATGTACAGAATGTTGATATACAGGATACTGATGAGGATCAGGTATACGGGGACTCTGAACCAGTAGCTCAGGGTATAGAGGCTCTTATTACTGCTATTCGTTCAGTATTACAGGTGGAGGACACAGAACAGGATGCCTTACGCCCTTCAAGGTTTGGCACCAACCAATGCCTGCCGGTGACTTTTCCAGTTTCGGATGAGCTGGATGCGCTCATCACGGCAGCCTGGAAGCATCCAGACGCAAAATTTCAGGTATCAAGAAAACTGTTGTCTTCCTATCCTTTTCCAGCAGATAGCAGGAAACGTTATGAGACCTCTCCGATTGTGGATCCTTCGGTGTCTCATCTGTCCAAAAAGACGGTCCTACCGGTTCCGGCGGCAACTTCGCTTAAGGAGGCGTCGGATCGGAAGTTGGAATCCACCTTGACGACTATTTACTCGGCGGCGGGGGTATTGCATCGCCCGGCGCAGGTAGGTTGTTGGGTCAACAAGGCGATCGAAGCTTGGGCGGAGCAATTGTCCGCTGGAATTCGTGACGAATTGCCGGCGGATCAGTTGATACAGTGGGCGGAACACATCCGTGAATCAGCCCTTTATCTCTGCGAAGCGTCCAAGGACATATGTATACTCGGAGCTAGGATTTCCGCTTTAGCAATTGCGGCCCGCAGAGCTCTCTGGCTCCGGCAGTGGCAAGCGGATACGGAATCCAAAAGGGCAGCAGAGGCGTTGCCCTTTACGGGTGAGGTTCTATTTGGTAAGGACCTGGATGCCTGGATCTCTCAGGCCACCGGCGGTAAGTCGACTTATCTTCCCTCGGCTGCTCCAGCCACTCGCAGGCCATATAGGGGTCCCTCCTTTCGATCCTTTCGTGCCCCTTCCAGGTTTCGAGGCCAGGCCAGGGGAGGAACTTCTACCTTCCGTGGCCATAGAGGTAGAGGCAGCGGCAGGGGTAGAGGTTCCGCAGCCTCAGCCCACTCAGAGGGTAAGTCCTCTACCACTACCACCGCATGACGGGCTCCCCTCCCACCTGGGAGATCACAGGGTGGGAGCTCGTCTGTGGGAATTCAAGGAGATCTGGGTACAGTCCTGTCCAGACGCTTGGGTCCGGGATCTAATCACTTGCGGTTACAAGCTCGATTTTCAGGAACAACCGCCCCAGCGTTTTTTTACCACGGGTTTGCCAGTTTCCAACAACCGAAGAAGTGCCTTGCAGGCAGCGGTCCAGAAGCTTCTATTCGCAAGGGTGGTGATCCCTGTTCCCTCTCATCATCGGAAACAGGGCTATTACTCAAGCCTGTTTCTCGTACCGTAGCCGGACGGCACGGTCAGGCCAATCCTGAACTTGAAGGATCTCAATCCACATTTGAGAGTATTCAAGTTCAAGATGGAGTCCCTCCAGTCTGTTATTGCGGGGTTGGAAAGAAACGAGTTTCTGGCATCCTTAGATATCAAGGATGCATACTTACATGTTCCCATTTGGCCTCCTCACCAGGCTTTTCTCCGGTTTGCAATACAGGACACTCATTTCCAGTTCCAGGCCCTTCCTTTCGGTCTCTCTTCGGCTCCCAGAGTGTTCACAAAGGTCATGGCGGTCATGATGGCCCTGCTTCGGAAGCAGGGTGTGACGATTGTTCCCTATCTGGACGATTTGCTAATAAAAGCAAGCTCGACAGAACTGTTGCTTCGGAATATCCGGCTGGCGCAGGACCTTCTGCTTCGACACAGGTGGATCCTGAATTTCCCGAAGTCTCAATTGTGCCCCTCGCAACGGCTGTTGTTTCTGGGGATGATTCTCGACACGGTCCGTCAGAAGGTTTTCCTTCCTCAGGACAAGATCCTGTCTCTGCAGACACTGGTAAGGTCGGTTCTTCGACACCGTCGGGTGTCAGTGTATCTGTGCATTCGCCTTCTGGGAAAAATGGTAGCAGCGTTCGAAGCTCTTCCGTACGGTCGCTTCCACTCTCGACCGTTTCAACTGTGTCTTCTACATCAGTGGTCAGGATCTCATCTGTTCTTTCATCAAAGGGTGACGCTATCTCCAAAGGCCCGGTCGTCGCTTCTCTGGTGGCTCCAGTCGACGCATCTGTTGGAAGGAAGGCGGTTCGGGGTATGGGATTGGACTCTCCTCACCATGGACGCCAGTCTGCGAGGCTGGGGGGCAGTGACCCTGGAACATCGGTTTCAGGGGCGCTGGTCAATACACGAATCCGCTCTCCCCATAAACATTCTCGAACTAAGGGCGGTGTACAATGCTCTGCTTCAGGCGCATCACCTACTCCGCGGTCGAGCAGTCAGAGTTCAGTCCGACAACGCCACGACGGTGGCGTACATCAACCATCAGGGCGGCACTCGCAGCCGAGCAGCGATGAGGGAGGTCACCAACATCCTCCTCTGGGCAGAAAGGTATGCTCTGTCCTTCTCGGCGATATTCATTCCGGGAGTGGACAATTGGGAAGCCGACTATCTCAGCCGGCAGGACATGCACCCGGGAGAATGGTCACTACATCCCCAGGTGTTTTGGCAACTGGTCCGCCGGTGGGGAAAACCACAGATCGACCTCATGGCGTCCCGCCTGAACCATCAGTTGCCTCTTTATTACTCTCGGACGAGGGATCCGGCCGCGGCGGGTGTGGATGCTTTCACGGCTCCTTGGAATTTCCAGTTCGTTTACCTCTTTCCTCCTTTCCCACTGTTGCCGCGGGTTCTGCAGCGCATCAAGAGAGAAGACGCTCTGGTCCTCCTGGTGGCTCTGGATTGGCCACGCAGGGTTTGGTACTCCACCCTGCACCTGTTGTCAGTAGCCAAGCCTTGGCCCCTGCCACTACGAGACGATCTTTTACAACAGGGTCCTTTTCTTTATCCATACTTACGCAGGCTACGTTTGACGGCGTGGCTGTTGAGAAAGCCATCTTGAAAAGGAAGGGGATTCCTCGTACGGTTATACCTACTATGCTTCGGGCTAGAAAGTCAGTCACATCTTCTCACTACTACCGCATTTGGAAGGCTTATGTAGCCTGGTGTGAACATCGAGAATTTTCTCCTTCTGCGTTTTGCTTAGCCCGCCTTCTCCGATTTTTGCAGGCAGGTTTTTCAGCAGGCTTACGACTGGGTTCGCTAAAAGTGCAGGTCTCTGCTCTTTCGGTTTTCTTCCAGAAAAAGTTAGCCCTGCTGCCGGAAGTTCAGACGTTCTTTCAGGGAGTTCTTCGAATACAGCCTCCCTTCCGCCCTCCGACAGCACCGTGGGACCTCAATCTGGTCCTCTCCTTTCTGCAGTCCTCATTGTTTGAGCCCCTGGAATCAGTGGAGATCAAATATCTCACTTGGAAGGTGGTTCTTCTCCTGGCACTGGCTTCAGCTAGACGAGTGTCGGAACTTGGGGCTCTCTCTTGTAGGTCTCCTTACCTGGTGTTTCATATGGATAGGGCTGAGCTTCGTACTCGTATGTCTTTTCTACCTAAGGTGGTGTCTGATTTTCACATCAATCAGCCGCTTGTGGTCCCGGCCCTCTCGGGGGACTCTCCGGATTCGAGATCATTGGACGTTGTCAGGGCGCTCAGGATCTATGTGGATAGGACTAAAGCTATTCGAAAGTCAGATTCCTTATTTGTTCTCTACGATGCTGCTCGCCGTGGTTGGCCGGCTTCTAAGCAGACTGTCTCGATGGATTCGACTGACCATCAGACAAGCTTATTTGGCAGCTTCTCGGGAACCTCCATCTTCAATTTCGGCGCACTCTACGCGCTCTGTGGGACCTTCGTGGGCGGCTGCCCGGGGGGGGTCTCCATCACTATTTATGTCGGGCGGCTACTTGGTCGGGCCGACATACGTTTGTCAAATTCTACAAGTTTGACAGTTTGCGGCCTCTGCATCGCAGTTTGGCCAAGCGGTTTTACAGGACTCTCAGCGCTCTCCCACCCGTTTTGGGAGCTCTGGGACGTCCCCATTGTAACTGCGCTCCAGTGGCCCCTAGTGGATGAAGGAGAAATCAGGATTTTGGTACTTACCGATAAATCCCTTTCTCCGATTCCACAGGGGCCACTGGACGCCCACCCAGCGCTGTTTCCTCCTATTTTGTTTTTGGCTTACCGGGTTTGCAGATCACTATGTGACTGTTTGTTTTGTTCAGTTTAACCTTTTGGTTAAGTTAAGTTCCAGATTTGTTTTTGTGTTATCCTGGTTTACATGGCGGAGTTAACCTCCTCTACCTTCAAGTTTGTTTGTTACAGCTCTCCTCGGGCACAGTTTTACGTAGACTGGCTTGGAGGGGAGATAGTAGGGGAGGAGCTAGCCACAGTGTTGGAATTTTTAAAGTGCCAGCTCCCAATTACTGCCTACTATTTCCCCATTGTAACTGCGCTCCAGTGGCCCCTGTGGAATCGGAGAAAGGGATTTATCGGTAAGTACCAAAATCCTGATTTTACATATACAGGACTATGCTGTTTTACGAGGAGGTAAATTCATTAGGTCGCAGGTATATGGCACATGTTTATGTTTTCGAGATATGCAGAACCTGAGTATCCTTACAGAGAAGAATACTGCTTAAAGCGGCGGTAAGGATGGAAGAGCCAGTATAAAGAAATAGTAACTGCACATGGTGGCATGTAGGAATAATGAGATCATATTCGTGCTGTAGGCGGCTGGATTACAGTCATAATAATGGATTACATTCTTAATATTTAACGTTGCAGTTCTGTGCTTTAAATGTCACCATTGTATCTTTTTATATGTTTGATAGAGATTATAGTGACCTTTATCAGGGAACCTTCTGTATGAAATACCTTAGCCTGCTTCTGCACAAGCAATGCAACTGGTATGATATATATTGACATTTGAGTTTTAGGCCTCAGCCCTCATACCCTTAGGGAAGATTCGGTTCTCTGCAATGTCTGGCGCTGCCCATTATTGTTTGCTGCTGTTGCTCATTTTCCTGCATTTCTGTATGGGGAGCAGTGAATTTGAGAAAAGATACATTGGCGTGTGCGCCTTCACAGACCGGCTTGGATGCCCATCTTAGAGAACAGAATCCTTTGTATTGCTTAAAACTTTGTATTGATAAGCGGCAATGTTTTACATCAATTAATTGAGCCATAGATTTATTTTCTCTTGGGCTTTGCATTTTAATAATTGAAAATTATATTTCTGCAGCGGGCTACACTGGTATTCCACAGGGAATAACATCTGGGTGTAGAGTAGGATCTTGATCCGAGGCACCAACAGGCTAAAAGCTTTGACTGTTCCCAAGATGCTCAGCGCGGCCTCCTTTATAACCCCACCTCCATGCACAGGAGCTCAGTTTTGCTGCTTTCACATCGCAAAACCTGCTTTTGAAATGGTTCTTTAAACTGTTCATAAAACGGGTCTGAGCAGTTAAACCCCCTTCACATCGCATGTTGTAACCAGTATATTACCATTTCATTACCGTTTTGGTACCTTTCACACTGAACCCGTTTCACCCATACAAAAGTGGTTGTCATTTTAAATGTTTATTTCCTGCTTCTACCTGGTGACATCACACATGGACACAGCCTATCACCTTCTGGGGCTTGCAAATACCGTTTCATACCCTTTTACACTGCACAATGAAACGGGTAGGACCCTGCTTTTTTACCGTTTCAAAATACCGGTATTTTGAAAACGGTAAATTGAAGGTGACCCTTTCACATCGCAGCTCAAACCGTTTAGGAAGCCTTAAAAATCGGCAATTTCCGGGTTCAAGCTTCGGTGTGAAAGGGGTATTTGTAAATTGGTGCCTGCAGTGCAGGCAGCTAACAGGCAGGGCTGCTCCAGCAGCCCTAAGAAGAGCTATTTTAAAGAAGATAGAAGACTTCAAGGGCTACAGCAGAGGTACTCTAGTGCTAGTTATCATTCTGATATCTCCTGCTGCCGCTTCATCACCTCCCCCAGCGGTGCTGTATACTCCCGCGTCCCTGGTTGCCGGGTACTTACAGCGGAGGCAAACAAAGAAGTGTACAGATGGCGCCTCAATTCAAAGGTGCTGCAATCCACCAGCCGGGATGGTCACCAATGTCCCAAGAAAAGTTCAATTTATATTCTAAGGTTTCTCTAACGTCCTAGTGGATGCTGGGGACTCCGTAAGGACCATGGGGAATAGCGGCTCCGCAGGAGACTGGGCACAGCTAAGAAAGAATTAGGACTACCTGGTGTGCACTGGCTCCTCCCACTATGACCCTCCTCCAGACTTCAGTTAGAATCCTGTGCCCGGCCGAGCTGGATGCACACTAGGAGCTCTCCTGAGCTCCTAGAAAGAAAGTATATGTTAGGTTTTTTATTTTACAGTGAGATCTGCTGGCAACAGACTCACTGCAGCGAGGGACTAAGGGGAGAAGAAGCGAACCTACCTAACTGGTGGTAGCTTGGGCTTCTTAGGCTACTGGACACCATTAGCTCCAGAGGGATCGACCGCATGGAACAGGCCATTGGTGTTCGGTCCCGGAGCCGCGCCGCCGGCCCCCTTACAGAGCCAGAAGCAAGAAGAAATCCGGAAAATCGTCGGCAGAAGACATCAGTCTTCACCAAGGTAGCGCACAGCACTGCAGCTGTGCGCCATTGCTCCTCATACACACTTCACACTCCGGTCACTGAGGGTGCAGGGCGCTGGGGGGGGGCGCCCTGAGAAGCAATAAATACACCTTGGCTGGCAAATATATCACAATATATAGCCCCAGAGGCTATATATGTGATAAATACCCCTGCCAGAATCCATAAAAAAGCGGGAGAAAAGTCTGCGAAAAAGGGGCGGAGCTATCTCCCTCAGCACAATGGCGCCATTTTCTCTTCACAGTGCAGCTGGAAGACAGCTCCCAGGCTCTCCCCTGTAGTTTTCAGGCTCAAAGGGTTAAAAAGAGAGGGGGGGCACTAAATTTAGGTGCAATATTGTTTATACAAGCAGCTATTGGGGGAAAAATCACTCAGTTATAGTGTTAATCCCTGCATTATATAGCGCTCTGGTGTGTGCTGGCATACTCTCTCTCTATCTCCCCAAAGGACTTTGTGGGGTCCTGTCCTCAGTCAGAGCATTCCCTGTGTGTGTGCTGTGTGTCGGTACGGCTGTGTCGACATGTGGGATGAGGAAGGTTACGTGGAGGTGGAGCAGAGGCCGATAAATAGGATGTCGTCCCCTGTGGGGCAGACACCAGAGTGGATGGATAGGTGGAAGGTATTATACGACAATATCAACTCCTTACAAGGCTGGATGACGTAAAACAGCTGTGGGACAGCCGGCTTCTCAGCCCGCGCCTGCCCAGGCGTCTCAAAGGCCATCAGGGGCTCAAAGGCCCAGGCGTCTCAAAGGCCATCAGGGGCTCAAAAAAGCGCCCGTTACCTCAGATGGCAGACACAGATGTCGACACGGAGTCTGACTCCAGTGTCGACGAGATTGAGACATATACACAATCCACTAGGAACATCCGTTACATGATCTCGGCAATAAAAAATGTGTCACGCATTTCTGACATGAACCCAAGTACCACATAAAAGGGGTTTTATTTTTGGGGAGAAAAAGCAGCCAGTGTTTTGTTCCCCCATCAGATGAATGAATGAAGTGTGTAAAGTAGCGTGGGTTCCCCCAATAAGAAACTGGTAATTTCTAAAAAGTTACAGATGGCGTACCCTTTCCCGCCAGAGGATAGGTCACGTTGGGAGATATCCCTTAGAGTGGATAAGGCGCTCACACGTTTGTCAAAAAAGGTGGCACTGCCGTCTTAGGGTACGGCCACCTTGAAGGAGCCTGCTGATAAAAAGCAGGAGACTATCCTGAAACACACTCGGGTTATATACTGAGACCTGCAATCGCCTCAGCATAAATAGTGCTGCTGCAGCGTGGTCTGATACCCTGTCAGATAATATTAATACTCTAAGACAGGGAAAATAGTTTGCTAACATAGAGCATATTAAAGACGTTGTCTTATATATACAGGATGCACAGAGGGATATTTGCCGGCTGGCATCCAGAATTAATGCAATGTCCATTCTGCCAGGAGGGTATTAGAAACCCGGCAGTGGACAGGTGATGCTGCCTATAAAAGGCACATGGAGACAGGTGCGGTAGGGGCGCGTCTCGGGAACTTCAGGGACCAGTGGGTTTGCCCACAGGTGGATCCCTAGGTTCTGCAAATAGTATCACAGGGATACAGGCTGGAGTTGGAGGCGACTCCCCCTCGCCGTTACCTCACCTCAGCCTTGCCTGCTGCCCTCGGAGAAAGGTAGTACTGGCGGCAATTCACAAGCTGCACTTCCAGCAGGTGTAATCTAGGCACCCCTCCTTCAACAAGGCCGGGGTTACTATTCCAAAATGTTGTGGTACCGAAACCAGACGGTTCGGTGAGACCCATTCTAAAATTGAAAGCCTTGAACACTTATATACGAAGGTTCAAGTTCGAAATGGAATCGCTCAGGGCGATTATTGCAAGCCTGGAGGGTATCACTGGACATCAAGGATGCTTACCTGCATGTCCCTATTTACCCTTTTCACCAGGAGTACCTCAAAATTGTGGTACAGGATTGTCATTACCAATTACAGACGTTGCCGTTGGTCTGTCCCCGGCACCAAGGTATTTACCAAGGTAATGGCCGAAATAATTATCCCGTACTTGGACGATCTCCTTATAAAGGCGAGGTCCAGGGAGCAGTTGTTCGGCGGAGTAGCACTATCTCGGGAAGTGCTACAACAGCACGGCTGAATTCTGAATATTCCAAAGTCGCAGCTGGTTCCTACGACGCGTCTACTGTTCCTGAGTATGGTTCTGGACACAGAACAGGATAAAAAGGGTTTCTCGCGGAGGAGAAGTCCAAGGAGTTGTCGTCTCTAGACAGAGACCTCCTAATACGTATACAGGTGTAGGTGCATCAATGCACGCGAGCCCTGGGAAGGATAGTAGCTTCTTACGAAGAAATTCCATTCGCCAGGTCCCATTCAAGGATTTTCCAGTGGGATCTGTTGGACATGTGGTCCGGGTCGCATCTTCAGATGCATCGGCGGATAACCCTGTCTCCAAGGGCCAGGGTGTCGTTGTTGTGGTGGCTGCAGAGTGCTCATCTTCTAGGGGGCCGCAGATTCGGCATACAGGACTGGGTCCTGGTGACCACGGATGCCAGCCTTCGAGGCTGGGGGGCAGTCACACAGGGAAGAAACTTCCAAGGCTATGGAAAAGTCAGGAGATTTCCCTACACATAAATATTCTGGAACTAAGGGCCATTTACAATGCCCTAAGTCAGGCTAGACCCCTGCTTCAACACCGGCCGGTGCTGATCCAGTCAGACAACATCACGGCGGTCGCTCATGTACACGACAGGGCGGCACAAGAAGCAGGATGGCAAAGGCAGAAGCCACAAGGATTCTCCGATGGGCGGAAAATAATGTGTTAGCACTGTCAGCAGTGTTCATTCCCGGAGTGGACAACTGAGAAGCAGACCTCCACCCGGGAGAGTGGGGACTTCATCCAGAAGTCTTCCAAATGATTGTACACCGTTGGGAAAGGCCACAGGTGGACATGATGGCGTCCCGCCTCAACTAAAAGTTACAAAGATATTGCGCCAGGTCAAGGACCCTCAGGCGATAGCTGTGGACGCTCTGGTAACCCCGTGGGTGTACCAGTCAGTGTATGTGTTCCCTTCTCTGCCTCTCTTACCCAGGGTAATGAGAATAATAAGGAGGAGAGGAGTAAGAACTATACTCATTGTTCCGGGTTGGCCAAGAAGAGCTTGGTAACCAGAACTCCAAGAAATGATCTCAGAGGACCTATGGCCTCTGCCTCTCAGACAGGACCTGCTGCAGCAGGGGGCCTGTCTGTTTCAAGACGTACCGCGGCTGCGTTGACGGCATGGCGGTTGAACGCCGGATCCTGAAGGAAAAGGGAATTCCGGAGGAAGTTATCCCTACGCTATTTAAAGCTAGGAAAGAAGTGAACGCTAACCATTATCACCGCATATGGCGGAAATATGTTGCGTACTGTGAGGCCAGGAAGGCCCCAAAGGAGAAATTTCAGCTAGGTCGATTTCTGCACTTCCTACAGTCAGAGGTGACTATGGGCCTACAATTGGGTTCCATTAAGGTCCAGATTTCGGCTCTATCGATTTTCTTCCAAAATTGAACTGGCTTCACTGCCTGAAGTTCAGACATTGTCAAGGGAGTGCTGCATATTCAGCCTCCTTTTGTGCCTCCAGTGGCACCGTGGGACCTCAACGTGGTGTTGGGTTTCCTAAAGTCACATTGGTTTGAGCCACTCAAAACCGTGGATTTAAAATATCTCACGTGGAAAGTGGTCATGCTTTTGGCCTTGGCTTCGGCAAGGCGGGTGGCAAAATTGGCGGCTTTGTCATGCAAAAGCCCCTATTGGATTTTCCATATGGATAGGGCAGAATTGAGGACTAGTCCCCAGTTTCTTCCTAAGGTGGTATCAGCTTTTCACTTGAACCAACCTATAGTGGTGCCTGCGGCTACTAGGGACTTGGAGGACTCCAAGTTACTGGACGTAGTCAGGGCCTTGAAAATGTATGTTTCCAGGACGGCTGGAGTCAGGAAGTCTGACTCGCTGTTTATCCTGTATGCACCAAACAAGATGGGTGCTCCTGCTTCAAAGCAGACTATTGCTCGCTGGATTTGTAGCACAATTCAGCTTGCGCATTCTGTGGCTGGCCTGCTGCAGCCTAAATCTGTAAAAGCCCATTCCACGAGGAAAGTGGGCTCTTCTTGGGCGGCTGCCCGAGGGGTCTCGGCTTTACAACTTTGCCGAGCTGCTACTTGGTCAGTGGCAAACACGTTTGCAAAATTCTCCAAATTTGATACCCTGGCTGAGGAGGACCTTGAGTTCTCTCATTCGGTGCTGCAGAGTCATCCGCACTCTCCCGCCCGTTTGGGAGCTTTGGTATAATCCCCATGGTCCTTACGGAGTCCCCAGCATCCAGTAGGACGTTAGAGAAAATAAGATTTTACTCACCGGTAAATCTATTTCTCGTAGTCCGTAGTGGATGCTGGGCGCCCATCCCAAGTGCGGACTGTCTGCAATACTTGTATATAGTTATTGTTAACTAAAAGGGTTATGGTTGAGCCATCTGTTGAGAGGCTCTGTTATGTTCATACTGTTAACTGGGTATAATATCACGAGTTATACGGTGTGATTGATGGGGCTGGTATGAGTCTTACCCGGGATTCAAAATCCTTTCCTTATTGTGTCAGCTCTTCCGGGCACAGTATCCTTACTGAAGTCTGGAGGAGGGTCATAGTGGGAGGAGCCAGTGCACACCAGGTAGTCCCAATTCTTTCTTAGCTGTGCCCAGTCTCCTGCGGAGCCGCTATTCCCCATGGTCCTTACGGAGTCCCCAGCATCCACTACGGACTACGAGAAATAGATTTACCGGTGAGTAAAATCTTATTTTTGCTGTGGTGCGCTCCCTGGGTCTCTATGGGTAATGTTCTCAATCCGAAAAAGAGAGAGTTCACATCTACAGACGAGTTTTCTATTCAGCAGCACTCCCTCGTTCCAATTTTAAATGTTATCCCCAAAAAAGAAAGCGAGAATGGTATATAGTGAAGTACCGTAGGGCTCAAATATGCTCCACCTCTTCACCAACATTCACAGGACCAAGGATGTCATAACATCCTTGGTCCTGTGAATGTTGGTGAAGAGGTGGAGAAATTGGGAGGAAAATTGCTATTAAAGTCTGCGAAGTAAAGGGAGTGATATTACAAGCGTATTTGGGTGGGCGTTATCGACACCCGACAAATTCTGGTACGTAGGTCTGCCAAATCAAGGTGAACCTCAGTTTTTCAATCAGCATTTCACATTCACTATATATGTGACCAATTATTAATGTGAGCATATTTGAGCCCTACGGTACTTCACTATATACCATTCTCTCTTTCTTTTTTGGGGATACCATTTAAAATTGGAACGAGGGAGTGCTGCTGAATAGAAAACTCGTCTGTAGATGTGAACTTTCTCTTTTTCGGATTGAGAACATTACCCATAGTGACCCAGGGAGCGCACCACAGCAAAACCTTAGAATATAAATTGAACTTACAGCGGAGGCTCCGGCGCGGCCATTAGTAGGCGGGCCGCGCGCACTGGCGTGGACACTGTGGCCGTACAGGGACCCCACTAGACAACCAGGGCAAGGGCACAGGTGTGATTAGGCTATAATTCATTTTATTAAGGCCCGCAGCACCTGGTGGTGAAGTCCAGCAAGGGGATAAGTCTCTGACCTGTAGCCCCTCCCCCAGTCCCTGGGCACAATTTAGAGTAAATGTTCCCGGCCTAGAGCTGCATCTCTTTGTCTCCCTCACTCCCTGTCAGCGTTTGGGTGCCATTACACACAGCTACGCTGACTCTGGGACTGCTGGGTGATGCCTCCTCTGTAAAGCCACTGGCATCATCAGTGCTGTGCATTTACAGGACACTTAAGTATTCTACATGCCGTTTAGACAGTGTTAGTTAAGAACAAGTGCATACTTCAGGGTTATTTAGTAATAGTACCCTGTGATATCCAGTTTTTACTGTGCATTGATATATCTGTTTATATACATAGCCTTACTCAGTAATAGTATTGCTAGTCCAGTGCAGTTTTATTGTTTGTCATAATTCCTGCATTGTACATGTGACTGTGTGTGTGTGCATAATCATATAGCTGCTGGGTGATCTCTACTCTGTGTATCTCACACCTACTGCTATCCCTATATTCTGTAACCTGAGGGTGCTCCGTGCATTAGGGTTATTAGGTAATATAGGTATTTCACAGGATATACGTATTTTGTATTTTTCTCTGTTTTTCAATCACATTTTACCTCAGAAATCCTCTGTTTGTGCTGTCACACTGCACAGGGGGTTTGTGTTAGGTATTCGATCTCCTGATATTGTACTGTGTCGCCCGTGGTTTACGCTTTCATATTATGTCAGCTACAGGGGGAGATGGGTCTGGGACTGATTCTGCCTTGCGCGGTTATGATGTCCCAGATGCATTTGAGGATAACATGGCTGTGGAGGATTCAGGTTCTGGGGGTTCTGTACCCCCCAGTCAGTTTGCAACAATGGGGGCACATCAGGGCCCGCCTTGGTCTGCCTTTTCTAATTTACTGACTATGCTGGTAACTAGACTTGCGCCCCCTATGGGACCTCCTGTGCCTTATCAGCCTTATATGGTCCCTGCGGTTAAACTGCCATGGATGGATGCTCTGTCCACTCAGTTACAGCACTTGAATAACACTTTGGATAAACGTATTCCTGACCCTCGCCTGCCTAAGACTAAACCTAAGAAGTCCTCTAAGCGGTCTGTTACTTCCTCTTAATCCACGCATGTTCCGGATACCTCTTCCAATGAATATGGCGTTTATACTGACCCCACAGACTCTGATCATGACGTTTCTGATGGGGAATCTGTTTCACAGGTGGATGTTCCTGATCTCTTAGAGGCTATCAGGCTCATTCTTCAGATTGATGATGATCCTGAGCCTGCTACTACATCTAAGAAACCGGACAGGTTCAAACGTCAGAAGGTTACTAAATTGGTTTTACCTCATTCTGACCACTTGGTTGACATACGTCAGGAATCCTGGGAGAACCCAGGAAAGAAATTCTTCCCGCACAAGAAGATGCTAGCCCGCTATCCCCTTATGGCAGAATTGACAAAAAATTGGGAAACGCCACCGCCGGTGGACTCGCAAATCGCTCGGCTGGTGGTGTCATCTGCTCTGCCTGTCACTGCCGTCACTTCTCTCAAGGAGCCGACAGATAAGCGTGTGGAGGGCTGCTTAAAAGCTATCTATACCCTTGCAGGGGCTGCGCATAGGCCCACCATTGCGGCTGCTTGGACTGCAGAAGCTATTGAGGTGTGGGCTCAGGAAATGGAGGCTGAGCTTCTATCCGATTTTCCTGAACATGCCAGACAATGTCTCTCTTATATTGTGACGGCATTACATTAAAGAAGCCGCTTCAGATGCCGGTGTTCTGGTGGCCAAGGCTGCTACGACATCCATTTTGGCTCGCCGTATTCTCTGGTTACAGCCCTGGTCGGTGGACTTGGACTCTAAGAAAACCCTGGAGGCGCTCCCGTTTAAAGGAAACATCCTCTTTGAGGATCTCAACAAGATTATCACTGACTTGGCGTCTAAGATTGCATGTTTACCTAGTACTACTACTTCGGCCCCGAAGGCTAAGAGTACTTCCTTTCGTTCCTTTCGCACTCTGGGTAAAGCAAAGGGTCAGGTGTTCCCGAAACAGTCTCGCACTTCCAAAACCCCCAAGCCTAAATGTGCCTGGGCTGACGGCAGCCTGCTTCCAAATCTGACAAGTCTGCGGCATGACGGGGCGTGGATCCCAGGGTGGGAGGCCGAATT
Organism: Pseudophryne corroboree; assembly: GCF_028390025.1. Lineage (NCBI taxonomy): Eukaryota > Metazoa > Chordata > Amphibia > Anura > Myobatrachidae > Pseudophryne > Pseudophryne corroboree. The sequence goes on from NC_086445.1 coordinate 276,442,872, forward strand.
CTACAGTTTGCCCAAGTATGGTTGAAGACCACTTCAGACGCTTGGGTATGGGAAGTCATCACTCACGGATACGCTATATCCTTCAAGACACACCCCCCTCCTCACTGTTGCCAAGGTGGGAGGCTGACTTTTAAGGTTTGCTCAGGTATGGTTACCGACCACTTCAGACGCCTGGGTAAGGGAAGTCATCACTCACGGATACGCCATCTCTTTTAAGTAACGTCCCCCTCGCCAGTTTTGCTCAACAAATATCCCTTTGGATCAGGTGAAGGCAACAACGCTCCGTTTAGTGGTACAATCCCTCCTGGACACCGGAGTGGTAGTGCCGGTGCATCTGGCTCAGAAGGGCAGGGGTACTATTCAACGCTGTTCCTAGTCCCCAAACCGAATGGTTCCTCCCGGCCCATTCTGAACCTCAAATCTTTGAACAAGTTTGTGAGGGTCTCCAAGTTTCGAATGGAGACCCTTCGCTCTATTGTCCTGGCTTTGGAACCAGGAGACTATATGGTATCCCTGGATATACAGGATGCTTACCTGCATATCCCTATTGCCATGTCACATCAGCAATACCTGCGGTTTGCTGTTGGCAATCTCCATTACCAATTCCGGGCCTAACCGTTTGGTCTGACCACTGCTCCGCAAATTTTCACCAAGGTCATGGCAGTTATGATGGCTTCACTCCGCCATCGGGGTATCAGGATCCTGCCGTATCTGGACGACCTGCCGATCCTGGCCAATTCCCCAGAAGTTCCCCTCCGTCATTTGGATCTGACGGTCCAGTTTCTGCAAGCCCACGGGTGGCTCATCAACTGGAAAAAATCATCCTTGGTCCCTGCCCAGAGCATGGTGCATCTGGGAGCGTTGTTGGACACTCACAACCAGGGGTTTTTGTCACAGGAGAAAGTCCTGAAGCTTCAGGACAAGATGCGTTGCTTCCTCTCTCGTCCACGTGTGTCGATACACTTGGCGATGCAAGTACTAGGCCTCATGGTGTCGGCTTTCGACATGGTGGAGTATGCTCAATTTCATTCCCGGCCTCTGCAGAAACGGATTCTTGCCAAGTGGGACGGCCTGCCTCACCGGATCAGATCTCAAATGATCTCCTTGTCTCTGGAGGTCCGTCTGTCACTGAGCTGGTGGCTGCAGGACTAGCAATTGAGCAGGAGTCGTCCCTTTTGGATCTCCAACTGGGTCCTTCTGACGACGGATGCCAGTCTGAGGGGTTGGGTTCGCGGTGTTGGAGCAACACTCTCTTCCGTTATGAAGTCTGATTCTCTCTTTGTACTGTTTGGTTTTCACAAACGTGGCTGGCCTGCTAACAAGCAGACACTGGCCAGATGGATTAGAATGGTGATTGCACATGCTTTATGTACAGGCTGGCCTTCCAGCTCCTGCTACCATGAAAGCCCATTCTACTCTGTCTGTTGGACCTTCATGGGCGGCCAACCGTAGTGCGACCCTTGAACAATTGTGCAAGGCGGCTACGTGGTCCTCCGTGAACAAGTTCATAAGGTTCTATGCCTTCAATACTTCCGCCTCCCAGGATGCTTCCTTTGAACGCCGGGTTCTTGTGCCTGCTACAGTGCGTCCCCTCCCATAAGGAACTGCTTTAGGACATCCCCTATGTTTTTCCCTGTGGAATACCAGTGTACCCCGCTGCAGAAAAGGAGATTTATGGTAAGAACTTACCTTTTGTTAAATCTTTCTGTGAGGTACACTGGATTCCACAGGACGCCCACCCTGACGCACTTAGCTTCTATGTATTGGTATGGCTTTAGCCGCTGATACCTTCTCCTGTCATGAGAATGTGGTCTCTGTGGCTACTAACTGTTGTCGTCTCTTTTACCTGCTACTGCATTGGACTGGTTAACAAAACTGAGCTCCTATGCACGGAGGCGGGGTTATAGAGGAGGCAGCGCTGAGCATCTTGGGAACAGTCAAAGCTTTTAGCCTGTTGGTGCCTCAGATCAAGATCCTACTCTACACCCCAATGTACCTCGCAGAAAGATTTAACAAAGGTAAGTTCTTACCATAAATCTCCTTTTAAAGTTTTTAAAAATGAAAGGTTTATGAAGACAAAAAATACAAAAGGCTTAAAACCAACATTTGGTACTTCTGTAAAATGATTTTTACATCATGTATGCATCATTTTGGACCTGATATTTTATAACATAAGATAACACATGAACTAATAGCATATGTGAACAGTTTTTCTCTTACGTCCTATAGGATACTGGGGTCTATTTAGTACCATGGGGTATAGATGGGTCCACTAGTAGCCATGGGCAATTTAAGAATTTGATAGTGTTGACTGGCACTCCCTTTATGCCCCTCCTACCAGACTCCGTTTAGAAAATGTGCCCGGAGGAGCCGGTCACTCTGAAGGAAGCTCCTGAAGAGTTTTCTGCTTTAATTTTATGTGTTTGTTATTTTCTGGCAGGTCTGGATGGCACTAGCCTGCCTGCTTCGTGGGACTTGGGGGGGGGGGGGGGGGGAACGGTCCCACCTCTTGAAGGGTTAAGGGTACTTAGTCTGCGACACGGTTAAGATTGGCATTAGCGATAAGGGCACGGTGGGGGTTGTCTCCATGAAGGGCTCTTTGTGGGTTAATTGTGCTTAACCTTTCCTGTGTGTGTGTGCTGTCACATTATATTATGTCAGGAAAAGAGTGTGTTTCTTGTAGAGCAGAGTGTTCCTCTTCACCAGGGAGCTCACTACTGGGTACTTAGGGTTCACAGACTAGCGGGGCTGAACCGGAATGGGTTAATTCTCTTAAGGGAATGATCTCAACTCTTTCTACAAAATTGTCCCGCAATGAGAAAGAGACGCAATACTTAAAACAGACTGTGGAGGAGTTTATGAACAGAGACTCAGTCCCCAAGACAGCGTCTCAATCCCCTCCCATTTGTCCGCAAAAGCGATCTTTGGCCCATATCCTGCAAGGGGAGGTGGACTCAGAGGGGGTGGCTGCAGCTCTGTCGCAGAGAATAGAGGCTCTTATAGAGGCTATCAGAGATGTTCTGCATATTCCTGATAAGGTGTCAGAGGAGTGTGAGGAATCTTATTTTAATGTAAAGAAGTCCTCAGTCACTTTTCCTGCGTCAAAGGAATTGAATACCCTGTTTGAAGAACCATGGGTTAATCCTGATAAGACGTTTCAGACCCCTAAAAGGTTGCTCTCATCTTTTCCTTTTCCTCTGGAGTATAGGAAAAAATAGGAAAATCCACCGATAGTGATACATCAGTCTCTAGACTGTCACGTAAAATTGTATTGCCTTTTCCTGGTGCAGCCTCCCTGAAAGACACGGCTGATCGTAAAATTGAGACTACACTCAAATCATTGTACACAGCTGCTGGGGTGGCCCAAAGACCCACTATTGCATGTGCGTGGCTCACTAAAGCCATTGCAAAATGGTCATGTAACCTAATTGAGGGGTTAGATTCCTTATCGAGGGGGGATGTTGTCTTACTCCTGCAGCATATACAGGACTCTGCGAACTTTATGGTGGAAGCCATAAAGGAAATAGGCGTACTTAACGCACGCACCACTGCTATGGCAGTGTCGGCACGCAGGGGCTTGTGGCTACACCAGTGGACTGCCAACGCAGATTCCAGGAAAGGTTTGGAAGGCCTACCATTCACAGGAGAGGCCTTGTTCAGAAATTAAATAAATTAGACAAATGGATCTCCACAGCTACTGCGGATAAGTCTACGTATCTTCCCTCCGCAGCCCCCCCCAAGCAAGAAAACTTATACAGCTTCTAAGTTACAGTCCTTTCGGATGGCCAAGTTCAAGGGCAAATCCAGAGGTGCTTCTACGTCTTCCAGCGGCGCAAGAGGTAAACCACGCAAACCAGCAACAGCAGGTGTTCAGGAACTGAGCTCAGGCTCTGCTTCCTCAAAGACTTCAGCATGACGGTGGACCGCAATGCCTGGAGGGCTGTCGGGTGGGAGCTCGCCTACAATTCTTCAGTCAAATCTGGTGAAATTCGTGCCAGGATCCCTGGGTCATAAATCTTATTTCCCAGGGCTACAGACTGGAGTTCCAAGAGGTCCCACCTCAGATTCTTCAAATCAGGCTTGCCAGTTTCAGAAGAGGCAAGTATAACTTTACAACATGCCCTCTAAAACTGGTACAGACTCACGCCATTGGTCCAGTACCACCTCATCAACTAAACAAGGGGTACCATTCCAACTTGTTTGTAGTACCGAAACCGGCCGGTTCGGTGAGACCAATTTTGAACCTCAAGTCGTTGAACCCGTACTTACGAGTGTTCAAATTCAAGATGGAGTCTCTGAGAGCGGTGATCTCAAGTCTAAAGGAGGGGGAAATCCTAGTGTCTCTGGATATCAAGGATGCGTACCTTCACATTCCGATCTGGCTGCCTCATCAGGCTTGCGTACGGTTTGCACTGCAGGACTGTCACTACCAGTTCCAGGCCCTGCCATTTGGCCTCTCCACGGCACCGAGGGTGTTCACTAAGGTGATGGCAGAGATGATGTTTCTACTCCGCAATCAGTGAGTGAACATAATTCCGTACCTGGACGATCTCCTGATAAAAGCACCGTCCAGGAAAAGGTTGCTGGACAGCATTGCCCTCTCAACCAAACTTCTCCAGGATCATGGGTGGATTCTAAACCTTTCCGAAATCTCACCTAGAGCCAGCACGGAGGCTCCCATTCCTGGGAATGATACTGGATACGGAGTCACAGAAGATGTTCCTTCCATTGGAAAAGGCATTAGTGATCCTGCCGATGGTTCGGGATGTCCTGAAGCCAACCCGGATATCGGTGCATCTATGCAATCGCCTTCTGGGGAAAATGGTGGCCTCTTACAAGGCTCTTCAATACGGAAGGTTTCACACAAGACCCTTCCAGCTCGATTTGTTGGACAAATGGTCCGGATTGCATCTTCACATGCTCCAGAGGATCCGTCTGTTGCCAAAAGCCAGGCTCTCCCTTCTGTGGTGGCTACAGTCTTCTCACCTCATCAAGGGTCGGAGGTTTGGAATTCAGAACTGGATTCTGCTAACCACAGGCGCAAGCCTCAGAGGTTGGGGAGCAGTCACTCAGGGGGTGCAGTTTCAAGAAAGATGGTCCAGTCAGGAAGTCATCCTTCCAATCAACATTCTAGAACTCAGGGCCATATACAACGCCCTTCTGCAGGCCTCACATCTTCTTCAAGATCAGGCCATTCAGGTCCAGTCGGACAATGTGACGGCAGTAACGTACATAAACCGACAGGGCGGAACGAAAAGCAGAGCAGCAATGTCAGAGGTGTCAAGAATTCTCGTCTGGGCAGAGAGAAACGCTGTGGCGTTGTCTACTCCCGGAATGAAGACCGCTGACAACTGAGAAGCAGACTTCCTCAGCAGACACGACCTGCACCCAGGGAAATGGGGCCTTCACCCGGAAGTGTTCAGGTGCTTGAAAAGTCGATGGGGATATCCACAGATCGACATGATGGCCTCTCGTCCCAACAAGAATGTCAAGCCGTATTGTTCCAGGTCGTGAGACCCACAGGCAGTGGCGGTAGACGCCCTGACGACTCCATGGGTCTGTCAGATGGTGCACGTGTTTCCTCCACTTCCTCTGCTCCCAAGAATTCTAAAGAGAATAAAAAGGGAAAAGGTTCAAGCATTTCTAATTGTTCCGGACTAGCCAAGAAGGGCCTGGTACGCGGACCTTCTGGAGATGTTCCTTGAAGATCCGCGGCCTCTTCCTCTTCGCGAGGATCTTCTGCAACAGGGATCGTTTGTCTATCAGTACTTTCCGCAGCTACTTTTGACGGCATGGAGGTTGAACGGCTGATTCTAGCCAAGAGAGGGATCCCTAACAAGGTTATACCAATTATGATCCAAGCCAGGAAAGGGGTGACGTCTAAGCATTACCATCGTATTTGGAAGAAATATGTCTCTTGGTGTGAGAGCAGAACATTTTCTGCGGTGGAATTCTATCTAGAATGTTTCCTGCTTTTTCTACAAGCAGGAGTGGATGTGGACCTACGTCTGGGCTCCATAAAAGTCCAGATTTTGGCCTTGTCCATTTTCTTTCAGAAACAATTGGCTTCTCTCCCTAAGGTCCAGACGTTCTTGAAAGGTGTTCTGCACATCCAACCTCCCTTTGTGCCTCACACGGCACCTTGGGATCTCGATGTGGTGCTGCACTTCCTCCAATCGGACTGGTTTGAGCTGTTACAGGAGGTGGACGTAAAATATCTTACGTGGAAGACCATCACACTGTTGGCCTTGGCTTCAGCAAGACGTGTCGGAGCTGGGGGCTTTGTTTCACAAAAGCCCCTATTTTCCATGAGGACAGAGCTGAACTCAGAACTCGTCAGCAATTTCTTCCTAAGGTGGTGTCTGCGTTTCACATCAACCAACCTATTGTGGTTCCGGTTGTCACAGACATCTCTGCTACTTCAAAGTCTTTGGAAGTCGTGAGGCTTTGAAGGTGTATGTGAAAAGAACAGCTCGTCACAGAAAGACGGACTCGCTGTTTGTTCTTCATGATCCCAATAAGATTGGTTGTACTGCTTCAAAGCAGACAATTGCACGCTGGATCAGACTTACTGTCCAGCATGCTTATTCCACGGCAAGTTTGCCATGTCCAAAATCTGTACAGGCCCACTCTACTAGGTCGGTGGGTTCTATCTGGGCGGCTGCCTGGGGTGTCTCGGCTTTGCAGCTCTTCCGAGCAGCTGCTTGGTCAGGTTCGAACACGTTTGCAAAGTTCTACAAGTTCGATACTTTGGCCTCTGAGGACCTTCAGTTTGGTCAATCAGTTCTGCAGGAACCTCAGCACTCTCCCACCCGGTTTGCGAGCTTTGGTACATCCCCATGGTACTAAATGGACCCCAGTATCCTCTAGGACGTAAGAGAAAATAGGATTATAATTACCTACCGGTAAATCCATTTCTCGGAGTCCGTAGAGGATGCTGGGCGCCCGCCCAGCGCTTCGTTTTTCTGCATATGTTATTTGGTTCAGTACCACTTCGTTTAGTTGCGTACTGCATAGTTACTGGGTAAGTAATGTTTCAGCCGTTTGCTGATTAGTTCAAGCTAGTTGACTTGATGTGCCTTGTATGTGTGAGCTGGTATGAATCTCACCACTATCTGTGTTAAGTCCTTCTCTCGAAGTATGTAGTCTCCTCGGGCACAGTTTCTAGACTGAGTCTGGTAGGAGGGGCATAGAGGGAGGAGCCAGCACACACTCTTAAACTCTTAAAGTGCCAATGGCTCCTGGTGGACCTGTCTATACCCCATGGTACTAATGTGGACCCCCGCATCCTCTACGGACTACGAGAAAAGGATTTACCAGTAGGTACCAAAATCCTATTTTTAAGTCTATATTGAGGCCTAAGAGAAAATAGGATTATATTTACCTACCGGTAAATCCTTTTCTCGTAGTCCGTAGAGGATACTGGGCACCCGCCCAATGCTTTGTTCTTCCTGCACTATTACTTGGTTAAGTAATGTTGGTTCAGCCGTTGCTGTTCCTGTTTCAAGTTTGGTTAGCTTGGCTTTCCTCTTGTGTGTGTGTGTGTGCTGGTTCTGAATCTCACCACTATCCCTATCTATCCTTCTCTCGAAGTATGTCCGTCTCCTCGGGCACAGTTTCCTAGACTGAGTCTGGTAGGAGGGGCATAGAGGGAGGAGCCAGCCCACACTATCAAATTCTTAAACTGCCCATGGCTCCTAGTGGACCCGTCTATACCCCATGATACTAAATGGACCCCAGTATCCTTTATGGACTACGTGAAAAGGATTTACTGGTAGGTAATTAAAATCCTATTTTTTAAAAAACATTTTTATACATCTCCTTACATTGTGAAGTATTGCATCTTGACTATATGCTCCTTTTACTATTTACCTGACTGACTGGCTTCCTGCTTGCCTCCACTTTCCTACCCCTATCCTAAAACCACCTGTCACTTGCATCTCTTTCCTCAGTCATATGAGTGGATAGGGCAGTGTGTCACACAACTTTGCCACACTGATTTCCTGACATAATGAGAATATCCTGATTTCATTGGTTACAGGTTTTTATAATTCCACCCACTTTAAAAGTGGTGGCACCTGGATGAGCAGTAGATGAAGAATGAATTCATGAAGGGCTCTGGCTCCCGTACATAACCAAAATACACTTTTTACAGAGGAATTAGGGCAAATTACTGTACAGTTTCGAATGTGGGTGGTAATTGTTGACCATAAAATACAGACTATTTTAAACATCTCATGGCGGGCATACTGGGGCACTGCTGGAGGTAAGTCCCAAACCATGGGTCCCATCCTTACTAGTCATGGAATAGGTTTATTGCAGTGGTTCTCAAACTGTGTGCTGTGGCTCCCTGGGGTGCCTCGGGATACTTGCCTTTCTAGATAATCATCTTGTACAGTAAAACAACTGCATGCATTGCTTTATTGCTGTAGAAATATTACCTGTTTAATTTTTATCTGATCACCGCAAGTAACTTTTAAAATCAAGTAATTTTAGAAATTCATTAGCAGAAGTAACCATATGTTCACCAGTAGCAGAACACTGTGGCAGTGGTGGATGGTTTAGATATGAGAATATGAACGCAAAAGTGTGAATATTGGATGGAATAGTAAAACCTGTGGGAATGGGCTTTGAATAGGAGTAGCAACAAATCAATGAAATGGAATGTTTCATTGATTGCAGAGTGTGTACTGTGGTGTACTTGAGTCTGAACAAATGCAAGTTGCATTTACAAATTTGAGAATGTGATCAAAATACATTACACTAATTTCTTCTCCAGTTTGTGTTAGTAATAGGGAGTACACATACAGAGCAGGAACCCTAATATATGGAGTGCATTGTTACATGTAGAGCTATGTAGACTTCAAGATGAAATGTGCAAAATGTGTAGTATTATGGGGTGTAAGAGTAAACCCCCTTCCAGTAATCCCACTGCCAACATCAATTTATTGGAATTTAGGGGATGAGGGTAAGATGAAGCATACACCGAATAAATGAGAAGAGGGAGGAAGCTGGATAGCACCTGAGTGTGTAGCTAATAGTTTCTGATGAATGCTACTTGTTGCTGATTTGTGAGTAAATGTGTATATAACATGAAGGGAACAGTTAACAGAAAGGTTGTAGTTCCCTTCAAGATTGATATTGACTAGGCAAATTGCAGATCAAATGCCCCTGACGGGAGAGATTTGTGCTGAGCGATCTTAACACAGACCGCTCAACACACATCTCACACAGCGGTGAAGTGAGCGACCCACTAGATTGAGCCTGCATGCAGGCTCAATCTAGCACCGGCGATAGCGATGGGAGGAGCCGCGCATCTCTATCGCCGGGGAGCATACACACGACAGATCCGTGCTTAAAATCTAAGCAATCTAGTCAGATTGCTTAGATTTTAAATGCGGATCTTTCCATGTGTACCCCCCTTTACAAGCCATAAGTATGAGGCAGATGACAGTGTAGACACATTTGGTAATGTAGCTATCATAGGTAGTATATTGTCAACAGTCTATAAAAAGATTACCTGATTATTCATGTTTCCATAGCATCAGACAACGTAATAGTCACCTCCATCTCTGAGTCATGATTCAGTATGAAAAGAGTTAGCACCCCCATTCCTTCTGTAGTGTGTGTTCAGGTTGTCTGCTTTGCTCAGTCTATGACGAGGCAATGCTTCAGGCCATGTTTGTGATCAGAAGGAGCACAAAGGGGGTAATTCAGATCTTATCGCAGCAGCAAAAATTTGTTAGCAAATGGGCAAAACCATGTGCACTGCAGGTGGGGAAGATATAACATTTGCTGAGAGAGTTAGATTTGGGTGGGTTATTTTGTTTCTGTGCAGGGTAAATACTGTTTGCTTTATTTTTACACTGCAATTTAGATTATAGGGGCAGATGTATGAAGCCTGGAGCAGTGATAAAATGGAAGGTGATAACGCATCAGCCAGTAAACTCTTAACTCATTTTTGAAACCCAGCCTGTAACTTGACAGTTAGAAGCGGATTGGCTGGTGCGTTATCACCTTCCACTTTATCATTTCTTCAGGCTTAATACATCTGCCCTTCAATTTGAACACCCCACCCAAATCTAAGTCTTTCTGCAAATGTTCTATCTGCTCCCCATGCAGTGCACATGGTTTTGCCCAATAGCTAACAAATTTGCTGCTGCGATCAGATCTGAATTAGGCCCAAAGTACTAAAGGCTTCCACCTTCTCATTGATATTGCTATTGTTTCATTTAAGGAGTTGTACAATAGTCCATCAGCTTTAAAGACAAAATAGTGTATCCCCGATGTACATCATATGTACTCGTCTCTTAGTGTTTTATTTGTTTGTATTTTATGTCCAGTGTTTTGTAGAGAAGCCACCCACACACCAGTCCTGTTTTATTACATAAGAGATTTGTCTCAGTACAAAGTAAAACCGTACAATGTACATATTCACACTGAATTGTCGTAAATGTGTATACTTTTCCCGCTTAAGATTTGTCTGACTGGCAAAAGATTCTACAGTGGTGAGGACAACATAACACTTCAGATTAATGCAGACTATAAGAAATGAAAGAGATCCCAGGTTTTGAAATAGTTTTGGACTACTTGCACAAAGATACACTGTACAAGCGTTGCATATCAAATTAATAAACAGTCTCCTGGTGCGTTTTAGTCTCATCACGTTATAATGAATGAGCATTTTTAGCCAGAAAAAAAAGATGCCTGACGCTAGCAGAGTTGCATGTAACTTGGGTGTTCACTTACTCCACACATCTTGTGTTGTGTGGCGTATTGAGGCTAGATGTAGGATGACAAATCTGTAAACGTGCAGTGACAGAGCATGTTTTCTGATTCCCCCCTAGCTGCTTTCAGTGCCACATCAGAGATGGGACAGACCGGGAGAGGAGAGCAGCTCTCATAGGTAAGTATTACAGCCAGGCTGTGGTGAGCCGAAATATCCCAGGTCCTTATTACTATTATGTAATCTAAAAAAAACACCCATACATCCTCCTCTTATCTCTCTTCTCCTGGTTTACCCATAACTTTTTTTCTCTTCTTGCCACTGTGCTCCGGGTTCCGGAGCTCTCTTACCGGGTTCGGTGGTGCTGGCTCCCCACAGCTGCTGTGGTCCCTCAGCAGATAGGAGTCCATCAGTGCCCACCACTGTAATCTGACAGTGGCTGGCATTCCCTCCCAATGTGTCTCCTTGTGTGAGACAGCCACGGCTCCCATAGGGATGCACGCACCAACCTGTGTAAAGGGGTATGTGCTTCAAACATAACCTGGAGGAGGGATAAAGAAGTGATAAATCAGTGATAAGCGCAAGGTGATAATGCACCAGCCAATCACTACAGATTTGAGAAATGACGGTTAGTGGCTGACTGGCTGGTGCGTTATCACCTTGCACTTATCACTGCTTTATCATTTCTTTATCACTTCTCCAGGCTTGCTACATCTGCCCCCCTATGTCATGTTTGGTGTGAGATTTGAATCCTCTCCCTATAAATGGGTGTTTCTGAGCACTGAAGAGTGCCAGAGTATAAGCTCCATTACCTATCTTTAGTATCAGTCTTAATGCTTATTGTAAACCCCATTCTAGTATCGTGTTCCCGGTTTCTGCTGCCCCTGTATTCCATTTCTGCATTCTGCCCCAATCCTGCCACCCTCGTGTTTGTTCAAAGTTCCTAGCCCTGTGTTCCCATCTAGTCACCAATCCAGTCGGCTGTCTCCGTGTCAATAAGCTTCATGGCGAATTGCTGACAGCTACTCCATTGCATACTGCACCGTACAACGGCATCTAGACAAAGGGCCACAACCTACGTGTCGGGAGCAGCAAAGCCCTAACTTCGCATGGACGTTTGGGCTTTGCTGCGTCTGACATGGCCCAACATCTCTGAGTGGTTTTCCTCTATTGTTTCTCACAGAACTCCTGCTTTGTGATTGGGTGTCCATACTGGCAGTCTCTAAGTCGGACACTCTTCCAGCTGTTGGCGCATATCCAATATAACAAACTTGATTTGCAATTCTTGTTCCAGCTTTATTTTAGGTGGCGCTGTTTCTCAGAATACAATATCCCTGGACTTTATAAGATTTTTGTTTGTAATCTCCCAGAATCTAGATCCTTTACTCTCCTGGCAGTATCCAATCGTGATACATTCCACTGACTTGGCATCTAGCTTATGTCCTTTTTCTTTGGGTATGTGAGCATATGCTTTTTATCCAAGCACTCATCATGATGACTGCTTGGTTTGTTTCCACACCATGCCTTTTACAGCGACTGTGTGTACATGATTCTTTAGATATACTGCCATAGCCACTGCTTCTGCCTAAACAATTTTCTAGGCCTGCGTCAATTAGCATAGACTGTCCTTGTTCCACAATAGTGTTTGCAAGCTCACTGACAACATTTTGCTCTGGCGTGTATGCAATGGTTAGTTGATTCTAAATGCCATACTTATTTAGGAAGGCTGCTACACTCCTATTTCTCTAACGTCCTAAGTGGATGCTGGGGACTCCGTAAGGACCATGGGGAATAGCGGCTCCGCAGGAGACTGGGCACATCTAAAGAAAGCTTTAGGACTATCTGGTGTGCACTGGCTCCTCCCCCTATGACCCTCCTCCAAGCCTCAGTTAGATCTCTGTGCCCGAACGAGAAGGGTGCACACTAGGGGCTCTCCTGAGCTTCTTAGTGAAAGTTTTAGTTTAGGTTTTTTATTTTCAGTGAGACCTGCTGGCAACAGGCTCACTGCATCGAGGGACTAAGGGGAGAAGAAGCGAACTCACCTGCGTGCAGAGTGGATTGGGCTTCTTAGGCTACTGGACATTAGCTCCAGAGGGACGATCACAGGCCCAGCCATGGATGAGTCCCAGAGCCGCGCCGCCGGCCCCCTTACAGAGCCAGAAGACAGAAGAGGTCCGGAAAATCGGCGGCAGAAGACATCCTGTCTTCACCAAGGTAGCGCACAGCACTGCAGCTGTGCGCCATTGCTCCTCAGCACACTTCGGTCACTGAGGGTGCAGGGCGCTAGGGGGGGGGCGCCCTGAGCAGCAATAAAAACACCTTGGCTGGCGAAAATACATCACATATAGCCCCCAGGGCTATATGGATGAATTTTAACCCCTGCCAGAATCCATAAAAAAGCAGGAGAAAAGTCCGCGAAAAAGGGGCGGAGCCTATCTCCTCAGCACACTGGCGCCATTTTCCCTCACAGCTCAGTTGGAGGGAAGCTCCCCTGGCTCTCCCCTGCAGTCACTACACTACAGAAAGGGTTAAAAAAGAGAGGGGGGCACTAATTAGGCGCAGTATTAACAATACAGCAGCTATAAGGGGAAAAACACTTATATAAGGTTATCCCTGTATATATATAGCGCTTTGGTGTGTGCTGGCAAACTCTCCCTCTGTCTCCCCAAAGGGCTAGTGGGGTCCTGTCCTCTATCAGAGCATTCCCTGTGTGTGTGCTGTATGTCGGTACGTTTGTGTCGACATGTATGAGGAGAAAAATGATGTGGAGACGGAGCAGATTGCCTGTAATAGTGATGTCACCCCCTAGGGGGTCGACACCTGAGTGGATGAACTGTTGGAAGGAATTACGTGACAGTGTCAGCTCTGTATAAAAGACAGTGGTTGACATGAGACAGCCGGCTACTCAGCTTGTGCCTGTCCAGACGTCTCATAGGCCGTCAGGGGCTCTAAAGCGCCCGTTACCTCAGATGGCAGATATAGACGCCGACACGGATACTGACTCCAGTGTCGACGGTGAAGAGACAAATGTGACTTCCAGTAGGGCCACACGTTACATGATTGAGGCAATGAAAAATGTTTTACACATTTCTGATAATACGAGTACCACCAAAAAGGGGTATTATGTTCGGTGAGGAAAAACTGCCTGTAGTTTTCCTGAATCTGAGAAATTAAATGAGGTGTGTGATGATGCGTGGTTTTCCCCCGATAACAACTGATAATTTCTAAAATGTTATTGGCATTATATCCTTTCCCGCCAGAGGTTAGGGTGCATTGGGAAACACCCCCTAGGGTGGATAAAGCGCTCACACGCTTGTAAGGGCTCTACCCTCTCCCGAGATGGCCGCCCTTAAGGATCCTGCTGATAGAAAGCAGGAGGGTATCCTAAAATGTATTTACACACATACTGGTGTTATACTGCGACCAGCAATCGCCTCAGCCTGGATGTGCTGGGTTGGCGTGGTCGGATTCCCTGACTGAAAATATTGATACCCTAGATAGGGACAGTATATTTTTGCCTATAGAGCATTTAAAAGATGCATTTCTATATATGCGTGATGCACAGCGGAATATTTGCCGACTGGCATCAAGTCTAAGTGCGTTGTCCATTTCTACCAGTAGAGGGTTATGGACACGTCAGTGGTCAGGTGATGCGTATTCCAAACGGCATTTGGAAGTATTGCCTTAATAAGGGGAGGAGTTATTTGGGGTCGGTCTTTCAGACCTGGTGGCCACGGCAACAGCTGGGAAATCCACGTTTGTACCCCAGGTCGCCTCTCAACATGAGAAGACGCCGTATTATCAGGCGCAGTCTTTTCGTGGACAAGCGGGCAAAATGTTCCTCATTTCTGCCCCGTGACAGAGGGAGAGGAAAAAGGCTGCAGAAATCAGCCAGTTCCCAGGAACAGAAACCCTCTCCCGCCTCTGCCAAGCCCTCAGTATGACGCTGGGGCTTTACAAGCAGAATCAGGCACGGTGGGGGGCCCGTCTCAATGAATTTCAGCGCGCAGTGGGCTCACTCGCAAGTAGACCCCTGGATCCTTCAGGTGATATCTCAGGGGTACAAATTAGAATTCGAGACGTCTCCCCCTCGCCGTTTTCCTAAAGTCGGCTTTACCGATGTCTCCTTCTGACAGGGAGACAGTTTTGGAAGCCATTCACAAGCTGTATTCCCAGCAGGTGATAATCAAGGTACCCCTCCTGCAACAGGGAACGGGGTATTATTCCACACTGTTGTGGTACCGAAGCCGGACGGCTCGGTGAGACCGATTCTAAATCTAAAATCTTTGAACACTTACATACAGAGGTTCAAATTCAAGATTGAGTCACTCAGAGAAGTGATTGCGAACCTGGAAGAAGGGGACTACACGATGTCTCGGGACATCAAGGATGCTTACCTTCATGTCAAAATTTACCCTTCTCACCAAGGGTACCTCAGGTTTATGGTACAGAACTGTCACTATCAGTTCAGACGCTGCCGTATGGATGGTCCACGGCACCCCGGGTCTTTACCAAGGTAATGGCCGAAATGATGATATTCCTTCGAAGGAAGGGAATTTTAGTTATCCCTTAATTGGACGATTCCCTGATAAGGGTAAGATCCAGGGAATAGTTGAAGGTCGGTGTAGCACTATCTCAGGTAGTGTTGCGGCAGCACGATTGGATTCTCAATATTCCAAAATCGCAGCTGGTTCCGACGACTTGTCTTCGGTTCCTAGGGATGATCCTGGACACAGTCCAGAAAAAGGTGTTTCTCCCGGAGGGGAAAGACAGGGAGTTATCCGAGCTAGTCAGGAACCTCCTAAAACCGAGCCAAGTCTCAGTGCATCAATGCACAAGGGTTCTGGGTAAAATGGTGGCTTCCTACGAAGCAATCCCATTCGGCAGATTCCACGCAAGAACTTTCCAGTGGGACCTGCTGGACAAATGGTCCGGGTCGCATCTTCAGATGCATCAGCGGATAACCCTGTCACCAAGGACAAGGGTGTCCCTCCTGTGGTGGGTGCCGAGTGCTCATCTTCTAGAGGGCCGCAGATTCGGCATTCAGGACTGGGTCCTGGTGACCACGGATGCCAGCCTGCGAGGCTGGGGAGCAGTCACACAGGGAAGGAATATCCAGGGCTTATGGTCAAGCCTGGAGACATCACTTCACATAAATATCCTGAAGCTAAGGGCCATTTACAATGCTCTAAGCTTAGCAAGACCTCTGCTTCAAGGTCAGCCGGTGTTGATCCAGTCGGACAACATCACGGCAGTCACCCACGTAAACAGACAGGGTGGCACAAGAAGCAGGAGGGCAATGGCAGAAGCTGCAAGGATTCTTCGCTGGGCGGAAAATCATGTGATAGCACTGTCAGCAGTATTCATTCCGGGAGTGGACAACTGGGAAGCAGACTTCCTCAGCACGACCTCCACCCGGGAGAGTGGGGACTTCACCCAGAAGTCTTCCACATGATTATAAACCATTGGGAAAAACTCGACAGGTATTGCGCCAGGTCAAGGGACCCTCAGGCAATAGCTGTAGACGCTCTGGTAACACCGTGGGTGTACCAGTCAGTGTATGTGTTCCCTCCTCTGCCTCTCATACCCAAGGTACTGAGATTGATAAGATGGAGAGGAGTAAGCACTATATTCGTGGCTCCGGATTGGCCAAGAAGGACTTGGTAACCGGAACTTCAAGAGATGCTCACGGAGGATCCGTGGCCTCTACCTCTAAGAAGGGACCTGCTCCAACAAGGACCCTGTCTGTTCCAAGACTTACCGCGGCTGCGTTTGACTGCATGGCGGTTGAACGCCGGATCCTGAAGGAAAAAAGGCATTCCGGATGAAGTCATCCCTATCCTGATCAAAGCCAGGAAGGATGTAACCGCAAAACATTATCACCGCATTTGGCGAAAATATGTTGCGTGGTGCGAGGCCAGTAAGGCCCGACGGAGGAAATTCAACTGGGTCGATTCCTACATTTCCTGCAAACAGGAGTGTCTATGGGCCTGAAATTGGGGTCCATTAAGGTTCAAATTTCGGCCCTGTCAATTTTCTTCCAAAAAGAACTAGCTTCAGTCCCTGAAGTTCAGACGTTTGTAAAAGGGGTACTGCATATACAGCCTCCTTTTGTGCCTCCAGTGGCACTTTGGGATCTCAATGTAGTTTTTTGGGTTCCAAAAGTCACATTGGTTTGAACCACTTAAATCTGTGGAGTTAAAATATCTCACATGGAAAGTGGTCATGCTGTTGGCCCTGGCCTGGGCCAGGCGCGTGTCAGAATTGGCGGCTTTATCCTGTAAAAGCCCTTATCTGATTTTCCATTCGGACAGGGCGGAATTGAGGACTCGTCCTCAGTTTCTCCCTAAGGTGGTTTCAGCGTTTCACCTGAACCAACCTATTGTGGTGCCTGCGGCTACTAGGGACTTGGAGGACTCCAAGTTGCTAGACGTTGTCAGGGCCCTGAAAATATATGTTTCCAGGATGGCTGGAGTCAGAAAATCTGACTCGCTGTTTATCCTGTATGCACCCAACAAGCTGGGTGCTCCTGCTTCTAAGCAGACTATTGCTCGTTGGATTTGTAGTACAATTCAGCTTGCACATTCTGTGGCAGGCCTGCCACAGCCACAAATCTGTAAATGCCCACTCCACAAGGAAGGTGGGCTCATCTTGGGCGGCTGCCCGAGGGGTCTCGGCTTTACAACTTTACCGAGCAGCTACTTGGTCAGGAGCAAATACGTTTGTAAAATTCTACAAATTTGATACCCTGGCTGAGGAGGACCTGGAGTTCTCTCAATTGGTGCTGCAGAGTCATCCGCACTCTCCCGCCCGTTTGGGAGCTTTGGTATAATCCCCATGGTCCTTACGGAGTCCCCAGCATCCACTTAGGACGTTAGAGAAAATAAGAATTTACTTACCGATAATTCTATTTCTCGTAGTCCGTAGTGGATGCTGGGCGCCCATCCCAAGTGTGGATTGTCTGCAATACTGGTACATAGTTATTGTTACCAAAAAATCGGGTTATTGCTGTAGTGAGCCATCTTTTCTAGAGGCTCCTCTGTTATCATGCTGTTAACTGGGTTCAGATCACAAGTTGTACAGTGTGATTGGTGTGGCTGGTATGAGTCTTACCCGGGATTCAAAATCCTTCCTTATTGTGTACGCTCGTCCGGGTACAGTATCCTAACTGAGGCTTGGAGGAGGGTCATAGGGGGAGGAGCCAGTGCACACCAGATAGTCCTAAAGCTTTCTTTAGATGTGCCCAGTCTCCTGCGGAGCCGCTATTCCCCATGGTCCTTACGGAGTCCCCAGCATCCACTAGGGACTACGAGAAATAGAATTATCGGTAAGTAAATTCTTATTTTTTGTATTCTCCACCGTTGTCAGATCTTAAGACTTTTACCTTCTGCCCAGTCTGAATTTCCACTGCTCTGTTGTAAACTGCAATCTTGCTTATTACTTCACTCTTTACTTTGATGAAGTAGACGCGTCATTCTTGTGAAGACTTCAATGAATAACACATCTAAAGCTGGGTACACACCGCAGATCGGACAAACCTATCGCTTACAACAGCGCGTATTAGGCAGCGTGTCAGGTATGATGTGCTGCAGATTTGATGTGTTGCACATCAAACCTGAAGATATCGCTAGTGTCCTGCAGTATTCTACTGAAGGATGGAACATGATCATTCCATCCTTCATTAACATCGCTCAATGTGTACCCAGGTTCCAATATGTGTGCATGTCAGGCCGTACTGTGATTGTCCTGTCTCTTTGTGGCTGTAAAGACCTTGTCTACAATCCCTTTGATTGTTATAGGGTCACACATGCTTAATGTTCTGAACAATTCCTGGTTGTAACTGAAATGCCTTGTGGTTCCCAAGTCCATGAACCAGCAATATTTCTCTGACGTCCTAGTGGATGCTGGGAACTCCGTAAGGACCATGGGGAATAGCGGGCTCCGAAGGAGACTGGGCACTCTAAGAAAGAATTAGGACTACCTGGTCTGCACTGGCTCCTCCCTCTATGCCCCTCCTCCAGACCTCAGTTAGAATCTGTGCCCGGCTCGAGCTGGATGCACACTAGGGGCTCTCCTGAGACTCTAGAAAAGAAAGTATATTTAGGTTTTTTATTTTCAGTGAGATCTGCTGGCAATAGACTCACTGCTACGAGGGACTTAGGGGAGAGAAGCGAACCTACCTGCTTGCAGCTAGCTTGGGCTTCTAGGCTACTGGACACCATTAGCTCCAGAGGGATCGAACACAGGCCCAGCCTCGGTCGTCCGGTCCCGGAGCCGTGCCGCCGTCCCCCTTGCAGAGCCAGAAGCAAGAAGAACGTCCAGGAAATCGGCGGCTGAAGACTCCGGTCTTTATTAAGGTAGCGCACAGCACTGCAGCTGTGTGCCATTGCTCCCCATGCACACCTCACACTCCGGTCACTGATGGGTGCAGGGCGCTGGGGGGGGGGGGGGGGGGCGCCCTGGGCTGCAATAAGATTACCTTACATTGGCAAAAAATACACATAATATAGTCATTAAGACTATATATGTGTAAAATCCCCTGCCATATATCCATAAAAAAAAGCGGGAGAAGTCCGCCGTGAAGGGGGCGGGGCTATCTCCCTCAGCACACTGGCGCCATTTCCTCTCACAGCTCCGCTGGAAGGACGCTCCCCAGGCTCTCCCCTGCAGTTTCCAGGCTCAATAGGGTAAAAAAGAGAGGGGGGGGGGGCACTAAATTTAGGCGCAAATACACTATATATATATATATATATATATATATATATATATATATATATATATATATATATATATATATATATATATATAGCTGCTATAGGGTAAAATCACTCATTATAGTGTACATCCCTGTGATTTATAGCGCTGTGGTGTGTGCTGGCATACTCTCTCTCTGTCTCCCCAAAGGACTTTGTGGGGTCCTGTCCTCAGTCAGAGCATTCCCTGTGTGTGTGCGGAGTGTCGGTACGGCTGTGTCGACATGTTTGATGAGGAGGCTTATGTGGAGGCGGAGCAGGTGCCGATAAATGTGATGTGTCCCCCTGCGGGGTCGACACCTGAGTGGATGGATATGTGGAAGGAATTACGTGACCGTGTCAACTCCTTACATAAGAGGTTTGATGACATAGCAGATGTGGGACAGCCGGCTTCTCAGTCCGTGCCTGCCCAGGCGTCTCAAAAGCCATCAGGGGCTCAAAAACGCCCTCTATCTCAGATGGCAGACACAGATGTCGACACGGATACTGACTCCAGTGTCGACGACGATGAGACTAGTGTACATTCCAATAGGGCCATCCGTTACATGATTACGGCAATGAAAAATGTGTTGCACATTTCTGACATTAACCCTGGTACCACAAAAAAGGGTATTATGTTTGGGGAGAAAAAGCAACCTGTGGTTTTTCCCCCTTCTGAAGAGTTAAATGAAGTGTGTGATGAAGCGTGGGTTTCCCCCGATAAGAAACTGGTAATTTCCAAAAAGTTACTAAGGGCGTACCCTTTCCCGCCAGAGGATAGGATACGTTGGGAGACATCCCCTAGGGTGGATAAAGCGCTCACACGCTTGTCAAAGAAGGTGGCACTACCGTCTCCGGATACGGCCACCTTAAAGGAGCCTGCGGATAGAAAGCAGGAGGCTATCCTAAAGTCTGTATATACACACTCAGGTATTTATACTGAGACCGGCTATTGCTTCAGCATGGATGTGCAGTGCTGCAGCTGCGTGGTCAGATTCCCTGTCTGATAACATTGATACCCTTGACAGGGACACTATATTGCTAACTGTAGAGCATATTAAAGACGTAGTCTTATACATGAGAGATGCACAGAGGGATATTTGCCAACTGGCATCTAGAATAAATGCAATGTCCATTTCTGCCAGGAGAGTATTATGGACTCGGCAGTGGACAGGTGATGCGGATTCTAAAAGGCACATGGAGGTTTTGCCTTACAAGGGTGAGGAATTGTTTGGGGATGGTCTCTCGGACCTCGTTTCCACAGCGACGGCTGGGAAGTCGACATTTTTACCCCATGTTCCCTCACAGCCAAAGAAAGCACCGTATTATCAGGTACAGTCCTTTCGGCCCCAGAAAGGCAAGCGGGTTAAAGGCGCGTCCTTTCTGCCCAGAGGCAGAGGTAGGGGGAAAAAGCTGCACCAAACAGCAAGTTCCCAGGAACAAAAGTCCTCTCCCGCTTCCTTTAAGTCCACCGCATGACGCTGGGGCTCCACAGGTGGAGCCAGGTGCGGTGGGGGCCCGTCTCCGGAACTTCAGCGACCAGTGGGTTCGCTCACGGGTGGATCCCTGGATTCTACAAGTGGTATCTCAGGGGTACAAGCTGGAATTCGAGACGTCTCCCCCTCGCCGTTTCCTCAAATCAGCCTTGCCAACTACTCCCCCAGACAGGGAGGCGGTGCTGGAGGCGATTCACAAGCTGTACTCCCAGCAGGTGATAACCAAAGTACCCCTCCTTCAACAGGGACGGGGTTACTATTCCACAATGTTTGTGGTACCGAAACCGGACGGTTCGGTGAGACCCATTTTAAATTTGAAATCCTTGAACACTTATATAAGAAGGTTCAAGTTCAAAATGGAATCGCTCAGGGCGGTTATTGCAAGCCTGGACGAAGGGGATTACATGGTATCACTGGACATCAAGGATGCTTACCTGCATGTCCCCATTTACCCTCCTCACCAGGAGTACCTCAGATTTGTGGTACAGGACTGTCATTACCAATTCCAGACGTTGCCGTTTGGTCTGTCCACGGCACCGAGGGTATTTACCAAGGTAATGGCCGAAATGATGATACTCCTTCGAAAAAAGGTAGTTATAATTATCCCGTACTTGGACGATCTCCTTATAAAGGCGAGGTCCAGGGAACAGTTGTTGATCGGAGTAGCACTAGCTCGGGAAGTGCTACAACAGCACGGCTGGATCCTGAATATTCCAAAGTCGCAGCTGGTTCCTACAACGCGTCTACTGTTCCTGGGGATGGTTCTGGACACAGAACAGAAAAAGGTGTTTCTCCCGGAGGAGAAAGCCAAGGAGTTGTCATCTCTAGTCAGAGACCTCCTAAAACCAAAACAGGTGTCGGTGCACCACTGCACGCGAGTCCTGGGAAAGATGGTAGCTTCTTACGAAGCAATTCCATTCGGAAGGTTCCATGCAAGGATCTTTCAGTGGGATCTGTTGGACAAGTGGTCCGGATCGCATCTTCAGATGCATCGGCTGATAACCCTGTCTCCAAGGACCAGGGTGTCGCTGTTGTGGTGGCTGCAGAGTGCTCATCTTCTAGAGGGCCGCAGATTCGGCATACAGGACTGGGTCCTCGTGACCACGGATGCCAGCCTTCGAGGTTGAGGGGCAGTCACACAGGGAAGAAACTTCCAAGGACTATGGACGAGTCAGGAGACTTCCCTACACATAAATATTCTGGAACTAAGGGCCATTTACAATGCCCTAAGTCAGGCAAGGCCCCTGCTTCAACACCAGCCGGTGCTGATCCAGTCAGACAACATCACGGCGGTCCCCCATGTAAACCGTCAGGGCGGCACAAGAAGCAGGATGGCGATGGCAGAAGCCACAAGGATTCTCCGATGGTCGGAAAATCATGTGTTAGCACTGTCAGCAGTATTCATTCCAGGAGTGGACAACTGGGAAGCAGACTTCATCAACAGGCACGACCTCCACCCGGGAGAGTGGGGACTTCATCCAGAAGTCTTCCAAATGATTGTACACCATTGGGAAAGGCCACAGGTGGACATGATGGCGTCCCGCCTCAACAAAAAGATAAAAAGATATTGCGCCAGGTCAAGGGACCCTCAGGCGATAGCTGTGGACGCTCTAGTGACACCGTGGGTGTACCAGTCGGTTTATGTGTTCCCTCCTCTGCCTCTCATACCCAAGGTACTGAGAATAATAAGGAGGAGAGGAGTAAGAACTATACTTGTGGTTCCGGATTGGCCAAGAAGAGCTTGGTACCCAGAACTTCAAGAAATGATCTCAGAGGACCCATGGTCTCTGCCGCTCAGACAGGACCTGCTGCAGCAGGGGCCCTGTCTGTTCCAAGACTTACCGCGGCTGCGTTTGACGGCATGGCGGTTGAACACCGGATCCTAAAAGAAAAGGGCATTCCGGCGGAAGTCATTCCTACGCTGATTAAAGCTAGGAAAGATGTGACCGTAAGACATTATCACCGCATATGGCGAAAATATGTTGCTTGGTGTGAGGCCAGGAAGGCCCCAACGGAGGAATTTCAGCTCGGTCGATTTCTGCACTTCCTACAGTCAGGAGTGACTATGGGCCTAAAATTGGGTTCCATTAAGGTCCAGATCTCGGCTCTGTCGATTTTCTTCCAAAAAGAACTGGCTTCACTGCCTGAAGTTCAGACTTTTGTTAAAGGAGTGCTGCATATTCAGCCCCCTTTTGTGCCTCCAGTGGCACCGTGGGATCTCAACGTGGTGCTGGATTTCCTAAAGTCGCATTGGTTTGAGCCACTTAAAACCGTGGAGCTAAAATACCTCACGTGGAAAGTGGTCATGCTGTTGGCCAGGCGTGTATCGGAATTGGCGGCTTTGTCATGTAAAAGCCCTTATCTGATTTTTCATATGGATAGGGCGGAATTGAGGACTCGTTCCCAATTCCTTCCTAAGGTGGTTTCAGCTTTTCATGTGAACCAACCTATTGTGGTGCCTGCGGCTACTCGGGACTTGGAGGATTCCAAGTTACTGGACGTAGTCAGGGCCCTGAAAATATGTTTCCAGGACGGCTGGAGTCAGGAAAACTGACTCGCTATTTATCCTGTATGCACCCACCAAGCTGGGTGCTCCTGCTTCTAAGCAGACTATTGCTCGCTGGATCTGTAGCACGATTCAACTTGCACATTCTGCGGCTGGACTGCCGCATCCTAAATCTGTAAAAGCCCATTCCACGAGGAAAGTGGTCTCTTCTTGGGCGGCTGCCCGAGGGGTCTCGGCTTTACAACTTTGCCGAGCTGCTACTTGGTCGGGTTCAAACACATTTGCAAAATTCTACAAGTTTGATACCCTGGCTAAGGAGGACCTTGAGTTTGCTCATTCGGTGCTGCAGAGTCATCCGCACTCTCCCGCCCGTTTGGGAGCTTTGGTATAATCCCCATGGTCCTTACAGAGTTCCCAGCATCCACTAGGACGTCAGAGAAAATAAGAATTTACTCACCGGTAATTCTATTTCTCGTAGTCCGTAGTGGATGCTGGGCGCCCATCCCAAGTGCGGATTGTCTGCAATACTTGTATATAGTTATTGCCTAACTAAAGGGTTATTGTTATGAGCCATCTTTTCGTGAGGCTCAGTTGTTGTTCATACTGTTAACTGGGTATAGTATCACGAGTTGTACGGTGTGATTGGTGTGGCTGGTATGAGTCTTACCCGGGATTCCAAATCCCTTCCTTATTGTGTCAGCTCTTCCGGGCACAGTTTCCCTAACTGAGGTCTGGAGGAGGGGCATAGAGGGAGGAGCCAGTGCACACCAGGTAGTACTAATTCTTTCTTAGAGTGCCCAGTCTCCTTCGGAGCCCGCTATTCCCCATGGTCCTTACGGAGTTCCCAGCATCCACTACGGACTACGAGAAATAGAATTACCGGTGAGTAAATTCTTATTTTATTGCGACTGTCTGTAGTTATCATAGTGATCTTCCACATGGATAGTTCTCTGGACCTCATCTTTATGAAGGTGATGCTGTTGCTGCAGTGTGCATTCTGTGTGCTGATCCAACTGCAGGACTTCACTGTTTATTTCACACGCAGGGTTCTGTGGTACCCGAGCACATACGTAGTGTATGTACTATTGGTATAAAACCTAGGCTGTTTATAATAGGTACCAGTTGAATTTTGAAATGGAGTTTAGGCCAAGTGATCCTTAACCAGTTTTATTGAGGAACAGTGATAACAGCAGTAACATACACAGCAGTGTTGAAACCTTACAGCGGTGCTAAAAGCAGTAGCAGGTACTCTCACATCTGAGGAGCTAGGTGTTAAACTGCGACACTCAACGCAGTAGGTTTCATGACGCTGCACATGCACAGTGCTACCTGGTGACCTTCTTAATAAATGTGCCTGTCCTGCGTCATTGTATAGAAATAGACTGTAAAAGTGCGCACACCTCTCTAACATGAAGATGGGTAGATAGTGGCAGCAAAGAGCTACATATCAACAGCAGTACTCCTGTGATTTGTGGTATTTACATAATACTCACTCAGTGTTACAGGACCTTCTATGTGTAAAGAAAACATTCCCCACAACAGTACATCATCACCTCCACCCAGGGATGTGCAGTCAGTAGAGGGCGTGCCTCCCCTGTTATAATGTTTAAAAAATACAAAGAAATATTTATAACACATACCCTGTGTCATACGTATGTTATTTGTATTTTTAATAATCATTTGTTCTATGAAATCACTGTTAAATGTAGTTTTGGAGGTAGTGAGAGCGGTGCCTCCCGATGATATAGTGAAGGGGCTGATGCAGGGGGCTGGGCCAAGCCGCGGGCAGCATCAGCCCTTTGAAAAATGCTGTAGATGCGTCAGTACTATAAGTTCCTCAGTGACAGGGATGAGCCTCCAGTACGCCCCTGTCACTCAAGCAGATGTGATTGGACAGCCAGATCCAGCACTGACAGTGACTGTATCCGGCTGTCAGTGCTGTGCTCGCTCCCCACTGACTTTTTATTTTATTGACTTGCACACAATAGTAACATAATAGTAGAAGTCGCGGGGATTGGTAGCGGGTTGTGGCTGGTGTAGCGCACATTGGTAGTAGCGACAGTAGCTGTTAATGTCTAGTATTGCTGGCGGCTATAGCGGGGTGACCATGTGCGTGGCGGCATGTTTGGATCCTAGAGGATCCAAGCCCTGTCAGCCATGCTGGCACTGTTTTGTGAAGTGGCCCATTTAAAAAATGGTGCCACGGAGCCATTTTTTTAAATCAAAGATGACCAACGCGAGCCAATCACGGCTCGCTGCATCATTGCCCCCTTTGGCTGTCTTATGTAAGCCAGCACGAGGCAGCAGTGGGGAGGGAGCATGGAAGACCTCCAGGAGATAACAAGTCGTGGTGGGCAGCAGCGGCCCCAGGTGAAGACACCGGACGAAGAGGCTGGAAGTCCTGATGGGCGGCAGCCATGAAAAAGCTTACAGACCACCGCCCCCAGGTGAAGACCCTGTATAATAAATTATTACAAAATTAGGTGTCTTGTCTTTATTTTAATATTTTCTTTACAGGCAAACTGCAGGTGCCAGCGGGCCCTTAATGTCCGGGCATGCTGGGGCAGGCTGGCTGGGCTCTCTAGGCCGCCTGTAAATAACATTATAACAATAACTCCGCACACACTGCCACCAGGGGTGCGGGGCATAGCACTGGGCTATCAGCACAGTGCTGGTTGTTGATCAGGAAGGGGGTCTCCACTTTCCAAGGAATTCCAGCCCTGGGCTGACTGGTTTTTGGGGAGCTTAATATGATGGCACAGGGGGATACGGTCTGAAGATCGACAGTGTCTAGGTCGACAATGTTTAGGTCGACCACTATAGATCGACAGTCACTAGGTCGACATGGATGGAAGGTCGACAGGGTTTCTAGGTCGACATGAGTTTTTCACATTTTTTGGGGGGGATTTTTTCATACTTAACGATCCACGTGGACTACGATTGGAACGGTAAAGTGTGCCGAGCGAAGCGGTAGCGGAGCGAAGGCACCATGCCCGAAGCATGGCGAGCCATGCGAGGGGACGCGGTGCACTAATTTGGGATCCCGGTCACTCTACGAAGAAAACGACACCAAAAGAATGTTTTTTCCTCATGTCGACCTTTAGACCTGTCGACCTAACACATGTCGACCTAGAAACCCTGTCGACTTTCCATCCATGTCGACCTAAACATTGTCGACCTAGATACTGTCAATAAAACGAACCACACCCGGCACAGGAGCCCCACACTGAGTGTCTCTCCTGCTATGGCATTATCCCCCTGATTGGGTGTGCCTGGGGCTGGTTATTGGTAAACAATGGGGACACCACACTTATTTTTTTATATATATATATATATATATATATATATATATATATTAGAGTCGTAGGTTTTAATTAGTCGGTGCCTCCCCTGCAATGCACATCATTGCCTCCACCAGCCTGAGTTGTTGACCAGACAGGGTAGAGTCATTAATTCATGTTGTTTACTTCTAGTTCTGAGCCTATAATGTGGATGTTGCAGCAGAAATTGTGATTCGACAGACCTACAATGTTTTTTGTTTTGTTTTCTCTGACGTCCTAGTGGATGCTGGGTACTCCGTAAGGACCATGGGGAATAGACGGGCTCCGCAGGAGACTGGGCACTCTTAAAAGAAAGATTAGGTACTACATCTGGTGTGCACTGGCTCCTCCCTCTATGCCCCTCCTCCAGACCTCAGTTAGAATCTGTGCCCGGCCAGAGCTGGATGCACTTAGTGGGCTCTCCTGAGCTCACTAAAAAAGAAAGTATTTGTTAGGTTTTTTATTTTCAGTGAGATCTACTGGCAACAGACTCACTGCTACGAGGGACTGAGGGGAGAGAAGCAAACCTACCTGCTTGCAGCTAGCTTGTGCTTCTTAGGCTACTGGACACCATTAGCTCCAGAGGGATCGACCACAGGGCCCGACCTCGATCGTCCGTTCCCGGAGCCGCGCCGCCGTCCCCCTTGCAGAGCCAGAAGACGGAAGATTCCAGGAGAAAATCGTCGGCTGAAGACTCCGGTCTTCAATAAGGTAGCGCACAGCACTGCAGCTGTGCGCCATTGCTCCCACAGCACAACACACGCTCCAGTCACTGGTGGGTGCAGGGCGCTGGGGGGGGGGGGGCGCGCGCCCTGGGCTGCAATATGTATACCTTGGTTGGCAAAATGCACATAATACAGTTATAAACTGTATATGTGCCTAATCCCCCGCCATAAATATTATTAAAAAAGCGGGAGAAGCCCGCCGCTGAAGGGGCGGGGCTATCTTCCTCAGCACAGCCAGCGCCATTTTCTCTTCACAGCTCCGCTGGAAGGACGCTCCCCAGGCTCTCCCCTGCAGTATTCACTACGAGAAGGGTAAAAAAGAGAGGGGGGGCACACAAAATTTAGGCGCAAAAGGTAATATAAGCAGCTATTGGGGGAAATTTCACTTTGTATTAGTGTAAATCCCTCTGTTATAAATAGCGCTCTGGTGTGTGCTGGCATACTCTCTCTCTGTCTCCCCAAAGGACTTTGTGGGGTCCTGTCCTCAGTCAGAGCATTCCCTGTGTGCGGTGTGTCGGTACGGCTGTGTCGACATGTTTGATGAGGACGCTTATGTGGAGGCGGAGCAGGAGCCGATAAGTGTGATGTCGCCCCCTGCGGGGCCGACACCAGAGTGGATGGATATGTGGAAGGTATTAACCAACAGTGTCAACTCCTTGCATAAAAGGTTCGATGACGTAACAGCTTTGGGACAGCCGGCATCTCAGCCCGCGCCTGCCCAAGCGTCTCAGAGGCCATCAGGGGCTCAAAAACGCCCGCTACCTCAGATGGCAGACACAGATGTCGACACGGAGTCTGACTCCAGTGTCGACTAGGATGAGACAAATGTACAATCCACAAGGGCCATCCGATGCATGATTACGGCAATGAAAAATGTGTTGCACATTTCTGACATTAACCCGGTTACCACTAAAAAGGGTATTATGTTTGGGGAGAAAAAGCAGCCAGTGACTTTTCCCCCATCTGATGAGTTAAATGAATTGTGTGAAGAAGCGTGGTGTTCCCCAGATAAGAAATTAGTGATTTCTAAGAGGTTACTAATGGCGTACCCTTTCCCGCCAACGGACAGGTTGCGTTGGGAAACATCCCCTAGGGTGGACAAGGCGCTCACACGCTTATCAAAAAAGGTGGCACTGCCGTCTCAGGATACGGCCGCCTTAAAGGAGCCTGCAGATAGAAAGCAGGAGGCTATCCTGAAGTCTGTGTATACACACTCAGGTACTATACTGAGACCTGCTATTGCTTCAGCATGGATGTGTAGTGCTGCAGCAGCTTGGTCTGATTCCCTGTCAGATAACATTGATTCCCTTGACAGGGATACTATTTTGCTAACCATAGAGCATATTAAAGACGTAGTCTTATATATGAGGGATGCACAGAGGGACATTTGCCGGCTGGCATCTAGAATTAATACAATGTCCATTTCTGCCAGGAGAGTATTATGGACTCGGCAGTGGACAGGTGATGCAGATTCTAAAAGGCACATGGAAGTTTTGCCTTATAAGGGTGAGGAATTGTTTGGGGACGGTCTCTCGGACCTCGTATCCACAGCAACAGCTGGGAAGTCGACTTTTTTACCTCAGGTTCCCTCACAGCCTAAGAAAGCACCAAATTATCAAGTACAGTCCTTTCGGCCTCAGAAAGGCAAGCGGGTCAGAGGCGCGTCCTTTCTGCCCAGAGGCAGGGGTAGAGGGAAAAAGCTGCACCAGACAGCCAGTTCCCAGGAACAAAAATCCTCCCCTGCTTCCACTAAGTCCACCGCATGACGCTGGGGCTCCACAGGTGGAGCCAGGTGCGGTGGGGACCCGTCTCCGGAACTTCAGCGACCAGTGGGTTCGCTCACAGGTGGATCTCTGGGTTCTACAAGTGGTATCTCAGGGATACAAGCTGGAGTTCGAGACGTCTCCCCCTCGCCGTTACCTCAAATCAGCCTTGCCAGCTACTCCCATGGAAAGGGAGGTAGTACTGGCTGCAATTCACAAGCTTTACTTTCAGCAGGTGATAATCAAAGTTCCCCTCCTTCAGCAGGGACGGGGTTACTATTCCACAATGTTTGTGGTACCGAAACCAGACGGTTCGGTAAGACCCATTCTAAATTTGAAATCCTTGAACACTTATATAAGGAAGTTCAAGTTCAAAATGGAATCGCTCAGGGCGGTTATTGCAAGCCTGGAAGAGGGGGATTTTATGGTGTCACTGGACATCAAGGATGCTTACCTACATGTCCCCATTTACCCACCTCACCAGGAGTACCTCAGGTTTGTGGTACAGGACTGCCATTACCAATTCCAGACGTTGCCGTTTGGTCTGTCCACGGCACCGAGGGTATTTACCAAAGTAATGGCCGAAATGATGATACTCCTTCGAAAGAAGGGAGTTATAATTATCCCATACTTGGACGATCTCCTTATAAAGGCAAGGTCCAAGGAGCAGTTGTTGGTCGGAGTAGCACTATCTCAGGAAGTGCTACAACAGCACGGCTGAATTCTGAATATCCCAAAGTCGCAGCTGGTCCCTACGACGCGTCTGCTGTTCTTGGGCATGATTCTGGACACAGAACAGAAGAAGGTGTTTCTCCCGGAGGAGAAGGCCAAGGAGTTGTCCTCTCTGGTCAGAGACCTCCTGAAACCAAAACAGGTGTCGGTGCATCACTGCACGCGAGTCCTGGGAAAGATGGTAGCTTCTTACAAAGCAATTCCCTTCGGCAGGTTCCATGCAAGGATCTTTCAGTGGGATCTGTTAGACAAGTGGTCCGGATCGCATCTTCAGATGCATCGACTGATCACCCTGTCCCCGAGGGCCAGGGTGTCTCTGCTGTGGTGGCTGCAGAGTGCTCATCTTCTCGAGGGCCGCAGATTCGGCATTCAGGACTGGGTCCCGGTGACCACGGATGCAAGCCTCCGAGGTTGGGGGGCAGTCACTCAGGGAAGAAACTTCCAAGGACAATGGTCGAGTCAGGAGACTTCCCTACACATAAATATTCTGGAACTAAGGGCCATTTACAATGCCCTAAGTCAAGCAGAACCCCTGCTTCAAAACCAGCCGGTGCTGATTCAGTCAGACAACATCACGGCTGTCGCCCATGTAAACCGACAGGGCGGCACAAGAAGCAGGATGGCGATGGCAGAAGCCACAAGGATTCTCCGATGGGCGGAGAATCACGTGCTAGCACTGTCAGCAGTGTTCATTCCGGGAGTGGACAACTGGGAAGCAGACTTCCTCAGCAGGCACGACCTCCACCCGGGAGAGTGGGGACTTCATCCAGAAGTCTTCCAGCTGATTGTAAATCGTTGAGAAAGGCCACAGGTGGACATGATGGCGTCCCGCCTCAACAAAAAGCTAAAAAGATATTGCGCCAGGTCAAGGGACCCTCAGGCGATAGCTGTGGACGCTCTAGTGACACCGTGGGTGTACCAGTCGGTTTATGTGTTCCCTCCTCTTCCTCTCATACCAAAGGTGCTGAGGATAATAAGAAAGAGAGGAGTAAGAACTATACTCATCGTTCCGGATTGGCCAAGAAGAACTTGGTACCCGGAACTACAAGAAATGATCTCAGAGGACCCTTGGCCTCTGCCGCTCCGACAGGACCTGCTACAGCAGGGGCCCTATCTGTTCCAAGACTTACCGCGGCTGCGTTTGACGGCATGGCGGTTGAACGCCGGATCCTAATGGAAAAGGGCATTCCGGTTGAAGTCATTCCTACGCTGATAAAGGCTAGGAAGGATGTGACAGCAAAACATTATCACCGCATATGGCGAAAATATGTTGCTTGGTGTGAGGCCATGAAGGCCCCAACAGAGGAATTTCAGCTTGGTCGATTTCTGCACTTCCTACAGTCAGGAGTGACTATGGGCCTAAAATTGGGATCCATTAAAGTCCAGATTTCGGCCCTGTCTATTTTCTTTCAAAAAGAACTGGCTTCACTGCCTGAAGTTCAGACGTTTGTTAAGGGAGTGCTGCATATTCAGCCACTTTTGTGCCTCCGGTGGCACCTTGGGATCTCAACATAGTGTTGAATTTCCTAAAATCACATTGGTTTGAGCCACTTCAGACCGTGGAGTTGAAGTATCTCACGTGGAAGGTAGTCATGCTGTTGGCCTTGGCCTCAGCTAGGCGTGTGTCAGAATTGGCGGCTTTGTCCTGTAAAAGCCCATATCTGATTTTCCATATGGACAGGGCAGAATTGAGGACTCGTCCCCAATTTCTCCCAAAGGTGGTATCAGCGTTTCATTTAAACCAACCTATTGTGGTGCCTGCGGCTACTCGGGACTTGGAGGATTCCAAGTTGCTGGACGTAGTCCGGGCCCTAAAAATCTATGTTTCCAGGACGGCTAGAGTCAGGAAAACCGACTCACTGTTTAACCTGCATGCACCCAACAAGCTGGGTGCTCCTGCTTCTAAGCAGACGATTGCTCGCTGGATCTGTAGCACGATTCAGCAGGCTCATTCTGCGGCTGGACTGCCGCATCCTAAATCAGTAAAAGCCCATTCCACGAGGAAGGTGGGCTCTTCTTGGGCGGCTGCCCGAGGGGTCTCGGCTTTACAACTTTGCCGAGCTGCTACTTGGTCGGGATCAAACACTTTTGCAAAATTCTACAAGTTTGATACCCTGGCTGAGGAGGACCTTGAGTTTGCTCATTCGGTGCTGCAGAGTCATCCGCACTCTCCCGCCCGTTTGGGAGCTTTGGTATAATCCCCATGGTCCTTACGGAGTACCCAGCATCCACTAGGACGTCAGAGAAAAATAAGATTTTACTTACCGATAAATCTATTTCTCATAGTCCGTAGTGGATGCTGGGGACTCCGTCAGGACCATGGGGAATAGCGGCTCCGCAGGAGACAGGGCACAAAAGCAAGCTTTTAGGATCACATGGTGTGTACTGGCTCCTCCCCCTATGACCCTCCTCCAAGCCTCAGTTAGGTACTGTGCCCGGACGAGCGTACACAATAAGGAAGGATCTTGAATCCCGGGTAAGACTCATACCAGCCACACCAATCACACCGTACAACTTGTGATTTGAACCCAGTTAACAGTATGATAACAATGAAGTAGCCTCTAAAAAAGATGGCTCACAACAATAATAACCCGATTTTTTTGTAACAATAACTATGTACAAGTAATGCAGACAATCCGCACTTGGGATGGGCGCCCAGCATCCACTACGGACTATGAGAAATAGATTTATCGGTAAGTAAAATCTTATTTTCTCTAACGTCCTAGTGGATGCTGGGGACTCCGTCAGGACCATGGGGATTATACCAAAGCTCCCAAACGGGCGGGAGAGTGCGGATGACTCTGCAGCACCGAATGAGAGAACTCCAGGTCCTCCTCAGCCAGGGTATCAAATTTGTAGAATTTAGCAAACGTGTTTGCCCCTGACCAAGTAGCTGCTCGGCAAAGTTGTAAAGCCGAGACCCCTCGGGCAGCCGCCCAAGATGAGCCCACCTTCCTTATGGAATGGGCATTTACAGATTTTGGCTGTGGCAGGCCTGCCACAGAATGTGCAAGCTGAATTGTACTACAAATCCAACGAGCAATAGTCTGCTTAGAAGCAGGAGCACCCAGCTTTTTGGGTGCCTACAATATAAACAGCAAGTCAGACTTTCTGACTCCAGCCGTCCTGGAATTATATATATATATATATATTTTCAGGGCCCTGACAACGTCTAGCAACTTGGAGTCCTCCAAGTCACTAGTAGCCGCAGGCACCACAATAGGTTGTTTCAGGTGAAACGCTGACACCACCTTAGGAAGAAACTGGGGACGAGTCCGCAGTTCTGCCCTGTCCGAATGGAAAATCAAATATGGGCTTTTGTAAGACAAAGCCGCCAATTTTGACAATCGCCTGGCCGAGGCCAGGGCCAACAGCATGGTCACTTTCCATGTGAGATATTTCAAATCCACAGATTTGAGTGGTTCAAACCAATATGATTTGAGGAATCCCAACACTACGTTGAGATCCCACGGTGCCACTGGAGGCACACAAGGGCTGTATATGCAATACTCCCTTGACAAACGTCTGGACTTCAGGAACTGAAGCCAATTCTTTCTGGAAGAAAATCTATAGGGCCGAAACTTGAACCTTAATGGACCCCAATTTGAGGCTCATAGACACTCCTGTTTGCAGGAAGTGCAGAAATCGACCTAGTTGAAATTTTTTCGTGGGGCCCTCCTGGCCTCACCCACGCAACATATTTTTATCACATGTGGTGATAACGTTGTGCGGTCACCTCCTTCCTGGCTTTGACCAGGGTAGGTATGACCTCTTCCGGAATGCCTTTTCCCTTAGGATCCGGCGTTCAAACCGCCATGCCGTCAAACGCAGTCGCGGTAAGTCTTGGAACAGACAAGGTCCCTGCTGGAGCAGGTCCTTTCTTAAAGGCCGATGCCACGGTTCCTCTTGGAACAGACATGGTACTTGCTGAAAGCAAATCCCTTCTTAGCTCCCGAGGCCATTAGTCCTCTGTGAGCATCTCTTGAAGTTCCGGTTACCAAGTCCCTCTTGGCCAATCCGGAGCCACGAGTATAGTTCTTACTCCTCTATGTCTTATAATTCTCAATACCTTGGTTATGAGAAGCAGAGAAGGGAACACATACACCGACTGTTACACCCACGGTGTTACCAGGACGTCCACAGCTATCGCCTGAAGGTCTCGTGACCTGGCGCAATACCTGTCCCATTTTTTTTAGTTCGGGCGGGACGCCATCATGTCCACCTTTGGTCTTTCCCAACGGTTCACAATCATGCGGAAAACTTCCCGATGAAGTTCCCACTCTCCCGGGTGGAGGTCGTGCCTGCTGAGGAAGTCTGCTTCCCAGTCGTCCACTCCCGGAATGAACACTGCTGACAGTGCTATCACATGATTTTCCGCCTAGCGAAAAATCCTTGCAGTTTTGCCACTGCCCTCCTGCTTCTTGTGTCGCCCTTTCTGTTTACGTGGGCGACTGCCGTGATGTTATCCCACTAGATCAATACCGGCTGACCTTGAAGCAGAGGTCTTGCTAAGCTTAGAGCATTATAAATTTGCTCTTAGCTCCAGTATATTTATGTGGAGAGAATTCTCCAGACTTGATCACACTCCTTGTGTGACTGCTCCCCAGCCTCTCAGGCTGGCCTCCGTGGTCACGAGCATCCAATCCTGAATGCCGAATCTGCGGTCCTCTAGAAGATGAGCACTCTGTAATCACCACAGGAGAGACACCCTTGTCCTTGGATATAGGGTTATCCGCTGATGCATCTGAAGATGCGATCCGGACCATTTGTCCAGCAGATCCCACTGAAGAGTTCTTGCGTGAAATCTGCCGAATGGAAGCGCTTCGTAATAAGCCACCATTTTTACCAGGACTCTTGTGCAATGATGCACTGACACTTTTCCTGGTTTTAGGAGGATCCCGATTAGCTCGGATAACTCCCTGGCTTTCTCCTCTGGGAGAAACACCTTTTCCTGGACTGTGTCCAGAATCATCCCTAGGACCAGCAGACGTGTCGTCGGAACAACTGCGGTTTTGGAATATTTAGAATCCACCCGTGCTGTTGTAGAACTACTTGAGATAGTGCTCTGGACCTTGTTCTTATCAGGAGGTCGTCCATTTTCTTTGAAGACGAATCCTCCTTTCGGTCATTACCTTGGTAAGGACCCGGGGTGCCTTGGACAATCCAACGGCATCATCTTGAAACTGATAGTGACAGTTCTGTACCACGAACCTGAGGTACCCTTGGTGAGAAAAGGCAAATTTTGGGACATGGAGGTAAGCATCCCTGATGTCCCGGGACACCATATAGTCCCCTTGTTCTTTGCTATCACTGCTCTGAGTGACTCCATCTGGATTTGAACCCTTGTAAGTGTTCAAATTTTTCAGATTTAGAATAGGTCTCACCTAGCCTTCAGTACCACCATATAGTGTGGAGTAATACCCCTTTCCTTGTTGTCGGAGGGGTAAATTTATTATCACCTGCTGGGAATACAGCTTGTGAATTGTTTTCAATACTGCCTCCCTGTCGGAGGGAGACATTGGTAAAGCAGACTACAGGAACCTGCGAGGGGGGAAACCTCTCGACATTCCAATCTGTACCCCTTGGATACTACTTGTAGGATCCAGGGGTCCTGTACGGTCCCAGCGTCATGCTGAGAACTTGGTAGAAGCGGTGGAGGGCTTCTGTTCCTGGGAATGGGCTGCCTGCTGCAGTCTTCTTCCCTTTCCTCTATCCCTGGGCAGATATGACTCTTATAGGGACGAAAGGACTGAGGCTGAAAAGACGGTGTCTTTTTCTGCAGAGATGTGACTTAGGGTAAAAAACGGTGGATTTTCCAGCAGTTGCCCTGGCCACCAGGTCCCATGGACCGACCCCAAATAACTCCTCCCCTTTATACGGCAATACATCTTTGTGCCGTTTGGAATCTGCATCACCTGACCACTGTCGTGTCCATAAACATCTTCTTGCAGATATGGACATCGCATTTACTCTTGATGCCCGAGTGCAAATATCCCTCTGCGCATCTTGCATATATAGAAATGCATCCTTTAAATGCTCTATAGTCAATAAAATACTGTCCCTGTCAAAGGTATCAATATTTTTAGTCAGGGAATCCGACCAAGCCACCTCAGCTCTGCACATCCAGGCTGAGGCGATCGCTGGTCGCAGTATAACACCAGCATGTGTGTGTATACTTTTTAGGATATTTTTCAGCCTCCTATCAGCTGGCTCCTTAAGTACGGCCCTATCCGTAGATGGTACTGCCACTTGTTCTGATAAGCGTGTGAGCGCCTTATCCACCCTGAGGGGTGTTTCCCACCGCGCCTTAACTTCTGGCGGGAAAAGGTATACCGCCAATAATTTTCTATCGGGGGAAACCCACGCATCATCACACACTTCATTTAATTTATCTGATTCAGGAAAAACTACAGGTAGTTTTTTCACCTCACACATAATACCCTTTTTTGTGGTACTTGGAGTATCAGAAATATGTAACACCTCCTTCATTGCCCTTAACGTGTGGCCCTAAAAGAAAATACGTTTGTTTCTTCACCGTCGACACTGAAATCAGTGTCCGTGTCTGGGTCTGTGTCGACCGACTGAGGTAAATGGGCATTTTACAGCCCCTGACGGTGTTTGAGACGCCTGGACAGATACTAATTTGTTCGCCGGCCCTCTCATGTCGTCAACCGGCTTGCAGCGTGTTGACATTGTCACGTAATTTCCATAAATAAGCCATCCATTCCGGTGTCGACTCCCTAGAGCAGGCCTGGCCAACCTGTGGCTCTCCAGCTGTTGTAAAACTACAAGTCCCATCATGCTTTGCTACAGTTTTGCTATTAGGGAAGGCTAAAACTGTGGCAGGGCATGCTGGGATGTGTAGTTTCACAACATCTGGAGAGCCACAGGTTGGCCAGGCCTGCCCTAGAGAGTGACATCACCATTACAGGCAATTTGCTCCGCCTCCTCACCAATATTTTCCTCATACATGTCGACACACACGTACCGACATACAGCACACACATAGGGAATGCTCTGATAGAGGACAGGACCCACTAGCCCTTTGGGGAGACAGAGGGAGAGTTTGCCAGCACACACCAAAACGCTATAATTATCCAGGGACAACCTTTATATAAGTGTTCCTCCCTTATAGCATTTTAATATATATACATATCGCCAAATCAGTGCCCCCCCTCTCTGTTTTAACCCTGTTTCTGTAGTGCAGTGCAGGGGAGAGCATGGGAGCCTTCCCACCAGCTTTTCTGTGAGGGAAAATGGCGCTGTGTGCTGAGGAGAATAGGCCCCGCCCCCTTTTTGGCGGGCTTCTTCTCCGGAGTTTTAGATATCTGGCAGGGGTTAAATACATCCATATAGCCTCAAGGGCTATATGTGATGTATTTTTCGCCATACAAGTATTATACATTGCTGCCCAGGGCGCCCCCCCCCAGCGCCCTGCACCCTCCGTGACCGCTGTGTGAAGTGTGCTGACAACAATGGCGCACAGCTGCAGTGCTGTGCGCTACCTGATGAAGACTGAGAGTCTTCTGCCGCCTGGTTCCGGACCTCTTCATCTTCAGCGTCTGCAAGGGGGGTCGGCGGCGCGGCTCCGGGACGAACCCCAGGGCGAGCCCTGTGTTCCGACTCCCTCTGGAGCTATGTCCAGTAGCCTAAGAATCCAATCCATCCTGCACGCAGGTGAGTTGAAAATCTCTCCCCTAAGTCCCTCGATGCAGTGAGCCTGTTGCCAGCAGGACTCACTGAAAATAAAGAACCTAAAAACTTTTTCTAAGTAACTCTTTAAGAGAGCCACCTAGATTGCACCCTTCTCGGCCGGGCACAAAAACCTAACTAAGGCTTGGAGGAGGGTCATAGGGGGAGGAGCCAGTACACACCATGTGATCCTAAAAGCTTGCTTTTGTGCCCTGTCTCCTGCGGAGCCGCTATTCCCCATGGTCCTGACGGAGTCCCCAGCATCCACTAGGACGTTAGAGAAATAAGAATTTACTCACCGGTAATTCTATTTCTCGTAGTGGATGCTGGGAGCCCGTCCCAAGTGCGGACTCTCTGCAATACATGTATATAGTTATTGCTTAACTATAGGGTTTTGTTATGAGCCATCTGTTAAATGAGGCTCAGTTGTTGTTCATACTGTTAACTGGGTATAGTTATCACAAGTTGTACAGTGTGATTGGTGTGGCTGGTATGAGTCTTACCCTGGATTCCAAATCCTTTCCTAGTAATGTCAGCTCTTCCGGGCACAGTTTCCCTAACTGAGGTCTGGAGGAGGGGCATAGAGGGAGGAGCCAGTGCACACCAGATGTAGTACCTAATCTTTCTTTTAAGAGTGCCCAGTCTCCTGCGGAGCCCGTCTATTCCCCATGGTCCTTACGGAGTACTCAGCATCCACTACGGACTTCGAGAAATAGAATTACCGGTGAGTAAATTCTTATTTTTTTACCCTTTTTTTATTTGTTGGGGGTTGATGATCCAGTAGCCTCAGTTTCCTGTTCTTAGCTGACAGGAGAGTGACATGGTGCAAAATGCTGTGCATTCAATTCATGTTGTTTACTTCTAGTTCTGAGCCTATAATGTGGATGTTGCAGCAGAAATTGTGATTCGACAGACCTACAATGTTTTTTTTGTTTTGTTTTTTTACCCTTTTTTCAATTGTCGGGGGTTGATGATCCAGTAGCCTCAGTTTCCTGTTCTTAGCTGACAGGAGAGTAACATGGTGCAAAATGCTGTGCATTCAGATATGTTCTTTTGCATACCACTGTTGTATCACATTGTTATTGGAGTTACTGTCTCCTTCCTGACAATTTGAACTATTCTGAAAAGTCTCCTATGGCAGGTCATTCTCTGTAAACCTGAGTGTGTTAAAATCCCAGGACATCAGGAGTTTGTGAGATTCTCAGACCACCCCATCTGGTACCAACAATCATTTTACAGTCAAAGTCACTAAGATCACATTTGTAACCCATTCTGATTTTTTTTTTTATCTGAACAACAACTGAATCTCTTGACCACCACTACAGGCTTTAATGGATTCAGTTGCTGCCTGAATCAATGATTGTCAGTACACGTGTATCTATTAAAATGGCAGCTGAGTGTATAACTCTAAATAACTGATACTTATGGATTTATGGTATATTTTTATTGATACATGTTACTATAGCCTATGAACTTACTATAGTAAGAATACTTTAAAAATAGAAGTGTTATTTTGATCAATTAACAAAATGGAAAGTGAATGAACAGAAGCGAAATCTAAATCAAATCAATATTTGGTGTTACCACCCTTTGCCTTCAAAACAGCATCAATTCTACTAGGTACACTTGCACACAGTTTTTGAAGGAACTTGGGAGGGAGACTGATCCAAAATCTTGGAGAACTAACCACAGATCTTCTGTGGATGTAGGCTTGCTTAAGTCCTTCTGTCTCTTCATGCCTGTAATCCCAGACACTCATTAATATTAAGATCAGGGCTCTGTGGGGGTCATATCATCAGAGGACTCCTTGTTCTACTTTATGCTGAAGAGAGTTCTTAATGACATTAGCTATATGTTTGGGGTCGTTGTCCTACTGCAGATTAAATTTGGATCCAGGCGCCTCTCTGATGGTATTGCATGATTAATAAGTCACTGATGCTGTCTGTAGTAAGTGAGGCCACTGCCCTTCCCACTTTGGTGCACGGCGCGCATACAGTATCTAATTTGGGGCTGGGGGGGAGCACTCGCTAGGTCTGCCACCATCGCTTGAAGCAGCCACCCGGAGTACGCGGTCATTGACCATTAGACACGACACATGGCATTGCAAGCAGGTATGTTAAGAAATCGTAAGAAACTGTTAATATTTTTTTTTTAGTTGGGCATATTTCCAATGTTGGTTGTAAATTCGGTATTTCGTTCTCATAATCAAATATTTTCTAATTCAAATAAAAGCAAATTGTCTAACCTAAATATACACCCATGTTATGATCATTGTCACCAGGGCCGGTGCAAGGTTTCTAGGCAAAATTTGAGCTTTCTGCCCCCCTGGAGGGATGCAGCAGCCCGGTGAAGCTGTGACACAGGACATGGGCACATGAGGCGGGTAGAAGGGGACGGAGGGACACAGAACCTAAGGATATGAGGGGGGGGTGACACAGGACCTGGGCACATGAGGGAGTGGGGGACACAGAACCTTGGGACATGGGGGGGAGGTGACATAGGACAAGTACAGTACACAGGTGGAGGGGATGACACAGGACCTGGGACATGAGGGTAGAGAGAGGGATAGGAGGGACACAGGACCTGGGGAAATGGGGGAGGGGGTGACACAAGCCCTGGACACATTAGGGGGAAGGGGTGACACAGGACATGGGCACAAGATGGGGGAAAGGGAAGGAGGGACATAGGGACATTAGGGGGGAGGTGGGACACAGGACATTTACACATGGGAAGAAGGTGACAGTACCTGGGCACATGAGGGTGGAGAGAGGGAGAGGAGGGACACAGGAACTGAGGACATGGGGGGAGGTGACACTGGACATGTACAGTACACGAGGGGGAAAGGGTGACGCAGGACATTGGGCACAAGACGGGGGATGGGTGAGGAGGCACATGGGACCTAGGGACATCAGGGGGGGGAAGAGGTACATAGAACCTAGGGACATCGGGGGGTGGGAGAGGTACATAGAACCTAGGGACATCGGGGAGGGGATCGGTACATAGGACCTAGGGACATCAGCGGGTGGGAGAGAGGTACATAGGACCTAGGGACATCGGGGGGGGGGGGGGGGAGGTACATAGGACCTAGGGACATCGGGGGGGGGTACATAGGACCTAGGGACATCGGGGGGGGGGGGGGGAGGTACATATAGTACCTAGGGACATCAGGGGGGGAGAGAGGTACATAGGACCTAGGGACATCAGGGGGAAGAGGTACATTGCACCTAGGGACATCAGGGGGGGGGAGCTGGGACACAGGACCTCACCTGGGAACATCGTGGAGGAAGAGAGCATCGGGGGGGATACAAGATCCCGCACTGCATTGGCAGTTCAGTGTTGTGTATGCTGAGGGGAGATTCTTACCTCACCTCAGATTCGTTTCTCCTCCTCTGCCCGGCGACTATACTGTGCTGTGGGGGCGGCTCAGGTCAAGCGTTGTTTGTCCGGCGGTCCTTGCTGCCAAGAATTCAGGACATGCAGCTGAGCGCGCTGGCCGGGTATAGCTGCAGCTTCTGCGCAAGCGCAATGTCGCTTAGATGCCTGCAGGGAACCTGGAAGTTCCGGCGGCCGCGGCAGGTAACGCGCTGTCCTCCCCTGGCACCTGCCTGTCAGCTCTGCATCCTCTCTTGCTGGCAGTGGCGCCAATCTCTATGGCTGGGAGTCGCCTGTGCCTGACTCCCTGAGCAGCTGATGACACATGCGCTGCTCCTATGCCCGCCGACCCCTAATCTAAAACAAGGGTGTCTCTCTTTCAGAGACATCCTTCATTTTTCTACTAGGCAGTCTCACCGGGCCGCCCCCTCAGGTCCCGGCGCCTATAGGCAGCTGCCTAATGGAAGCGCCGGCTCTGATTGTCGCATAACTAATCTATGCAGAATATACATAATTGTTTTATAATTTTTACAAATGTGTCAGTTTTCATATATGTACAATAGTCTCTATTGCATACTGATTTCTAAATTATGTGCAAAATATTGTGAGTATAGTAAAGTCTTTTGCCAGTTTGTAAAATATATAAGAAGTATATAATAGCATACTTGAAGAATACTATAACTGCACTAATCTGATGTGCTCTGATAGCTGTGGCTCAATTACACCACCTACTGGCCAATCTGCTCCCATACAGTAAAGCACAATAAAATTTTCTTAACAACTAAGGCTGGGTACACACCAGGACAACATCGTGTAAAAAGCCCCGATTTCAACGCGTTGTTTGATCGATCTTATGGAAAGAATGCCGAATCGTACCTGTTTTGCAAATGATTCTGATCCGATGCGCGTACTCGCAACTCGTATGACGAATTGGAGATCTAGACCTGCTGCAGTCAAGATTCGTCAATCCGACCTCCGATTGGGTGCCGATCATGTGTGTTTTGCAGTTCCGATTCATCGTACAACCGTCATGCGACCCGCATCATTTGAGTGGTATTTCCAGTAAACTTCCACCCGCCGCCGTCTTCTCCAGCGCCGTGCAGTGTACCAGCAGTGCAGACACACACACTCTCCTCCGATTTTGGATACCCATCCGATTTCATCCTCTGGTATGTGTACTCCTGGCCACCAATGCTCTCCTATGCCCATACTGTTTATCAATGCCTGTGTATGCCCACTGATTGTTTTATATATGCCCACACTGCCCACCAATGTTTTTATGTTCCCACTTTAATTTATATATGTGCCCCCTATAAAAACACATTTATAATTAAAGAAATTAAAAACACATTTATAAATACATTTCTTAATTTCTTAAAGTTTTCTGTAAAGTACCCCAATAAAAATATTTTAAACCCAAAAAGTTTAGAACAACATTTATTGAAAGCAAGCTGTTTATGTTCCTTTTTCCCCATAGAAATGTCTCTTGCTCAGGAAAAAGATCATGAGTTTGTGGAATCGTTTATTGAAAAGTATAGGGAGAAGGAATGTCTCTGGCACACAAAATCAAAGGAGTATATGAATAAGGGCAAAAGGACCAAAGCGCTGGAAGAGTTGGGGGCTTTCATTAGGTCCTACTATCCTGATGCCACCGTGGATTGGGCCTGCAGGAAAATCCAGAACTTTACGTATGGTTTTCCTAAAGGAGCACAAAAAAATGGATAGCTCCCAGAGATGGTGCTGGAGCCGAAGATGTGTACCAGACCTCCCTCTGGTACTATGACCTGCTCACCTTTACTCTCAGCCAGGAGACACAGAGGTCTGGCGTCGTGGTGATGGCCAAGAAGGAGGTTGACGAAATGGCAAATGTGGATGAAAGTTCGCAGCCACTTTCGATAAGTAGAGACACAGTATTTAAATTTCTCTTACGTCCTAGAGGATGCTGGGGACTCAAAAAGGACCATGGGGTATAGACTGGATCCGCAGGAGACATGGGCACACTATAAGACTTTGACTGGGTTTGAACTGGCCCCTCCCTCTATGCCCCTCCTCCAGACCTCAGTTAGATTCTGTGCCCAGGAGAGACTGGACACACACTAGGGGAGCTCTACTGAGTTTCTCTAAAAGACTTTGTTAGGCTTTTTTATTTTCAGGGAGACCTGCTGGCTTCAGGCTCCCTGCTTCATGAGACTGAGGGGAGAGAAGTCAGACCTACTTCTTCTGAGTTAAGGGCCCTGCTTCTTAGGCTACTGGACACCATTAGCTCCAGAGGGTTCGATCACTTGGTGCGCCTAGCTGCTTGTTCCCGGAGCCGCGCCATCACCCCCCTCACAGAAGTAAGAAGCCGGGTGAGTATTAGAACGGCAGATGACTTCAGTAACGGAGGTACAGCGCAATTTGGTGCTATATATGTATATGTATTTACAGCGCAGCCATCATATATTATTTATTTAGTAGTATATGGGCGCTGGGGTGTGAGCTGGCATACTCCCTCTGTGTTCTCTCTACAGGCTTCCCTGTGGGTCTGTCCCCTTTTGGCCGGTGTGAGTGTGGGTGTGTCGGTACTGCGTGTCGACATGTCTGAGGCTGAGTGTTCCTCCCCGGAGGAAGTTACTGGGGGCGCGGAGAAAGATTTGGGAATGACTCTGTCGGCACAGCCGACTGCTGATTGGGTAAATATGTTGAGTACATTGAATGAATGCAAACGTGGCATTATTGTCTAAGAGGCTGGATAAATCTGATTCTCAGACACAAACATGGAGAAAATCCATGGAGGACACTTTGTCTCAGGTACAGACCCCCTCAGGGTCACAAAAACGTTAATTTACCCAGATGGCAGATACAGATACCGACACAGACTCTGATTCCAGTGTCGACTTCAATGAGGCCAGTTTACATCCGAAAGTGGTTAAGAGTATTCAGTACATGATTGTGGCTATTAAAGATGTTTTACATATTTCTGAAGAGCCTCCTGTTCCAGATAAGAGGGTTTGTTTGTATAAGGGAAAAAAAACCTGAGGTGACTTTTCCCCCCTCTCATGAACTGAACGCTCTTTGTGAAAAGGCTTGGGAGTCGCCTGACAAAAGGTGGCAGATTCCCAAGAGAATTTTTATTGCATATCTGTGAAGGAGCATCGATATTCGCTTCTGCTCAGCGCCACTGATAATGTGCGCATGCGCAAGACTGCTTGCGCACATTAAGAAATACACTGGGATTAAATCAGCTGTATATAGAACAAAAGAAATATACTGTATTGATCGTAACATGAGCTACAGTATTACAAAGAACAGGAAATGACACCTAGCCAGCCATGGACCTTATGTCCCACTTCCAAGCCATGTGCAGCTGTGGGGGTAGGTTGGTGAAGTGCATGCTGGGAAAGGTTATATAAAGTCCCCTCACCCAAAAACAAACTCTCTTTTCCTGACACTACAATACAGGACA
Organism: Pseudophryne corroboree; assembly: GCF_028390025.1. Taxonomy (NCBI): domain Eukaryota; kingdom Metazoa; phylum Chordata; class Amphibia; order Anura; family Myobatrachidae; genus Pseudophryne; species Pseudophryne corroboree. Next base: position 276,487,381 of record NC_086445.1, read on the forward strand.
CAACACTGACCTGGCTTCTGGAAATCCACTCAACAAAACACTTTCTTTGGAAGGTAACCATACTTCTGACTATACTAGTACACACTCTACCTTTATTTACCTTCACTTTAAATCACCTCTCCTTTTGACTTTGATATCTTTACTATGTCTGTATGTGTTATGCCTGCACTTGGGCTGGCCTATACAATGGACACTGCTTTCTGCTTTCATCTCTCCATCTCTATACACATACTGATAACTTTTTAACATACCCGCAAATATATATACATACACACACTAGATGTTTTTCAGGTAGATGATTATCCAGCATTTACCAGTTAGTCCATTGATTAGCCGAGTGCGTGTTAAACAATTATCCCCTAACAATATCATCCCCTACAAACACACACACATGTTTCTCACCATGCTTTCTGGAACAGCCATCTACTCACATCCTTATACACACGTGCACAGGGAAGAGAACAATCTGATAACACTAGCACAGCTTTCTTGCATTCATACATTCACACACATATATATATATATATAAATATATATATATCTACACGTACACCAAGAACATATACGAGTAAGGAATAACTAGAACCTGCATTGAAGTTTATTTAGCAACAGAATGGTGTAATACATTACTGGGATCAAGTTAGGAATTCACTTCTGAGTTGTTAAACTGTATTGTGTATCTGACCTGGTAATCTATATTGCGTTACTTGTAACTGTCCACATGTAAGTCATCTATAACATTGCAGTTACTGTTTATGGAGTAAACGATTGTATACTTTATATGGTCTTTGGTTCATTACAACTGAGGGTAAGAAGGATTTAAATGTTTAAATCATATGTATAATGCAATATAGCGATATAACGAGGTTACTTGACGGATTTTGTCAAGGAGTAATATTTGGGCGGTTTTGGCCTAGGCAATAGTAGGGAGTTTGAGTGTGTAGCTCACATGGGACTCTAGCTGAGACGCATAATGCATTTCAGCTGGGACCTTCTGTCTGTGGGCTGTTGTGGTATAAGACAAATATATATTATAAGACTGCATGGTAAGGCTAGTGAATATTAGTCAGAAGGTCATAGATGAAGTAGTATCACATGTAAGGAATATGGAATGGAAGAAAGTATTGTATCATTTCCCAATAATTACATATAACAATTAATACTGGTATAAAGGTTATTTTGTATTTGTGTGACTATCAGACCCCCCAGAGGGAGGGGGAGGAGTACAAACAACCTCAGACAAAAGGTACACACTTTAACAATATCCTTTCCCCTCTGACGACAGGGAGAAATGGGAGTCGTCTCCCAATGTGGACAAGGCTCTGTCCTGACTGTCCAAAAAGGTGGCGCTTCCGTCTCCTGACACGGCTGCCCTCAAGGATCCGGCGGATCGCAAGCAGGAGACGACATTGAAGGCCATTTTTGTTACTACTGGTGCACTACTCAGGCCTGCTGTGGCGTCGGCATGGGTGAGTAGTGCTATTGCTAAGTGGGCTGATAATTTAGCTTCTGACATGGATACCCTTGATAAGGATAACATTCTTTTGACTCTTGGTTATATCAAGGACGCTGCAGATTACCTAAAGTATGCGGCAAGAGATATTGGCCTCTTGGGATCAAGGGCCAATGCCATGGCGGTCTCGGCCAGGAGGGCGCTGTGGATTCATCAATGGAATGCTGATGCCGACTCCAAGAAAGCTATGGAAGCTCTCCCTTTTAAAGGTAGTGTCTTGTTTGGTGACGGCCTTGCTCACCTGGTGTCTACCGCTACTGCGGGTAAGTCATCTTTTCTTCCTTATGTTCCCACACAACAGAAAAAGGCACCCCATTATCAGATGCAGTCCTTTCGGCCTAATAAATACAAAAAAGGAGAGGGCTCGTCCTTCCTCGTTTCAAAGGGTAGAGGAAGGGGAAAAAGGTCACCTGCTGTGTCTGGCGCCCAGGACCAAAAGTCCTCCTCTGCCAAGTCCAACGCATGACGCTGGGGCTCCCAGTCAGGTCTGGTTTCAATCGGCACTGGATCCTTGGGTCTTAGATAGTGTCCCAAGGGTACAAACCGGAGTTTCAGGAGATGCCCCCCTCCCCTCCCCCCCCGCCGCTTTTTCAAATCGGCCTTGCCAGTTTCTCTTCCAGAAAGAGAAGTGGTAAATGCTGCGATACAAAAGCTGTGTCAACAGAGGGTCATTGTCCTGGTTCCCCCGTCCCAAAGGAGGGAAGGGTTCTATTCGAGCCTCTTTGTCGTGCCGCAGCCGGACGGCTCGGTCAGACCGATTCTGAACCTAAAATCCCTCAATCCATACTTGAAAACTTTCAAGTTCAAGATGGAATCTCTTCGAGCTGTGATCTCCAGCCTAGAAGGGGGGGATTTTATGGCGTCAGTCGACATAAAGGATGCCTACTTACACGTCCCGATATATCCTCATCAGGCCTTCCTAAGATTTGCGGTGCAGGGTTGTCATTACCAATTTCAGACGTTGCAGTTTGGGCTTTCCACAGCCCCGAGGGTCTTCACCAAGGTGATGGCGGAAATGATGGCACTCCTACGCAAGCAGGGGGTCACAATTATCCCGTACTTGGACGATCTCCTAATAAAGGCGAGATCAAAAGAGCAGTTGCTAAGAAATGTGGAACTCTCCCTGATGGTTCTGCAACATCATGGTTGGATTCTAAATTTGCCAAAGTCTCACTTGATTCCGACAACTCGTCTGCCCTTCTTGGGCATGATTCTAGACATGGAACTACGGAGGGTGTTTCTTCCGGCGGAAAAAGCTCTGGAAATCCAGACCATGGTCAAGGAGATTCTGAGACCGGCAAGAGTGTTGATTCATCAATGCACTCGAGTGCTAGGGAAGATGGTTGCGGCTTACGAAGCCATTCCGTTTGGCAGGTTTCATGCCCGGGTGTTTCAGTGGGATCTGCTGAACAAATGGTACGGGTCTCACCTGCACATGCACCGGAAAATAAGACTATCTTCCAGGACCATAATTTCTCTCCTGTGGTGGCTGCAAGGTTCTCGCCTTCTAGAGGGACGCTGATTCGGAATCCAGGATTGGGTCCTACTGACCACAGATGCAAGTCTCCGAGGCTGGGGTGCAGTCACACAAGGAAGAAGTTTCCAGGGAAAATAGTCAAGCCAGGAATCTTGTATCCACATAAATGTTCTCGAGTTAAGAGCCATTTACAACGGCCTCCTGCAAGCGAAGAACCTTCTTCAAGGTCTCCCTGTCCTGATCCAGTCGGACAACATAACAGCGGTGGCGTACGTAAACCGCCAGGGTGGAGCAAAGAGCAGGGCGGCAATGGCGGAGGCCACAAGAGTTCTCCGCTGGGCGGAACAGCACGTGAGCGCTCTGTCAGCAGTCTTCTTTCCGGGCGTGGACAACTGGGAAGCAGACTTCCTCAGCAGACACGATCTCCATCCAGGAGAGTGGGCCCTTCATCAAGAGGTATTTGCAGAAGTGACAAGGCGTTGGGGAATTCCTCAAATAGACATGATGGCGTCTCGCCTCAACAAGAAGCTTCCGAGGTATTGTTCCAGGTCGAGGGACCCCCAAGCCAGTGTAGTGGACGCCCTGGTAACTCCGTGGGTGTTTCAGTCGGTGTATGTGTTCCCTCCACTTCCTCTCATTCCAAGAGTGTTGAGGATTATAAGACGAACAAGGGTTCAGGCAATTCTCATCGTTCCAGATTGGCCACGGAGGGCCTGGTATCCGGATCTTCAGGAATTAATCGTAGAAGATCCTTGGCCGCTACCTCTAAGACAGGACCTGTTACTGCAGGGGCCATGCGTGTTTCCGGACTTACCGCGGCTGCGTTTGATGGCGTGGAGGTTGAACGCCAAATCCTAGCTCGGAAAGGTATTCCTGGGGAAGTCATCCCCACTCTCCTTAAGGCTAGAAAGGAGGTCACGGCAAAACATTATCACCTTATTTGGAGAAAATATGTGTCGTGGTGTGAAACCAAAGCAGCTCTTGCGGGGAGTTTCACTTGGGTCGTTTCCTCCATTTTTTGCAGGCAGGCGTGGATGCAGGCCTGAAATTGGGTTCCATCAAAGTGCAGATTTCGGCTTTATCTATTTTCTTTCAAAAAGAATTGGCTGCCCTTCCTGAGGTTCAGACTTTCGTGAAGGGAGTGTTGCATATCCATCCTCCGTTTGTGCCACCCGTGGCCCCGTGGGATCTTGAAGTGGTGTTAAAGTTTCTTATGTCTCACTGGTTTGAACCTTTGTGAAAGGTTGAGTTAAAGTTTCTCACTTGGAAAGTGGTCATGCTTTTGGCCTTGGCGTCTGCCAGACGAGTGTCAGAATTTGCGGCTTTGTCTCACAAGAGCCCATATTTGATTTTTCATGTGGATAGAGCGGAATTGAGGACTCGTCAACAATTTCTGCCGAAGGTGGTTTCTTCGTTTCACATAAATCAACCTATTGTGGTACCTGTGGCTACAGAGGCTGTCGCAGTTCCAAAGTCTCTTGATGTCGTAAGAGCTTTAAAAATGTATGTCGCCAGAACGGCTCTTCTTAGGAAAATGGAAACACTGTTTGTCCTGTATGCTTCCAACAAGATTGGTAATCCTGCTTCCAAGCAGACTATTGCACGCTGGATTTGTAATACGATTCAGCATGCTCACTCTTCGGCTGGGTTGCCATTGCCGAAGTCAGTGAAGGCCCATTCTACCAGGAAGGTGGGCTCGTCTTGGGTGGCTGCCCGAGGGGTCTCGGCACTTCAACTTTGCCGAGCAGCTACGTGGTCGGGTTCAAACACTTTTGCTAAGTTCTATAAGTTTGATACCCTGGCTTAGGAGGACCTCATGTTTGCTCAATCGGTGCTGCAGAGTCGTCCGCACTCTCCCGCCCGGTCTGGAGCTTTGGTATAAACCCCATGGTCCTTTAGGAGTCCCCAGCAATCCTCTAGGACGTAAGAGAAAATAGGATTTTAATACCTACCGGTAAATCCTTTTCTGCTAGTCCGTAGAGGATGCTGGGCGCCCATCCCAGTGCGGACTGTTACTTGCAGTTGTATTGTTGGTTGTTGGTTTCGGTTACACGAAGGTTGTGTATCGGTTATGTTCAGCTTGTTGCTGTTTTTCGTTCATACTGTTATCTGGTATTCCTGCTAATCCAGTTGTACGGTGTGTTTGTGGTGTGAGCTGGTATGTATCTCACCCTTAGTTTAATAAAAAATCATTTTCCTCGAAATGTCCGTCTCCCCTGGGCACAGTTCCTATAACTGAGGTCTGGAGGAGGGGCATAGAGGGAGGAGCCAGTTCACACCCAGTCAAAGTCTTTTAGTGTGCCCATGTCTCCTGCGGATCCCGTCTATACCCCATGGTCCTTTTGGAGTCCCCAGCATCCTCTACGGACCAGGAGAAAAGGATTTACCGGTAGGTATTAAAATCCTATTATCGTTGTGCAATGTTCAAGTTTGTAGTGACCAGAGAACAGGTATAGTCCACTCTACTTTACCTAATGTACTCCTCCTGCCAGTCGACTGCACCCACTCCGTTGAAATAGGCCATGTACTGTTCCCTGACTTGTTTGGCCCTTGCAGTACCCATGTACTAACGTGCAGGTGCTTCCATTGAGGACTTATGCACTACCTCCTCTGGCAGGTCTGGGTCTTCATGTGGAGCTGTTCCTGTAGCCTTTTGCTGCGTGGCTTTGCGGCGGAGCAAATTGTGCATGACACAGCACGCACTAATGACCCAGTCAATTTTGTCCACCCTCAGGTTGATGGCAGTGTAGAAGATGCGGAATTTGTTGCTTAGGATTCCAAAGGCATTCTCCACAATACGGCGTTCCCTGGATAGACACCGTCTGTTATACCGCTCCATACTTATTGCGAATGGTAAAACTAGATGATACAAAATGTTCACAGAGTTTTATATATGTTTGTACAGTTGCTATTATGCAGAACTACCTCATGTTGAATAGACATCTGTGCGGTGTTCCCACAGTAATCATCCAGTTTTACCATTCGCTTAGGTATGGTGCTGTATGGTATACGGTGCTTCTGGTGTAGAGTGGCGAAGGCCCATGCAAACGTGCTGCATTGTGTAGATCAATGGGACCGGGGACCATTGCATTTGCACTTTGCACCACATGTGCATGAACCTTTGCATATCTGCACCAGAAACACCATCTATCATACCGCTCCATACCTATTGCGAATGGTAAAACTGGATGATACAAAATGTTTACAAAGTTTTATATATGTTTGTACAGTTTCTGTCCTTTATAAAGGAAAAAAAGAAAAATGTCCTAGTTTGTTAAACAACATTCAAACCAAAAAGAAATCACAGTTACATAAGTTTTAATAAAACAGTTTTGGGATTTACAACAAGTGTGTGGTGTATTTTTCCTTACCTTGCAATACTGGTACTGCAGCACCTTCTCGATAGCTTTGCAGGTGTCTGGGATGATGAGGCCTGAAGCTTGCAGGGAGATGAAGGATCCAAACTTCAGGTCAGCCAGAGACCTTCCTGTAGCCAGAAACCTCAGGGTCGCCACCAGCCTGTCCTCAACAGGGATAGCCATGCGGTACTTTGTATCTTGCCTCTCAATGTAGAGGGTCACCAGAAGCAGCAATTCCTGGAAGGTGGCGTCATCCATTCTCAGGAAGCTGCGGTAGTCATCAGGATTGTTCTCCTCCCTAATTTTCATGAGCAGTGGCATGTGAGAATGAGTCTCCCTCCTCAGCAACCACTGCTTTGTCCAGCACGACCTCACCCTCCTACGCTGGGCCCTCTCACGTCTCAGCACAGCATAGGACAGGAGAAGTTGATGATGTGAAGGATCCATCACTACACAGGAAAAGCACTCTTTGTAATGCCAGGTAAAACAAAGGCGAGCACAACAGCCATGTACAGCATTCAGCAGGTATAAACCAAGCCTCACTAGTCACAAAGCAGAAGTGCAAAGACCTAAAATGGCTGCTGCTATTTATACCCCCTCAGCTACTCCTGCCCATTTTTTAAATTTCAGGCCAATCGGCAAGACGGTCGTCTGGTGCTCTGTGTACCAAACGATGCATCAGATCCGACCGGTCGAACGACTAGTCGGATCGGAATCGGTTAAACACAAATGCACCGATTTTGCCAAATCGTGAGCCTGGGCCTGTTCAGGAGCTCCCAGGAAGTTGAAGGGAAATCGTCTCACGATCGTCGAATGATGGCAATCGTTCTGGTGTGTAGCCATACTTAAGTAGAAACTCAGCATATAAATGCAGGAGTACTCGAAGTGGATACAGAAAAGTCATTTTAAAAACACTGCAAGGAATAGCTACACATTTTGCCATTTATAAGACTGAGACCTGGTAATCTATCCAAATGGGCTGATTTGTTCATAAAAGACCAATATATAAGAAATGAAAGGAAAACAAAGGTAGGAGGGGAAAAGAGGGTCAGGTAGTATGATCAAGTAATAAAACAAGTTTATGTGGAAATTGGTGATATTGCATTACAATGCGAAAAGCAAAGTTCCCAAGCCTTATTGAAGTGCTTGTCATACATTCCATCTGATAATGTGCTAGACTGCAACGATGGGGGCAAATCTGACATGTTTGGCAAACAAATTTGTGTTGGTATTTGGTTTCTGAAAGGTTTATCAACAGTAAGAGGAAGCATCTGGTAGAGCAGTCGTATCGCTATATCCAGAAAAGTAGAAAGCAAGTAGGCTATGTCAGATGTTGGCAGTGCCACCAGATGTGACTAACAGAGCCTGTAGTCACACAGCCTCTCAGACATCCATCTGTAATGGAGGGAGAAAATCTGTGCAGCTTGGAACAAGAATTTAGCAAAAATTTTCCTTTTGTTCTAACACTTCACACACTCCCCCTCTCCCTGCCACCGCAGCCACACTGAATGGCGATAGATTGGGGGAGGGGGATATAGAGATTAGAGAAAGAGTAGGGGGGGGGGGGGGGCAGGAAACACCAGGGTCGGCAGCTAGTATATAATATGCTGATGTTGAAGCTCTTGTGGTTATAGAAGTTACTTTTTTCTGTTTGTTTGGTGTGTTTTTTTGGGGGGGGGGTTGGGTGTCCGTTTTCTGGGAGTGGTTGGAAAAACGCAGGCGTGTCCAAGTGTTTGCAGGGAGGGTTTCTGACGTCAGTTCTGGTCCCGGACAGGCTGATGTGATTGCAACGGCTGAGTAAGTCCTGAGCTGCGCAGAGACTGCACAAGATCTGTTTGTACAGCTCTGCTACACATGCAATCGCACACTTGCACAGCTAAAATACACTCCCCCTGTAGGCAGCGATTACCTGATCACAGCAGTGCAAAAATCGCCCCGTAGTTTTTCCCAACTGCTAACAAATTTGCTGCTACGGTCAGGTCTGAATTACCCCCCTAGTCCCTGATATATTCCAAAAAGTCTAGTGAAACTTTTAGCAAAAGAAGTTGTCATTTTTTAGTTAACCCAGAACAATCATACTAATTAAAAAAAAAATGGCAACTTGGTCTCTCTACCCTATAAAATCTACATTATGTAGAAATCACTTAAATATTTTACAATTACTAAATTTAAATTTTATTTAAGATGTATTGACTGATTGATTTTTGTATATGTTTTTTTTCCACCCCATTTACCAGCTCATGTACTCTGAGGTCTTATAAAGTTTTGTTTTCCAACACTGAGAGATCTTTGTAGCTTTTGTTTATCTTTATTTGTGCAAATGTAACAGCTTTTGCTAAGTACATAGGGGATGGTGCCACAGCTACACAAGAACATATCTTAAGTTTTGTAAATCTTTTCATTTGGTTTTTGTTTTGCTGAATATAGTGTGTAATATTTGCATTTAGATAGGTAACGGGAAAATTCTACAAAAACCTGACCTTTTACCTGACTTCATTGCTTTGTACTACTCCATTGCTCCCAATCCTTTTTCAGGTACAGAAGCTGCTTGCAGTGGCTATGTTCTTCATCCCTGTCAGACCAATGGGAAAAAGCAAGAAAGGAAACCTAGTAAAAAAAAGTTTAGTGGGAGGAAAAAAATGTAAATAAATTAATAAAATTATTTTACATTAATGTCACATTTAGGGTTGAGAATCAGGGCCACAAGGAGTCATGTGCGATGGGGGCTACCATCCAGAGAGCAACGCAGATGCCTCCTGGAGATGTTGTCAGTTCCTGCAAATAGGCTACATTGGGCCACTAATGATGAATGGGCCATTTATTAAAAACATGTGGAAACTATTTCAGCATGTGTAATGTTCATCTTGATGAATAGGCCCCACTGTAAGATATTTGTTTGTATCATGATTCTATTAATGTCCAGCGCTACACTGTTCTACCCATTCTTTGCATGGGAGTTTCTAATTTTCTCTAACGTCCTAGTGGATGCTGGGAACTCCGTAAGGACCATGGGGAATAGACGGGCTCCGCAGGAGACTGGGCACTCTAAGAAAGATTTAGGACTACCTGGTGTGCACTGGCTCCTCCCCCTATGACCCTCCTCCAAGCCTCAGTTAGATTTCTGTGCCCGGCCGAGCTGGATGCACACTAGGGGCTCTCCTGAGCTCCTAAAAAGAAAGTATAGTTTAGGTTTTTTATTTTCAGTGAGACCTGCTGGCAACAGGCTCACTGCATCGAGGGACTAAGGGGAGAAGAAGCGAACCTACCTAAGTGGTGGTAGCTTGGGCTTCTTAGGCTACTGGACACCATTAGCTCCAGAGGGATCAAACACAGGACCCGACCTCGTCGTCCGTTCCCGGAGCCGCGCCGCCGTCCCCCTTACAGAGCCAGAAGCAAGAAGGTGGTCCAGAAAATCGGCGGCTGAAGACTTCTGTCTTCTCCAAGGTAGCGCACAGCACTGCAGCTGTGCGCCATTGCTCCTCATGCACACCACACACTGCGGTCACTGATGGGTGCAGGGCGCTGGGGGGGGGGGTGCCCTGAGCAGCAATACTAACACCTTGGCTGGCAAACTGGCACCATATATAGCCCCAGGGGCTATATAGGTGCTTTTTAACCCCTGCCAGAACTTTTACATTAGCGGGAGAAAGCCCGCCGAAAAAGGGGTGGAGCCATCTCCCTCAGCACACTGGCGCCATTTTTCCCTCACAGCTTCGCTGGAAGGAAGCTCCCTGGCTCTCCCCTGCAGTCCTGCACTACAGAAAAGGGTAAAAAAGAGAGGGGGGGGGGGGGCACAAATTAGGCGCAGTATAACTATATTTATGCAGCTATAAAGGGAAAACACACTTCTATAGGTGATATCCCTGTGATATATAGCGCTCTGGTGTGTGCTGGCATACACTCCCTCTGTCTCCCCAAAGGGCTTTGTGGGGTCCTGTCCTCTGTAAGAGCATTCTGTAAGAGCAGTACTGCTGTGTGTCGGTACTGCTGTGTCGCCATGTATGAGGAGGAAAATGATGTGGAGGCGGAGCAAATGCCTGTGAATGTGATGTCACCCCCTGCGGGGTCGACACCTGTGTGGCTGGACTTATGGAAGGAATTGCGTGAAAGTGTCAACTCCTTACACAAAAGGTTTGACGACATAGGACAGCCGGCTACACAGCTTGTGCCTGTTCCAGCGTCTCAAATGTCATCAGGGGCTTTAAAACGCCCGCTAACTCAGGTGACAGATACAGACGTCGACATGGATACCGACTCCAGTGTCGACGATGATGAGACAAGTGTACCCTCCAATAGGTCCACCCGTTACATGATTGAGGCAATGAAAAATGTTTTACGCATTTCTGATAATACCCCAGGTACCACAAAAAAGGGTATTATATTTGGTGAGAAAAAACTACCAGTAGTTTTTCCTGCATCTGAGGAATTAAATGAGGTGTGTGAGGAAGCGTGGACTTCCCCTGATAAGAAATTGATAATTTCAAAACGATTATTGGCAGCGTACCCTTTCCCGTTAGAGGATAGGTCACGTTGGGAAACACCCCCTAGGGTAGATAAGGCGCTGACACGCTTATCAAAGAAGGTGGCACTACCGTCTCCGGATACGGCCACCCTGAAGGAACCTGCTGATAGAAAACAGGAGGCTACCCTAAAAGCTATTTACACACACCCGGGCATTATATTACGACCAGCGATTGCATCAGCTTGGATGTGCAGTGCTGCTGCTGCGTGGTCAGATTCCCTGTCAGATAATATCGATACCATGGATAGGGACAATATTTTGCTGACGATTGAGCATATAAAAGATGCAGTCTTATACATGCGTCATGCACAGAGGGATATTTGCCGGCTGGCATCAAGAATAAGCGCTATGTCCATTGCCGCCAGAAGGGGGTTATGAACTCGGTAATGGGCTGGCGATGCCGACTCAAAGCGGCACATGGAGGTTTTGTCCTATAAGGGGGTGGAACTGTTTGGGGATGGTCTTTCGGACCTTGTGTCCACAGCTACTGCTGGGAAATCGACCTTTTTGCCACAGGCTGCCCCACAGCAAAAGAAAGCACCGTATTATCAGGTACAGTCCTTTCGGCCCCAGAAAAGCAAGAGGGCTAGAGGCTCATCCTTTCTGCCGAGAGGCAAAGGTAGAGGAAAAAAGCTGCAACACACAGCTAGTTCCCAAGAGCAGAAGTCCTCCCCTGCGTCCGGTAAGTCCACAGCATGACGCTGGGGCTGCTCAGGCGGACCCGGGTACGGTGGGGGCCCATCTCAAAAATTTCAGCACACAGTGGCCTCTCTCACAGGTGGATCCCTGGGTCCTTCAAGTAGTACTTCAGGGGTACAGACTGGAATTCGAGACGTCTCCCCCCCGCCGTTTCCTAAAATCTGCCTTACCGGCAACTCCCTCTGCCAGGGAGGCAGTGTTGGTGGCTATTCAAAAACTGTATTCACAGCAAGTGATTGTCAAGGTACCCCTCCTTCAGCAAGGAAAGGGTTACTATTCCACAATGTTTGTGGTACCGAAACCGGACGGTTCGGTGAGACCCATCTTAAATTTAAAATCCTTGAACACTTATATCAAAAGGTTCAAGTTCAAGATGGAATCGCTCAGGGCGGTTATTGCGAGCCTGGAGGAGGGGGACTACATGGTCTCCCTGGACATCAAGGATGCGTACCTACATGTCCCCATTTACCTTCCTCACCAGGAGTACCTCAGATTTGTGGTACAGGACTGTCACTATCAGTTCCAGATGCTGCCGTTTGGGTTATCCACGGCACCGAGGGTCTTTACCAAGGTAATGGCCGAAATGATGATACTCCTTCGCAAGAAAGGAGTTTCAATTATCCCGTACTTGGACGATCTCCTGATAAAGGCGAGGTCCAAGGAACAGTTGATAGTATGGGTAGCACTTGCTCGGGAAGTGCTACAACAGCACGGCTGGATTCTCAACATTCCAAAGTCACAGCTGGTCCCGACGACACGTCTTCTGTTCCTGGGAATGATTCTGGACACAGACCAGAAAAGAATGTTTCTTCCAGTGGAAAAAGCCGAGGAGTTGTCATCTCTAGTCAGAGACATCCTAAAACCGGGACAGGTGTCCTGGGAAAGATGGTAGCTTCGTACGAGGCAATTCCATTCGGAAGGTTCCACGCAAGGACTTTCCAGTGGGACCTGTTGGACAAATGGTCCGGGTCCCATCTCCAGATAAAACAGCGGATAACCCTATCGGCAAGAACCAGGGTGTCGCTGCTGTGGTGGCTGCAGACGGCTCATCTACTAGAGGGCCGCAGATTCGGAATACAGGACTGGGTCCTGGTGACCACGGACGCCAGCCTTCGGGGCTGGGGGGCAGTCACACAGGGAAGAAATTTCCAAGGACTATGGTCAAATCAGGAGATTTCACTTCACATAAATATTCTGGAGCTAAGGGCCATTTACAATGCCCTAAGTCAAGCAAGACCCCTGCTTCAGAACCGGCCGGTGCTGATCCAGTCAGACAACATCACGGCGGTCGCCCATGTAAACAGACAGGGCGGCACAAGAAGCAGGAGGGCAATGGCAGAAGCCACAAGGATTCTCCGATGGGCAGAGAATCATGTGTTAGCACTGACAGCAGTATTCATTCCGGGAGTGGACAACTGGGAAGCAGACTTCCTCAGCAGGCACGACCTCCACCCGGGAGAATGGGGACTTCATCCAGAAGTTTTCCGAATGCTGGTCAACCGTTGGGACAAACCACAGGTGGACATGATGGCGTCCCGCCTAAACAAAAAGCTAAAAAGGTATTGCGCCAGGTCAAGGGACCCTCAGGCGATCGCTGTGGACGCTCTAGTGACACCGTGGGTGTACCAGTCGGTTTATGTGTTTCCTCCTCTGCCCCTCATACCCAAGGTACTGAGAATAATAAGAAGGCGAGGAGTGAGAACTATTCTCGTGGCTCCGGATTGGCCAAGAAGGACTTGGTACCCGGAACTTCGAGAGATGCTTGCAGAAGACCCTTGGCCTCTGCCGCTCAGACAAGACCTGCTGCAGCAGGGACCCTGTCTGTTCCAAGACTTACCGCGGCTGCGTTTGACGACATGGCGGTTGAACGCCGGATCCTGAAGGAAAAAGGTATTCCGGAGGAAGTCATCCCTACCCTGATCAAAGCCAGGAAGGATGTCACCGCAAAGCATTATCACCGCATTTGGCGGAAATATGTTGCTTGGTGTGAGGCCAAAAAGGCCCCAACGGAGGAATTTCAACTGGGTCGTTTCTTACACTTCCTGCAAGCAGGTGTGACTTTGGGCCTCAAATTGGGGTCCATTAAGGTCCAGATCTCGGCCCTGTTGATTTTCTTCCAGAAAGAACTGGCTTCACTGCCTGAAGTTCAGACTATTGTCAAGGGAGTCCTGCATATTCAGCCTCCTTTTGTGCCCCCAGTGGCACCTTGGGATCTCAATGGGGTCTTGGAATTTCTAAAATCACATTGGTTTGAGCCACTTAAGACTGTGGATTTAAAATATCTCACGTGGAAAGTGGTTATGTTGTTGGCTCTGGCTTCAGCCAGACGGGTGTCAGAATTGACGGCTTTGTCCTGTAAAAGCCCCTATCTGATTTTCCATATGGATAGGGCAGAGTTGAGGACTCGTCCTCAGTTTCTCCCGAAGGTGGTGTCAGCTTTTCACTTGAACCAACCTATTGTGGTGCCTGCGGCTACTAGGGACTTGGAGGATTCCAAGTTTCTGGACGTAGTCAGGGCCCTGAAAATTTATGTTTCCAGGACGGCTGGAGTCAGGAAAACTGACTCGCTGTTTGTTCTATATGCACCCAACAAGCTGGGTGCACCTGCTTCTAAGCAGTCTATCGCGCGCTGGATTTGTAGCACTATTCAGCTGGCGCATTCTGCGGTGGGACTACCGCAGCCTAAAAATGTGAAAGCCCATTCCACAAGGAAGGTGGGCTCATCTTGGGCGGCTGCCCGAGGGGTCTCGGCTTTACAACTTTGCCGAGCTGCTACTTGGTCAGGGGCAAACACGTTTGCAAAATTCTATAAATTTGATACCCTGGCTGAGGAGGACCTGGAGTTCTCTCATTCGGTGCTGCAGAGTCATCCGCACTCTCCCGCCCGTTTGGGAGCTTTGGTATAATCCCCATGGTCCTTACGGAGTTCCCAGCATCCACTAGGACGTTAGAGAAAATAAGAATTTACTCACCGGTAATTCTATTTCTCGTAGTCCGTAGTGGATGCTGGGCGCCCATCCCAAGTGCGGATTGTCTGCAATACTTGTACATAGTTATTGTTACAAAAATCGGGTTGTTATGGCGAGCCATCTGTTCAGAGGCTCCATTGTTATCATACTGTTAACCGGGGTTCCTATCACGAGTTATATGGTGTGATTGGTGTGGCTGGTATGAGTCTTACCCGGGATTCAAAATCCTTCCTTATTGTGTCAGCTCTTCCGGGCACAGTGTCCTAACTGAGGCTTGGAGGAGGGTCATAGGGGGAGGAGCCAGTGCACACCAGGTAGTCCTAAATCTTTCTTAGAGTGCCCAGTCTCCTGCGGAGCCCGTCTATTCCCCATGGTCCTTACGGAGTTCCCAGCATCCACTACGGACTACGAGAAATAGAATTTACCGGTGAGTAAATTCTTATTTTTACAGTTCTAAGTATAAATTAGAGATGAGCGGGTTCGGTTTCTCTGAATCCGAACCCGCCAGAACTTCATGTTTTTTTTCACGGGTCCGAGCGACTCGGATCTTCCCGCCTTGCTCGGTTAACCCGAGCGCGCCCGAACGTCATCATGACGCTGTCGGATTCTCGCGAGGCTCGGATTCTATCGCGAGACTCGGATTCTATATAAGGAGCCGCGCGTCGCCGCCATTTTCACACGTGCATTGAGATTGATAGGGAGAGGACGTGGCTGGCGTCCTCTCCATTTAGATTATAAGAGACTGAGAGAGATTTACTGGAGCTGACTAGGAGGAGTACTGTTACTGTAGAAGTGTAGAGACTGAGTGGAGAGAGTTTACTAGTGAGGACAGTGCAGTTTACTTTATAATCCGTTCTCTGCCTGAAAAAAGCGATACACAGCACACAGTGACTCAGTCACATACCATATCTGTGTGCACTGCTCAGGCTCAGGCCAGTGTGCTGCATCATCTATTATCTATCTATATATAATATTATATATATCTGTCTGACTGCTCAGCTCACACAGCTTATAATTGTGGGGGAGACTGGGGAGCACTACTGCAGTGCCAGTTATAGGTTATAGCAGGAGCCAGGAGTACATAATATATTATATAGTGAGTGACCACCAGACACACAGTGCAGTTTATTTAATATATCCGTTCTCTGCCTGAAAAAAGCGATACACACAGTGACTCAGTCAGTCACATACCATATCTGTGTGCACTGCTCAGGCTCAGGCCAGTGTGCTGCATCATCTATATATATTATATATCTGTCTGACTGCTCAGCTCACACAGCTTATAATTGTGGGGGAGACTGGGGAGCACTACTGCAGTGCCAGTTATAGGTTATACCAGGAGCCAGGAGTACATAATATTATATTAAAATTAAACAGTGCACACTTTTGCTGCAGGAGTGCCACTGCCAGTGTGACTAGTGACCAGTGACCTGACCACCAGTATATATAATATTCGTAGTATACTATCTCTTTATCAACCAGTCTATATTAGCAGCAGACACAGTACAGTGCGGTAGTTCACGGCTGTGGCTACCTCTGTGTCGGCACTCGGCAGCCCGTCCATAATTGTATATACCACCTAACCGTGGTTTTTTTTTCTTTCTTTATACATACATACTAGTTACGAGTATACTATCTCTTTATCAACCAGTCTATATATTAGCAGCAGACACAGTACAGTGCGGTAGTTCACGGCTGTGGCTACCTCTGTGTCGGCACTCGGCAGCCCGTCCATAATTGTATATACCACCTAACCGTGGTTTTTTTTTCTTTCTTTATACATACATACTAGTTACGAGTATACTATCTCTTTATCAACCAGTCTATATATTAGCAGCAGACACAGTACAGTGCGGTAGTTCACGGCTGTGGCTACCTCTGTGTCGGCACTCGGCAGCCCGTCCATAATTGTATATACCACCTAACCGTGGTTTTTTTTTCTTTCTTTATACATACATACTAGTTACGAGTATACTATCTCTTTATCAACCAGTCTATATATTAGCAGCAGACACAGTACAGTGCGGTAGTTCACGGCTGTGGCTACCTCTGTGTCGGCACTCGGCAGCCCGTCCATAATTGTATATACCACCTAACCGTGGTTTTTTTTTCTTTCTTTATACATACATACTAGTTACGAGTATACTATCTCTTTATCAACCAGTCTATATTAGCAGCAGACACAGTACAGTGCGGTAGTTCACGGCTGTGGCTACCTCTGTGTCGGCACTCGGCAGCCCGTCCATAATTGTATATACCACCTAACCGTGGTTTTTTTTTCTTTCTTTATACATACATACTAGTTACGAGTATACTATCTCTTTATCAACCAGTCTATATTAGCAGCAGACACAGTACAGTGCGGTAGTTCACGGCTGTGGCTACCTCTGTGTCGGCACTCGGCAGCCCGTCCATAATTGTATATACCACCTAACCGTGGTTTTTTTTTCTTTCTTTATACATACATACTAGTTACGAGTATACTATCTCTTTATCAACCAGTCTATATATTAGCAGCAGACACAGTACAGTGCGGTAGTTCACGGCTGTGGCTACCTCTGTGTCGGCACTCGGCAGCCCGTCCATAATTGTATATACCACCTAACCGTGGTTTTTTTTTCTTTCTTTATAGTCATACTAGTTACGAGTATACTATCTCTTTATCAACCAGTCTATATTAGCAGCAGACACAGTACAGTGCGGTAGTTCACGGCTGTGGCTACCTCTGTGTCGGCACTCGGCAGCCCGTCCATAATTGTATATACCACCTAACCGTGGTTTTGTTTTCTTTCTTTATACATACATACTAGTTACGAGTATACTATCTCTTTATCAACCAGTCTATATATTAGCAGCAGACACAGTACAGTGCGGTAGTTCACGGCTGTGGCTACCTCTGTGTCGGCACTCGGCAGCCCGTCCATAATTGTATATACCACCTAACCGTGGTTTTTTTTTCTTTCTTTATACATACATACTAGTTACGAGTATACTATCTCTTTATCAACCAGTCTATATTAGCAGCAGACACAGTACAGTGCGGTAGTTCACGGCTGTGGCTACCTCTGTGTCGGCACTCGGCAGCCCGTCCATAATTGTATATACCACCTAACCGTGGTTTTTTTTTCTTTCTTTATACATACATACTAGTTACGAGTATACTATCTCTTTATCAACCAGTCTATATATTAGCAGCAGACACAGTACAGTGCGGTAGTTCACGGCTGTGGCTACCTCTGTGTCGGCACTCGGCAGCCCGTCCATAATTGTATATACCACCTAACCGTGGTTTTTTTTTCTTTCTTTATACATACATACTAGTTACGAGTATACTATCTCTTTATCAACCAGTCTATATTAGCAGCAGACACAGTACAGTGCGGTAGTTCACGGCTGTGGCTACCTCTGTGTCGGCACTCGGCAGCCCGTCCATAATTGTATATACCACCTAACCGTGGTTTTTTTTTCTTTCTTTATACATACATACTAGTTACGAGTATACTATCTCTTTATCAACCAGTCTATATATTAGCAGCAGACACAGTACAGTGCGGTAGTTCACGGCTGTGGCTACCTCTGTGTCGGCACTCGGCAGCCCGTCCATAATTGTATATACCACCTAACCGTGGTTTTTTTTTCTTTCTTTATACATACATACTAGTTACGAGTATACTATCTCTTTATCAACCAGTCTATATATTAGCAGCAGACACAGTACAGTGCGGTAGTTCACGGCTGTGGCTACCTCTGTGTCGGCACTCGGCAGCCCGTCCATAATTGTATACTAGTATCCAATCCATCCATCTCCATTGTTTACCTGAGGTGCCTTTTAGTTGTGCCTATTAAAATATGGAGAACAAAAATGTTGAGGTTCCAAAATTAGGGAAAGATCAAGATCCACTTCCACCTCGTGCTGAAGCTGCTGCCACTAGTCATGGCCGAGACGATGAAATGCCAGCAACGTCGTCTGCCAAGGCCGATGCCCAATGTCATAGTACAGAGCATGTCAAATCCAAAACACCAAATATCAGTAAAAAAAGGACTCCAAAACCTAAAATAAAATTGTCGGAGGAGAAGCGTAAACTTGCCAATATGCCATTTACCACACGGAGTGGCAAGGAACGGCTGAGGCCCTGGCCTATGTTCATGGCTAGTGGTTCAGCTTCACATGAGGATGGAAGCACTCAGCCTCTCGCTAGAAAAATGAAAAGACTCAAGCTGGCAAAAGCAGCACAGCAAAGAACTGTGCATTCTTCGAAATCCCAAATCCACAAGGAGAGTCCAATTGTGTCGGTTGCGATGCCTGACCTTCCCAACACTGGACGTGAAGAGCATGCGCCTTCCACCATTTGCACGCCCCCTGCAAGTGCTGGAAGGAGCACCCGCAGTCCAGTTCCTGATAGTCAGATTGAAGATGTCAGTGTTGAAGTACACCAGGATGAGGAGGATATGGGTGTTGCTGGCGCTGGGGAGGAAATTGACCAGGAGGATTCTGATGGTGAGGTGGTTTGTTTAAGTCAGGCACCCGGGGAGACACCTGTTGTCCGTGGGAGGAATATGGCCGTTGACATGCCAGGTGAAAATACCAAAAAAATCAGCTCTTCGGTGTGGAGGTATTTCACCAGAAATGCGGACAACAGGTGTCAAGCCGTGTGTTCCCTTTGTCAAGCTGTAATAAGTAGGGGTAAGGACGTTAACCACCTCGGAACATCCTCCCTTATACGTCACCTGCAGCGCATTCATAATAAGTCAGTGACAAGTTCAAAAACTTTGGGTGACAGCGGAAGCAGTCCACTGACCAGTAAATCCCTTCCTCTTGTAACCAAGCTCACGCAAACCACCCCACCAACTCCCTCAGTGTCAATTTCCTCCTTCCCCAGGAATGCCAATAGTCCTGCAGGCCATGTCACTGGCAATTCTGACGAGTCCTCTCCTGCCTGGGATTCCTCCGATGCATCCTTGCGTGTAACGCCTACTGCTGCTGGCGCTGCTGTTGTTGCCGCTGGGAGTCGATGGTCATCCCAGAGGGGAAGTCGTAAGCCCACTTGTACTACTTCCAGTAAGCAATTGACTGTTCAACAGTCCTTTGCGAGGAAGATGAAATATCACAGCAGTCATCCTACTGCAAAGCGGATAACTGAGGCCTTGACAACTATGTTGGTGTTAGACGTGCGTCCGGTATCCGCCGTTAGTTCACAGGGAACTAGACAATTTATTGAGGCAGTGTGCCCCCGTTACCAAATACCATCTAGGTTCCACTTCTCTAGGCAGGCGATACCGAGAATGTACACGGACGTCAGAAAAAGACTCACCAGTGTCCTAAAAAATGCAGTTGTACCCAATGTCCACTTAACCACGGACATGTGGACAAGTGGAGCAGGGCAGGGTCAGGACTATATGACTGTGACAGCCCACTGGGTAGATGTATGGACTCCCGCCGCAAGAACAGCAGCGGCGGCACCAGTAGCAGCATCTCGCAAACGCCAACTCTTTCCTAGGCAGGCTACGCTTTGTATCACCGCTTTCCAGAATACGCACACAGCTGAAAACCTCTTACGGCAACTGAGGAAGATCATCGCGGAATGGCTTACCCCAATTGGACTCTCCTGTGGATTTGTGGCATCGGACAACGCCAGCAATATTGTGTGTGCATTAAATATGGGCAAATTCCAGCACGTCCCATGTTTTGCACATACCTTGAATTTGGTGGTGCAGAATTTTTTAAAAAACGACAGGGGCGTGCAAGAGATGCTGTCGGTGGCCAGAAAAATTGCGGGACACTTTCGGCGTACAGGCACCACGTACAGAAGACTGGAGCACCACCAAAAACTACTGAACCTGCCCTGCCATCATCTGAAGCAAGAAGTGGTAACGAGGTGGAATTCAACCCTCTATATGCTTCAGAGGTTGGAGGAGCAGCAAAAGGCCATTCAAGCCTATACAATTGAGCACGATATAGGAGGTGGAATGCACCTGTCTCAAGTGCAGTGGAGAATGATTTCAACGTTGTGCAAGGTTCTGATGCCCTTTGAACTTGCCACACGTGAAGTCAGTTCAGACACTGCCAGCCTGAGTCAGGTCATTCCCCTCATCAGGCTTTTGCAGAAGAAGCTGGAGGCATTGAATAAGGAGCTAAAAGGGAGCGATTCCGCTAGGCATGTGGGACTTGTGGATGCAGCCCTTAATTCGCTTAACAAGGATTCACGGGTGGTCAATCTGTTGAAATCAGAGCACTACATTTTGGCCACCGTGCTCGATCCTAGATTTAAAGCCTACCTTGGATCTCTCTTTCCGGCAGACACAAGTCTGCTGGGGTTGAAAGACCTGCTGGTGACAAAATTGTCAAGTCAAGCGGAACGCGACCTGTCAACATCTCCTCCTTCACATTCTCCCGCAACTGGGGGTGCGAGGAAAAGGCTCAGAATTCCGAGCCCACCCACTGGCGGTGATGCAGGGCAGTCTGGAGCGACTGCTGATGCTGACATCTGGTCCGGACTGAAGGACCTGACAACGATTACGGACATGTCGTCTACTGTCACTGCATATGATTCTCTCAACATTGATAGAATGGTGGAGGATTATATGAGTGACCGCATCCAAGTAGGCACGTCACACAGTCCGTACTTATACTGGCAGGAAAAAGAGGCAATTTGGAGGCCCTTGCACAAACTGGCTTTATTCTACCTAAGTTGCCCTCCCACAAGTGTGTACTCCGAAAGAGTGTTTAGTGCCGCCGCTCACCTTGTCAGCAATCGGCGTACGAGGTTACATCCAGAAAATGTGGAGAAGATGATGTTCATTAAAATGAATTATAATCAATTCCTCCGCGGAGACATTGACCAGCAGCAATTGCCTCCACAAAGTACACAGGGAGCTGAGATGGTGGATTCCAGTGGGGACGAATTGATAATCTGTGAGGAGGGGGATGTACACGGTGATATATCGGAGGGTGAAGATGAGGTGGACATCTTGCCTCTGTAGAGCCAGTTTGTGCAAGGAGAGATTAATTGCTTCTTTTTTGGGGGGGGTCCAAACCAACCAGTCATATCAGTCACAGTCGTGTGGCAGACCCTGTCACTGAAATGATGGGTTGGTTAAAGTGTGCATGTCCTGTTTTGTTTATACAACATAAGGGTGGGTGGGAGGGCCCAAGGACAATTCCATCTTGCACCTCTTTTTTCTTTTCTTTTTCTTTGCATCATGTGCTGATTGGGGAGGGTTTTTTGGAAGGGACATCCTGCGTGACACTGCAGTGCCACTCCTAGATGGGCCCGGTGTTTGTGTCGGCCACTAGGGTCGCTAATCTTACTCACACAGTCAGCTACCTCATTGCGCCTCTTTTTTTCTTTGCGTCATGTGCTGTTTGGGGAGGGTTTTTTGGAAGGGACATCCTGCGTGACACTGCAGTGCCACTCCTAGATGGGCCCGGTGTTTGTGTCGGCCACTAGGGTCGCTAATCTTACTCACACAGCTACCTCATTGCGCCTCTTTTTTTCTTTGCGTCATGTGCTGTTTGGGGAGGGTTTTTTGGAAGGGACATCCTGCGTGACACTGCAGTGCCACTCCTAGATGGGCCCGGTGTTTGTGTCGGCCACTAGGGTCGCTAATCTTACTCACACAGCTACCTCATTGCGCCTCTTTTTTTCTTTGCGTCATGTGCTGTTTGGGGAGGGTTTTTTGGAAGGGCCATCCTGCGTGACACTGCAGTGCCACTCCTAGATGGGCCCGGTGTTTGTGTCGGCCACTAGGGTCGCTAATCTTACTCACACAGCTACCTCATTGCGCCTCTTTTTTTCTTTGCGTCATGTGCTGTTTGGGGAGGGTTTTTTGGAAGGGACATCCTGCGTGACACTGCAGTGCCACTCCTAGATGGGCCCGGTGTTTGTGTCGGCCACTAGGGTCGCTTATCTTACTCACACAGCGACCTCGGTGCAAATTTTAGGACTAAAAATAATATTGTGAGGTGTGAGGTATTCAGAATAGACTGAAAATGAGTGTAAATTATGGTTTTTGAGGTTAATAATACTTTGGGATCAAAATGACCCCCAAATTCTATGATTTAAGCTGTTTTTTAGTGTTTTTTGAAAAAAACACCCGAATCCGACAAAAAAAATTCGGTGAGGTTTTGCCAAAACGCGTTCGAACCCAAAACACGGCCGTGGAACCGAACCCAAAACCAAAACACAAAACCCGAAAAATTTCAGGCGCTCATCTCTAGTATAAATAAGTGTTAAAAATGTGGTAAATCTATAGAGATGTAAATTTGAGACATCTTAATGTAAGTAAATATTAATCCAAGGTTCTTGGCATTACCCAAGGAGCACTCGTAGCAGATACAGTAATAAGTGACAGGAGCATTATTGTAGTTTATTAAATTCTACACACTGGAGGTGCAATCCAAATTTTGATCCAATTGTGTGGGCTTTACCTTCACGCAATTCAAGCCACACATCAGTAATGACGTCATTAAGTCAACACCCTGTCCATCCCCTTAGGGGAGGTTTATTAAAATTCTAATTACATAGGATCCTATTTCCCACCTGAAGAATACCTATGTTACTTTTCAGCTTGCTAATATATCGGGAAGTAAGAGAATCAGTGATGAGCCAGTCAGTCAGTGCGTGAGGGCTTTCGTGTTCGTGTGTGTGTGTGTGTGTGTGTGTGTGTGTGTGTGTGTGTGTGTGTGTGTGTGTGTGTGTGTGTGTGTGTAGATATATATATATATAGAGAGAGATAAATTAGTGTTGTTTAAGTACAGGATAATAATATATTTAGCTTTTTGATCTTACGCATGGTACACCTTGCTTTATCTACCTTTTATCCTAGCATATGACCACATAAATCATACTCTTATTGACAATTCAGCACAGCTGACACTTTATCAGTTTCTGAATTTAGGCAACTCTAATTAGATAATTATATATATAGTGCTCAGTCTGACTTTGCAAATATAGAAATTGGTCGTTAATAGCATCTAAACTAAACAATCCCTTTGTTGATTTACCCTCTTTAGAATTTACAAGCACTATAAAATACTAATGTCCTATATCCTAACAGCTGCCAAAAGCCTGGAAAGGTGTGTCTGCCTTGGCTTTTTTCTGAATCCCAAATTGACCCCAGTGATAATATTCCCTGACTCCATAGCACACCTTAGCAAAAACCTTCCAGACTCTTATAGAGGAATTCAATTGCTGGAGGGAAATGTAAAAAAACCCTGTGGCGTGGGTTTTATCCCACAACCGTGGGATTTAGCGATTCAATTACAGGACTTAAAATTAGATGCTGTGTGTTCTATAGAAATCACAGCGTCTTTTTTCTCGCAACTTTAGAGCAAGTCTGATTTTTACAAAAATCCTTAAATTCAGGAAAAATCATTGGGACTTGCTCTGGGACCAGGGTGGCACCACATGAGGAATAATTAAGCAGTTGGAAGTTTCCAATTATCCAATTAGTTTAATTAGTCTGTAATTGCTCACCTTCCGAAGTGGTGTTTTCTGCATCCAGCATCGGGAGGTGGGTCTTCAGCATCAGCGGGGAGTATGTAGTGTGTATGTTAGTGTCCGTGAGTGTAAGAAAATGTGTGTGGTGTGTGATTCTCCTGGAGCCTCTCCCCACATTCCCCGAGACGTCCAGCAGCCCTCCCGATTTGGAAAATGGAGGGGAGACTCCCGGTGCTGTATTATTTTTATTTTATTTTTTTGTGGGGTTTTTATCACAGAAAACCCAGTGACCATTTATTTTTATTGTATATTGCGGGTACCAGGAGTGCGCATACCTGCGGTAATTCCAAAATTGGGCTCGAGCTTAGCAAGATTTTTCACTTTGCTAAACGTTGCTTCCAGTTGCATTCCCCCTTAGAATCTCTCAAGCTTAGAACTGAGATGGAACCTTTCTATATATCCTTACCCATGCAGATTTCCTGTAATATCCCCCCCACCACCATCACCAGTTTACTTCATCCCTTTACCTTGTCCCTCCCCCCTTCTTATCCATCTATGTTATCAGACTTTCTGTGCCTGATACTGTGTAATGATATACCAAAAACGTAAACATTGTTTCACAACAGGTATTTGTTATGTAGGGTTGCCATTAACATGTCGGCTGTCGGCATACCTTCAGCCAACATTTCCGATTCTACAGTGCTATTCCCACTTGTGGGTGTCCATGACACCCATGAGCCCGCACGGGAACTCTTAGCTCTCACCCCGCTGCCGGCATTCTGGTGGACTGGATGCCGCTGTCGGGATATTGACAGCCGGCATCCAGTCTGCCAGTCAATCGTATGTATTCTGTTATATACTTTGGGGCTGATTCAGAAATGGACAATATTAACACAGCAGCATCTTAAAACAATGATGTATAGCGTATACATGGAAATAATGTCCCCCTTTGGCCATACATTGTATGTTTTGTATCCCATTTAAATAAAGAAAAGTGATTTCCCTGAACACAGATTCATTCAAAAGAACCAACTGTTAGTCTAGTCACATTTTATGCTGTTGCCCTGACAGGGCGGATATGGAAGATAATATAAACAAGTTTTCTATGTTGTGATTTTGAGAATACTGTATCTTACTTATTAATTTACTACGTCTACCTACTGCCATCTACAGATGGAGCCTCCGTTATCTTTGCTGGCTGAGACGTTAGTTGCAATCAGGCATACACAGCGTACCTGAGTGCAAGGAGGCTTGCCTAGTCGTAGGGAGGCACACAGAGCGTTTGGCGTTACCTTTGAGTGTAATACCTGCGATCATCCACCAGATGACGCTTTTTAAAATCACCATTGCGCATGTGTGTGGTCTCCATAAAATACAATACTGAACTACAGCGTAAGAACTACTTTACTGGAGCATCTCATTGCACACTTCCCATGCTTAGAGTCCCGGGTTTGATACCCAAGGTGTGAATGCATGTTAATTTTTTCCTGACACTTTATTAATTTTTTATTTTTGTATCTATTGTAATATACCTTCACATTCAATAGAAGTGTGCACACAAGCTGTACATAAATCAGGGCAAAGCTGCAGGAGCTTATCTAAAATACACAGCGGCTATGGGGATAAGCGAGCTCTATACACCGTACGGTACACGTACAATACTGTAGCAGGCCAGACTTGATTGACATGGCTTCCACCCGTGACCCTGCGCCTCTTGGAAGCCCTCAGCTATTGAGCCAGTGATGGCATCGATTTTGCAAGAATCAGGGCAATGCTGAATGAGCGTCTCAATACCCTAGTTAAATTACACAGGAGCAATAGGGATAAGCGAGCTCTATGCACATTGCGATACACCAAACTCAATTGCATAGAAAGTTAACAAAACTGCCACCTGTGACTCTGCGCCTCATGGAAGCCCTCAGCTCTGCAGCCAGTGACAGCATCAGTTTTTCAAGAGTCAGGGTAATGCTGAATGAGCGTCTCAATGCCCTAGTTAAAAAACACAGCGGCAATGAGGTCCCGTAGAATGAGCAATTCATAAAAATAGTGTATACAGACGCAAAAGAACGTGTTTAAGCTACAGTTTGGTCCAATGAAGTTAGGGATACTGTACAGTATGTGAGCATCCAAGTCCTGTAGCTATTAGGACATTATCAAAAACCAATGGGAAGGGATCACTGCTTACATTTACTTGTACACATGAGCTTATGTAACTGTCATGAAGTGTCGTTTCCGAGTGGTGAAGTGTGCCGCTTCCCATGTTTAGAGTCCCGGGTTCGATTCCCAAAGTGCAAATGCATGTTTATTTTTGCCTGACACTTTTTTATTAAACTATTGTAATATACCTTCACATTCAATATAAGTGTGCAAACAGGTTTTACATAAATCAGGGTAAATCTGCAGGAGCGTCCCAATCTGCTATCTAAAATACACAGCGCCTATTGGGATAAGCAAGCTCAATGCACCGTATGGTACACATACAGTACTGTTGCAGGCCAGACTCTTGACATGGCTGCTGTCCGTGACCCTGCGCCTCACGGAAGCCCTCAGCTATGGAGCCAGCGACGGTATTGGTTTTGCAAGAATCAGGGCAATGCTGAAGGAACGTCTCAGTACCCTAGTTAAATTACACAGCAGCAATGGGGTCCTGTAGAATGCGTAATTAATAAAAAAATAGTGTATACAGATGCAAAACAATGTGTTTAAGCTAGTTTCTACAGAAAAAAACTACAAATACCTGCGCTAAGAGAAACTCGCTTATTTATGAACCACAGATTATTGTAAAACTCTGCTTAATAAATAATCAACTAATAAAATGATAAGCAAATCAGAGTAATCTTCACTGTCTAAGTTCCATTCATATCTGTGTCACCTCTTCAAGAAAAATCCTCACTAAGACAGCTTCTAGGATTCGTGCACTCTTACACAGTGTATCCAGATTAAATGAACTTACATATTAATTCATTCACGCATGCACTGAAAGGTATCTTTAGAACTGCAACATGTCATCCAACTTCACTTAATTCTTAATGTAACTTAAGCACAAATGCTGATGGGAAGGAGGATTAGAGCAAATCTCCCGATACATGATGAACTGCTTAATACACATAACTAAGCGTTGGTCAGACTGAATAAGGAACGTCAACAGGCGAAACAGAAACTGTTCCATGACAGGCGAGCAAAAAGCTTATCTGATCTAAAATCGGGTGACCAAGTCCGTCTCAGAGATCAGGAGAAAGGTATTTGGGTGCAGAAAGGTATTGTGCAAGCACAAGTAGCACCAAGATCTTATACTATACGTACAGAGCGTGGAATGGAAGTAGGAAGAAATCGGGTGGATTTAAGATCTCAACCTAACCATAATGAAGACAACATGACTGAAGAATACCCTTCATCTGACATGTATGATGATCCTGATAATGGTGAACAAACCACGATTCTAGAAAGGTCCAACATGGTCGATGAAACACAGACTGTGTATGAAAGACCCAAAAGGGAAATACGCAGACCTGAGAGACTCATTGAAACGTGTTAGATGATGTTCTTAATATGACGTTGTTAATTGTTGCTTTGAAGCATACAGGGCTTATCTTTAAAGAAAAGAGGATGTGATGTTAGTGTATTAGAATGCTTAATATTTGTAGACACTCCCTTACTAATCTGTGTAAGCCTGAATCTTCAGTGATGGTCCCTGGGACCAGGGGGATGTTGGGAAGTGGGTGGTCCAGTGTGCAGTGTGTCTGGAGTTGGTGAGGGAATAAACAGCACAGCAGTGAACTCACATGTCTCTGTGTCCTGATGACTGGATTTACAAATGTATGAACAAAACACGTACCATGTGTATTTTGTAGGAAATACTAATCTAGGCATTGTTCTCTCGAAAGCTAAACTATAAGGCCACTTTCCTTTTTATTTTATTTTTTCCACTTTATTTTATTTTTTCATGTTGGTGATTATCTTGCTCATAGTATTGTTGATAGTTACTGGCATGTTGTACAACCCGAACTCCTGTGTGGAGAAAATATATAGGTGAATACTGTATTCAGGTTTCAAAATTGTACACATTTGAAAATTTGCATTGGTTTTATGCTTAAAGCTAATACTGTACATGTTTACTATACAGTACTTGATGTTCAAATTTAAGTACTGTATACTGTACTGTGCAGTACTGAAAATACCACATCAGTGTTATGGACTGCAATTACTGTCCTGTATAAAACAGTTGAATAACCCTCCTTGGAAGTGCATGAGCCCTGTGAAACTTACAGTACTGTACAGCATAAGGGACAACTGACCTACTGTACCAGCATTGCATGTCACTACACATGCACTAGTGTATGTAAATTCTTCAATTATTGCCTACCAGCAATACTGCTTACTGTATACTGTATATTAAATACTGTAGGCCTAGAAATGTGCGTCTCAGTATGCTAGTTAAAATACACAGGGGCTATGGGGATAAGTAAACTTTATGCATCGTACGGTACACCAGACTCAGGGGCATAGCCAGAACTTTGTGGGACCCATAGCAACATTTTGAAAGGGCCCCCATCCCAATGCTTGTAGAGAGACACTTCTCTGCAGCAGTTGTTAATTTTATGCCCTATAATAGTGTCCTACAGTACTGTAGTTAATTTTCTGAACCATAGCAGAGCCTTATTTAATGTTATGCCCAATAGTACTGCCCTAGTTTCTTTTATGAATCTTAGTAGTAAATAAGTTCATCCTACAGTACTGTACAGTATGTCACACTTCAGAGCTGCCAGTATACATTACGCCACACAGTACCCCCAATTCACATTAATATGTATTGTGCTCCCAGTTTATATTGTGCCTCCTTACAGAACCCCGGTCCATATTATACAACATTAAAATACCCTACAGTTCATTTTATACCACACTGCAATGAGCAGGTCCAGGGGCATACCTAGATATATTGCAGGCCCCAAGGAAAAAAATTTAATGGACCCCTACGTACCACCCAATGGTGAAAAATGTATATACAGTAACACATATAACTTTGACAGGGACGATGGGCCGCTCTTTTATCCTGATTCAAATATAGGACATTCTTCCCGCTCAAAGCATACTCTGTGATTGGTTTATTGATGAATGCATTTACACAGGCACCAATTACAGAGTATGCTTTGAGCGGGAAGAATTTTCTTTGTTTGAATCAGGATAAAAGAGCAGTTCAGTCACAGCCTGTTAGCCACTCTGCAAAGCTGTTTCTTCGTAATCAGACTTGCTGTGCGGATCGTCTCCGACCTTTGAAAAATCTCCTGCTAATTTGCTCTCTGTGTTCCTGCTGTTGAAATCTTTGCTGGCTTCACTTGATCCAGCTCATTTCTATAATTTCTTCATACAGTACTTGCTCGGTAATTCTTTTATTTACTGTTTTAATTTATTTATATATTTAAATTCATATCCTTACTGTACAACACTGTATGTGTGTGTAATTTAACTAGGGTATCGAGACGCTCCTTCAGAATTGCCCTGATTCTTGCAAAACCGATGCCATCACTCGCTCCAGAGCTGTGGGCTTCCACAGGGCTCAGGGTCACGGGGGGCAGCCATTTTGTCAGTTTGCTATGCGGTCGAGTCCGGTGTATCGTACGGTGCATAGAGCTCGCTTATCCCTATCGCCCCTGTGTACTTTAGCTAGGGGATTGAGACGCTCCTTCAGCATTGCCCTGATTCTTGCTAAACCGATGCCATTGCTCATTCCATAGCTGAGGGCTTCCACGAGGTGGGGGGTCACGGGCGGCAGTCATTTTGTGAACCCACTCTTATGCCTCTGTGTGTTTAAACTAGTGGAATGAGACACTTGCACTGTACATCCTTTCCCTTATTCATGCAAAACCTATATTATGCCCCTTTTATGATACCCCCTCACCCGAAACTATTTTGATGATTCAGATGCCTTTGGTTTCAGCATACAGCACCCACCCAAAATGACCCTCTGTTCCTGGGCTTCTTTTTTAATGTACTGTATGATTGCCATCACCTGTGGTGAAAAACATTTCTTATCAAATAACTACAGGTATGTAGTTCAACACAGGTGATGACAGGAACAGAGCATTCTGTCCCTCTTGGAGAGGGTCATGTTGGGAGCCACAGTACAGTATGCTGTAGTACAGGGAAAAAAGTATAATGTATTGAAAATGTACACTTGTTTATGTTGTGCACTTGTTTATGTTATTTTAACCATATTGTGCTTTACATGTTTCCTTACTGTAATTTATTTATTTTTTAGACAAAAGAAGAGTGACAATGCAGACTACAAGATTCTGTGGGAGTGCCAAAACCCATCCATCAATGGCACAGAAACTGGCTGCACCAGCCCCACAATTGCCGAAGAAAACTGCCAAGAAGGTTCAAAAAGAAAATGTGGTGAACCACGAAAAAATGCCAAGCCAAAGAATAATGTTCTGGGGAAGATATGTGGTATGATGCCAAAAGATTTAACTGTTCCTTCTTTTGCAGATCAGGATGTTCAGCCAATGAACATGGAAACACCAGTGCTAGAGGACATGGCAAACACGCTAAATTAGAAAGTTTTCTTTTTGGATAATGTTACCACCCCTGGACAAGAAGACACGGCACATTCGCCACGAAGAAGGTTTGATTTCACAGATGTGATCACCGATGTGAAGGACTGCCAGTGTACCTGTGCTGGTTTAGTAAAGGAGCTAATCAACAAGGTGACCAATCTGGAGGCAGAACTTTGTGGACAGGTAAGTCATCTTGGGGGACAGGTTAGTCAGCTGCAGACTGAAAGTGCTGGTCTTAGAGAAGGCATAAAGGAACAGATGGTAGAAGCCATGAAGTAAGCCATCCAACATACAAGAAAAGAATGGCAAAATGCAGTTGGCCGGACCATGATTACAATGAACCACCAAGCAGTTCAAGTCAGTGGAGATGGACGCGGAGGCCTGGATGGACACGAAGACCTGGATCGGCGTCAAGATAACTTGAGTGTCCATACAACACTGCTTCCAGTGCTGAACTTGACAGTTGAAGGTCCAGCATTGGTCAGCAATTCAAGTGTGCTGTTGCCAGGAACACCAATGATGACCAGCACACCTCACAGGCCACTTCACAATACATTCAGCAGCACTCTGACTGATATTTCCCTAGCTGTCATCTCCACTGCTCTGGATGACAATTTTAACAGAGCTGCACAAGGACATATTCACAAATATGCACATGCTCTTTTCCAATACCATGTGACATACGACACGTACTTGACGTGGACCAATCAAATGAACTTTGATAGTGCCAAGGTGAAAATTCCGCTTCCCAAAAATCTGGTAAATAACATCATGTCAAGGTGTGAATGGCGTGTGAGGATTGGTGAACCAGAAAAGAAGATGATACTGGATACCATAAATGCTGTGCTGAGAATGAGGAGGAGAATGCCCTGGAAGATTCTGGTTGAAGAAACAAGATCCTTACCCACCGATCTTCCTACCTTTAGCACATCATCTTGACACAGCTGGAGTTAAAAAAAAAAAAAATTGTGTCACTGACCCACTGTACAGAAAATTTTCAGGGGCCGCCTGCACCATGCTGAATCCACTTGGAGCAGCATGGTTACTCAAACAAGGGGGATGCATGAACTTGGCTCACCAGATTCCTGATGGGAGTGTCTGGCCCTGGTAATGTAAGGGCCTCGTACAATTTGCCCCTTTCTCTGACGTCCTAGTGGATGCTGGGAACTCCGTAAGGACCATGGGGAATAGCGGGCTCCGAAGGAGGCTGGGCACTCTAGAAAGATTTATGACTACCTGGTGTGCACTGGCTCCTCCCACTATGACCCTCCTCCAAGCCTCAGTTAGATCTTGTGCCCGGCCGAGGTTGGATGCACACTAGGGGCTCTCCTGAGCCCTTAGAAAGAAAGTATAGATTTAGGTTTTTTATTTTCAGTGAGACCTGCTGGCAACAGGCTCACTGCAGCGAGGGACTAAGGGGAGAAGAAGCGAACTCGCCTGCTTGCAGCCGGATTGGGCTTCTTAGGCTACTGGACACCATTAGCTCCAGAGGGATCGACCGCAGGCCCAGTCCTTGGTGTTCGGTCCCGGAGCCGCGCCGCCGCCCCCCTTACAGAGCCAGAAGCAAGAAGAGGTCCGGAAAAACGGCGGCAGAAGACATCAGTCTTCACCAAGGTAGCGCACAGCACTGCAGCTGTGCGCCATTGCTCCTCATACACACTTCACACTCCGGTCACTGAGGGTGCAGGGCGCTTGGGGGGGGCGCCCTGAGCAGCAATAAAAACACCTTGGCTGGCAAAAATACCACAATATATAGCCCCAGAGGCTATATATGTGGTAAATACCCCTGCCAGAATCCAGAAAAAAGCGGGAGAATAGGCCGCGGAAAAGGGGCGGAGCTATCTCCCTCAGACACACTGGCGCCATTTTCTCTTCACAGTGCAACTGGAAGAAAGCTCCCCAGGCTCCCCCCTGTAGTTTTCAGGCTCAAAGGGTAAAAAAGAGAGGGGGGGCACTAAATTTAGGCGCAATATTGTATATACAAGCAGCTATGGGGGAAAATTCACTCAGTTATAGTGTTAATCCCCTCATTATATAGCGCTCTGGTGTGTGCTGGCATACTCTCTCTCTGTCTCCCCAAAGGGCTTTGTGGGTCCTGTCCTCAGTCAGAGCATTCCCTGTGTGTGTGCGGTGTGTCGGTACAGCTGTATCGACATGTTTGAGGAGGAGGCTTATATAGGGACGGAGCAGATGCCGATAAATGTGATGTCGCCCCCTGTGGGGCCGACACCAGAGTGGATGGTTAGGTAAAAGGTATTAACCGACAGTGTCAACTCCTTACATAAAAGGGTGGATGACGTAACAGCTGTGGGACAGCCGGCTTCTCAGCCCGTGCCTGCCCAGGCGTCTCAAAGGCCATCAGGGGCTCAAAAACGCCCGCTCATTCAGATGGCAGACACAGATGTCGACACGGAGTCTTACTCCAGTGTCGACAAGGTTGAGACATATACACAATCCACTAGGAACATCCGTGACTTGATCCCGGCAATAAAAATAATGTGTTACACATTTCTGACATTAACCTCTAAAAATGGGGTTTTTATGTTTGGGGAGAAAAAGCAGGCAGTGTTTTGTTCCCCCATCAGATGAATGAATGAAGTGGGTGAAAAGCGTGGGTTCCCCCTGATAAGAAACTGGTAATTTCTAAAAAGTTACTGATGGCGTACCTTTTCCCGCCAGAGGATAAGTTACGCTGGGAGATATCCCCTAGGGTGGATAAGGCGCTCACACGGTTGTCAAAATAGGTGGCACTGCCGTTTTAGGAACGGCCACTTTGAAGGTACCTGTTGATAAAAAGCAGGAGGCTATCCTGAAGTCTGTATTTACACACTCAGGTACTAGACTGAAACCTGCAGAGCGTGCTGCTGCAGCGTGGTCGGTGACCCTGTCAAACATACTAGTTTGCTAACATGAGAACATATTAAAGACGTCGTCTTATATATGAGGGATGCACAGAGGGATATTTTGCCAGCTGGCATCCAAAATGAATGTAATGTCCATTCTGTCAGGAGGGTATTAGAGACCTGTCACTGGACAGGTGATGCTGACCTTAAAAGGCGCATAGAGATTCTGCCTTATAAGGGTGAGGAATTATTTGGGGATGGTCTCTGGGACCTCGTATCCGCAGCAACAGCTGGGAAGAAATATTTTTACCTCAGTTTTCCTCACAGACTAAGAAAGCACTGTATTATCAGGTACAGTCCTTTCGGCTTCAGAAAAGCAAGCGGGTCAAAGGCGCTTCCTTTCTGTACAAAGACAAGGGAAGAGGGAAAAAGCTGCACCAGTCAGCCTGTTCCCAGAATCATAATTCTTCTCTCGCTTCCTCTGAGTCCACAGCATGACGCGGGGGCTCCACAGGTGTAGCCAGGTACGGTGGGGGGCTGTCTCAAAAGTTTCAGCGATCAGTGGGCTCGCTCACAGGTGGATCCCTGTTTCATTCAAGTAGTATTTCAGGGGTACAAGCTGGAATTCGAGATGTCTTCCCCCCGCCGTTTCCTCAAATATGCCTTGCCGACAACTCCCTCAGGCAGGGAGGCTGTGCTAGAGGCAATTAATAAGCTGTATTCCCAGCAGGTAATACTTAAGGTGCCCCTACTTCAACAAGGACGGGGTTACTATTCCACACGGTTGGGGTACCGAAACCGCATGGTTCGGTGTGACCCTTCTTTATATTTAAAATCCTTGAACACATGCATAAAAAAATTCAAGTTCAAGATGGAATCACTCAGGGCGGTTATTGCAAGCCTGGACGAGGGGGATTACATGGTATCCCGGGACATCAAGGATGCTTACCTGCATGTCCATATTTACTATCCTCGTCAGGAGTACCTCAGATTTGTGGTACAGGATTACCATTACCAAGTCAAGACTCTGCCGTTTGGACTGTACATGGCACCGAGGGTGTTACCAAGGTAATGGCCGGAATGATGATACTCCTTCGAAAAAGGGGAGTTTTAATTATCCCGTACTTGGACAATCTCCTTATAAGGGCGAGGTCCAAGGAGCAGTTGCTAGTCGGGGTAGCACTATTTTGGAAAGTGCTACAACAGCACGGTTGGATTCTAAACAGTCCAGAGTCACAGCTGGTTCCTACGACACGTCTACTGTTCCTGGGGATGGTTCTGGACACAGACCAGAAATAAGTGTTTCTCCCGGTGGAGAAAGCCAAGGAGCTGTCATCTCTAGTCAGAGACCTCCTGAAGCCAAAACAGTTATCGGTGCATCATTGCACGCGAGTCCTGGGAAAAATGTTAGCTTCCTACGAAGCAATCCCATTCGGCAGGTTCCATGCAAGAACTTTTCAGGGGGACCTGTTGGACAAGTGGTCCGGATCGCATCTTTAGATGCATTTGGCTGATAACCCTGTCTCCAAGGACCAGGGTATCTCTACTGTAGTGGCTGCAGAGTGCCCATCTTCAAGAGGGCCGCAGGTTCGACATACAGGACTAGGTCCTAGTGACCATGGATGCCAGCCTTTGAGGCTGGGGGGCAGTCACACAGGGAAGAAACTTCCAGGGACTTTGGTCAAGTCAGGTGACTTCCCTACATAAATATTCTGGAACAGAGGGCCATTTACAATGCCCTGAGTCAGGCAAGACCTCTGCTTCAAAACCAGCCGGTCTTGATCCAATCAGGCAACATCACGGCAGTCGCCCATGTAAACCAACAGGGCGGCACAGGAAGCAGGATGGCGATGGCAGAAGCCACAAGGATTCTCCGATGGGCGGAAAATCATGTGTTAGCACTGTCAGCAGTGTTCATTCCCGGAGTGGACAACTGGGAAGCAGATCTTCTCAGCAGACACGACTTCCACCCGAGAGTGTGGGGACTTCATCCAGAAGTCTTCCAAAGAATTGTACACCATTGGGAAAGGCCACAGGTGGACATGAAGGCGTCCCGCCTCAACAAAAAGCTATAAAAGATATTGCGCCAGGTCAAGGGACCTTCAGGCGATAGCTGTGGACGCTCTGGTAACACCGTGGGTGTACCAGTTGTTTTATGTGTTCCCCCCTCTGCCTCTTATACCAAAGGTACTGAGAATAATAAGAAGGCGAGGAGTAAGAACGATACTCGTGGTTCCGGATTGGCCAAGAAGAGCCTGGTACCCAGAACTTCAAGAAAATGTATCAGAGGACCCATGGCCTCTGCCGCTCAGACAGGACCTGCTGCAGCAGGGGCCCTGTCTGTTCCAAGACTTACCGCGGCTACGTTTTGATGGCATGGCGGTTGAACGCCGGATCCTAAAGGAAAAGGGCATTCCGGAGGAAGTCATTCCTACGCTGATTCAAGCCAGGAAAGATGTAACTGCAAAACATTATCACCGCATATGGCGGAAATATGTTGCTTGGTGTGAGGCCAAAAAAGGCCCCAACAGAGGAATTTCAACTAGGTCGATTTCTGCATTTCCTACAAGCAGGAGTGTCTATGGGCCTAAAATTAGGCTCCATTAAGATACAGATCTCGACTCTGTCGATTTTCTTCCAGAAAGCATTAGCTTCAGTACCTGAAGTTCAGACATTGTAAAAGGAGTGCTGCATATTCAGCCCCCGGTTGTGCCTCCAGTGGCACCTTGGGATCTCAACGTGGTGTTGAGTTTCTTAAAATCACATTGGTTTGAACCACTAAAAACCGTGGATCTAAAATATCTCACGTTGAAAGTGGTCATGTTATTGGCCTTGGTTTCGGCCAGGCGTGTATCAGAATTGGCGGCTTTGTCATATAAAAGTCCTTATCTGATTTTCCATATGGATAGGGCAGAATTGAGGACTCGTCCCCAGTTTCTCCCTAAGGTGGTATCATCTTTTCACTTGAACCAACCTATTGTGGTGCCTGCGGCTACTAGGGACTTGGAGGATTCCAAGTTACTGGACGTAGTCAGGGCCTTGAAAAATTATGTTTCCAGGACGGCTAGAGTCAGAAAAATTGACTCGCTATTTATCCTGTATGCACCCAACAGGCTGGGTGCTCCTGCTTCTAAGCAGACTATCGCTCGCTGGATCTGTGACACGATTCAGCAGGCGCATTCTGCGGCTGAACTGCCGCATCTTAAATCAGTGAAAGCCCATTCCACAGGGAAGGTGGGCTCATCTTGGGCGGCTGTCCGAGGGGTCTCGGCTTTACAACTTTGCCGAGCTGTTACTTGGTCAGGGGCAAACACGTTTGCAAAATTCTACAAAATTGATACCCTGGCTGAGGAGGACCTGGAGTTCTCTCATTCGGTGCTGCAGAGTCACCCGCACTCTCCCGCCCGTTTGGGAGCTTTGGTATAATCCCCATGGTCCTTACGGAGTTCCCAGCATCCACTAGGACGTCAGAGAAAATAAGATTTTACTCACCGGTAAATCTATTTCTCGTAGTCCGTAGTGGATGCTGGGCGCCCATCCCAAGTGCGGATTGTCTGCAATACTTGTATATAGTTATTGCCTAACTAAAGGGTTATTGTTGAGCCATCTGTTGAGAGGCTCAGTTATATTCATACTGTTAACTGGGTATAGTATCACGAGTTATACGGTGTGATTGGTGTGGCTGGTATGAGTCTTACCCGGGATTCAAAATCCTTCCTTATTATGTCAGCTCGTCCGGGCACAGTGTCCTAACTGAGGCTTGGAGGAGGGTCATAGTGGGAGGAGCCAGTGCACACCAGGTAGTCATAAATCTTTCTAGAGTGCCCAGCCTCCTTCGGAGCCCGCTATTCCCCATGGTCCTTACGGAGTTCCCAGCATCCACTACGGACTACGAGAAATAGATTTACCGGTGAGTAAAATCTTATTTTTATTCCCCTGTCACCTGACATGAGATAATTTTTTGGCCTGCTGTATCTATCCAGTAGCGACTGAGTCCATTGTGCTGTGTCCATCCAGGTGTGTTGTGTCTATCCAGGGGCTGATGTCCGTATGCGCCAGTGTTCCAAAGTAAAAATACAAAAATAAAAACAAATACAAAAAAAATTACAGTACAGTACCTACTGATTTTGTCCCATGTTGGACTGCTGTTGTGTGTTTCCGCTCTCCGTTCTGGTGTCTGTATGTGCCAGTGTTCCAAATTCAAAATACAAAAATAAAAAATAATACGAAAACCAAAACCACCAAAAAATTCACCCCCCCCCCCCCCCCGCAAAAGTGATTTATTTATTTATTAAAGTTGATATTATTTATGACGTTACCCTTTTATTAAAGTACCGTATAGTATCTGTGATGTTGGGTTTTTTATTACAGTATGTGTGATGTTACAGTACCTTTTCCTACTGATTTTGTCCCACATCCTCTGCTGTACATAAAGTGTTTCTATCCCCAAGAGGCCGAGTCCATTGTGCTGTGTCCATCCAGGGGCTGCTGTTGTCTGTTTCCACTCTCCATTCTGGTGTCTGTATGCGCCAGTGTTCCAAATTCAAAATACAAAAATAAAAAATTATACAATAACCAAAACAAAAAAAATCATTACACCCCCCAAAAATATGATTTTTTTTTAAAGTTGACATTGTTACTGTATTTGTGATGTTACCTTTTTATTAAAGTACCGTACAGTATGTGTGATGTTTGCTTTTTTATTACAGTACCTGTATGTGTGATGTTACATTTTCCAAATGATTTCCTCTGCCGTAAATAAAAAGTGTTTCTTAAAATAAACCTGATGTGGTGTCCACTTTTTGTATTCCCAACTGCCTCATAGTGTATACTGTACTCTATAAATTAGTACTACTGTATGGGGAAAATTCAATGAAGAGTGGTTGGGAGATTGCATTGCTACAATGTACAGTACAGTATGTTCAATCTACAGTACTGTATGTTTAATCTACTGTAAAATAGTGTCCTAGTCCCCTTGCATTGTACTGCTGCCATGTCTCTTGATGCACCTTTCTGCACTCTGTGTAAAGCAAACTTACAGCACTGTACACATGGGCTACTGTAGGTTTATGTAAAGTATGAAACAGTGATAAGACAGAGAAGTCTGCCTATTGGATGGTTGGTTTAAAGGCCCTCATTCCGAGTTGATCGGTCGCAAGGCGAATTTAGCAGAGTTACACACGCTAAGCCGCCGCCTACTGGGAGTGAATCTTAGCTTCTTAAAATTGCGACCGATGTATTCGCAATATTGCGATTACTAACTACTTAGCAGTTTCAGAGTAGCTCCAGACTTACTCTGCCTGTGCGATCAGTTCAGTGCTTGTCGTTCCTGGTTGACGTCACAAACACACCCAGCGTTCGCCCAGGCACTCCCACCGTTTCCCCGGCCACTCCTGCGTTTTTTCCGGAAACGGTAGCGTTTTCAGCCACACGCCCCTGAAACGCCGTGTTTCCGCCCAGTAACACCCATTTCCTGTCAATCACATTACGATCGCCGGAGCGAAGAAAAAGCCGTGAGTAAAAATACTATCTTCATAGTAAAGTTACTTGGCGCAGTCGCAGTGCGAACATTGCGCATGCGTACTAAGCGGATTTTCACTGCGATGCGATGAAAAATACCGAGCGAACAACTCGGAATGAGGGCCAAAATTCTTGTAATGGATGATTGTCATTTGCTCTCATCCATTGCCAGAATTTCATTCCAAACAACCAGATCTGGCAGATTATCTGCCAGCTAATTGTATGATGTACAGTATGTCTATCTTATAAATGACCTGAGATGTCATACAGTAAATAAGGTACTGTCCCATGCAGTAAAAACAAGTTACAATGGAGTTAAACAAATAATTTTATTTTACAAATTTACAAAATGCACAGTAATTATGTACAGTACTGTAAAAAATTAAAGAAATTAAATCAGACGGAAAATGAAATTAAAAAAATTGGTCCACTAATATGTCGACCACCACCCTCAGTCTGCAATTGTTCTGTGGGGAAAAAAGGACAGTATTACAACACAAATACTCTATAGCAGTTTTTCCCAACCTCGGTCCTCATGGCACACTAACAGTCCTGGTTTTAGTGATATCCAGGCTTGAACACAGGTGACTTAATTAGTACCTCCGTTATTTTGATTTAACCATCTGTGCTGAAGCCTGGATATCACTAAAGAAAGATGTGGCACTGCGCTAGAGGAGAAGTTAAACAATCACTGTACCCAAGATGCTGCTATAGGGAGTGTGGAACCACTACCTAATTCCACTCTAATAGACGAGAATATACAGATGGATGTCCCCAGCGCAAGTTAGGTCGAATAAATGATTGATAACACTATGTATATGGTGAATAAATTGTTTATTTCAAAGGAAGGAGTACAGTGCAAAATTGATATTCTAAAAGCTATATATCTCTAAATTGGTACCTTAATATAGTCCAAATATATTCTCAATTAGAGATATGTAAAAATAATTTCTGGCCTATTACCGGTAAACAAAGGAGACAAACTACATAAAACATACAGACATAAAAATACAGTGTCCCAAACCAGTGTTGGGACACTGTATTTTTATGTCTGTATGTTTTATGTAGTTTGTCTCCTTTGTTTACCGGTAATAGGCCAGAAATTATTTTTACATATCTCTAATTGAGAATATATTTGGACTATATTAAGGTACCAATTTTAGAGATATAAAGCTTTTAGAATATCAATTTTGCACTATACTCCTTCCTTTTAAATAAACAATTTATTCACCATATACATAGTTTTATCAATCATTTATTCGACCTAACTTGCGCTGGGGACAGCCATCTGTATATTCTTGGATATCACTAAAACCTGCACTGTTGGTGTGCCTTGAGGACCGCGGTTGGGAATGCCTGCTCTATAGTGTAGTAGTGGTAATACAGTACAGCTGTACTGTATAAATCATTAGAGAAAAAAACAGTCACATTCCAATACTATACAATTACTACTGTATACTGTAGGTACAGTATTATACTGTATTGCTGTTATTCAGAATTTAAAGTACTGTACAAGAGTTTAGCTTCAACATGTCATAAACCAAAAGGGATAGACTGTCAGTATGGAAGAGAGGGGTAGGATGAAAGATGACTGGGTGTGATGAAGACGTGGGCCTTGAGAGCCTGTTTCAAGTTTAATATACAGTTCTGTACAGTACTGTAGAGTTGGAGAATTCCAGAGATACAGTACAGTACTGTAGGGAGCAGCTTGTGCAAAATATTTGAGGTAGCAGTTTAAGGAAGAAATCAGTAGTCCGGATACACAGCATGCATTTCTGGAGTGAAGAGGGTGTAAAAGGAGAGAATGTACTGTAAGGTTATGTCAGAGGGTGTGAAGATGATCAGCTCAATGTTAGACATGTTACAGTACAGTAAGTTAGAGTGCAGTACAGTGTATAATGTATTTCTCTTTTCTCTGACGTCCTAGTGGATGCTGGGTACTCCGTAAGGACCATGGGGAATAGACGGGCTCCGCAGGAGACTGGGCACTCTAAAAGAAAGATTAGCTACTATCTGGTGTGCACTGGCTCCTCCCTCTATGCCCCTCCTCCAGACCTCAGTTAGAATCTGTGCCCGGCTCGAGCTGGTTGCACACTAGGGGCTCTCCTGAGCTTCTAGTAAAGAAAGTATTTGTTAGGTTTTTTATTTTCAGTGCGATCTGCTGGCAACAGACTCACTGCTACGAGGTACTTAGGGGAGAGAAGCGAACCTACCTGCTTGCAGCTAGCTTGGGCTTCTAGGCTACTGGACACCATTAGCTCCAGAGGGATCGAACACAACCCCAGCCTCGGTCGTCCGGTCCCGGAGCCGCGCCGCCATCCCCCTTGCAGAGCCAGAAGCAAGAAGAACATCCTGGAAATCGGCGGCTGAAGACTACGGTCTTCATTAAGGTAGCGCACAGCACTGCAGCTGTGCGCCATTGCTCCCTATGCACACCACATACTCCGGTCACTGATGGGTGCAGGGCGCTGGGGGGGGGGGCGCCCTGGGCTGCAATTAGAGTACCTTACATTGGCAAACAGCACATAATATAGTCTAAAAAACTATATATGTGCAAAAATCCCCCGCCATAATATAAATATAAGAGCGGGAGAAGTCCGCCGAGAAGGGGGCGGGGCTATCTCCCTCAGCACACTGGCGCCATTTCCTCTTCACAGCTCCGCTGGAAAACAGCTCCCCAGGCTCTCCCCTGCAGTTTCCAGGCTCAAAGGGTAAAAAAGAGAGGGGGGGGCACTAAATTTAGGCGCAAACTGTATATGTAAAGCAGCTATAGGGAAAAATCACTTTGTGTTAGTGTAAATCCCTGATTATATAGCGCTGTGGTGTGTGCTGGCATACTCTCTCTCTGTCTCCCCAAAGGACTTTGTGGGGTCCTGTCCTCAGTCAGAGCATTCCCTGTGTGTGTGCGGTGTGTCGGTACGGCTGTGTCGACATGTTTGATGAGGAGGCTTATGTGGA
Source organism: Pseudophryne corroboree (assembly GCF_028390025.1). NCBI lineage: Eukaryota > Metazoa > Chordata > Amphibia > Anura > Myobatrachidae > Pseudophryne > Pseudophryne corroboree. Next base: position 276,529,235 of record NC_086445.1, read on the forward strand.
GGCGGAGCAGGTGCCGATAAGTGTGATGTCACCCCCTGCGGGGTCGACACCTGAGTGGATGGATATGTGGAAGGTATTAACCGACAGTGTCAACTCCTTACATAAAAGGTTCGATGACGCAGCTTTGGGACAGCCGGCATCTCAGCCCGCGCCTGCCCAGGCATCTCAGAGGCCGTCAGTGGCTCAAAAACGCCCGCTACCTCAGATGGCTGACACAGATGTCGACACGGAGTCTGACTCCAGTGTCGACGAGGATGAGACAAATATACAATCCACTAGGGCCATCCGATGTATGATTACGGCAATGAAAAATGTGTTGCACATTTCTGACATTAACCCGGTTACCACAAAAAAGGGTATTATGTTTGGGGAGAAAAAGCAGCCAGTAACTTTTCCCCCATCTGATGAGTTAAACGAATTGTGTGAAGAAGCGTGGGGTTCCCCAGATAAGAAACTAGTAATTTCTAAGCGGTTACTAATGGCGTACCCTTTCCCGCCAACGGATAGGTTACGCTGGGAGACATCCCCTAAGGTGGACAAAGCGCTCACACGCTTATCAAAAAAGGTGGCACTGCCGTCTCAGGATACGGCCGCCTTAAAGGAGCCTGCAGATAGAAAGCAGGAGGCTATCCTGAAATCTGTGTATACACACTCCGGTACTATACTGAGACCTGCTATTGCTTCAGCATGGATGTGTAGTGCTGCAGCAGCATGGTCTGATTCCCTGTCAGATAACATTGATTCCCTTGACAGGGACACTATTTTGCTAACTATAGAGCATATTAAAGACGTAGTCTTATATATGAGAGATGCACAGAGGGACATTTGCCGGCTGGCATCTAGAATTAATGCAATGTCCATTTCTGCCAGGAGAGTATTATGGACTCGGCAGTGGACAGGTGATGCTGATTCTAAAAGGCACATGGAAGTTTTGCCTTATAAGGGTGAGGAATTGTTTGGGGACGGTCTCTCGGACCTCGTGTCCACAGCAACAGCTGGGAAGTCGACCTTTTTACCTCAGGTCCCCTCACAGCCTAAGAAAGCACCGTATTATCAAGTACAGTCCTTTCGGCCTCAAAAAGGCAAGCGGGTCAGAGGCGCGTCCTTTCTGCCCAGAGGCAGGGGTAGAGGGAAAAAGCTGCACCAGACAGCCATTTCCCAGGAACAAATATCCTCCCCTGCTTCCACTAAGTCCACCGCATGACGCTGGGGCTCCACAGGTGGAGCCAGGTGCGGTGGGGGCCCGTCTCCGGAACTTCAGCGACCAGTGGGTTCGCTCACAGGTGGATCTCTGGGTTCTACAGGTATCTCAGGGATACAAGCTGGAGTTCGAGACATCTCCCCTTCGCCATTACCTTAAATCAGCCTTGCCTGCTACTCTCAAGGAAAGGGAGGTAGTACTGGCGGCAATTCACAAGCTGTACCTCCAGCAGGTGATAATCAAAGTTCCTCTCCTTCAACAGGGACGAGGTTACTATTCCACAATGTTTGTGATACCGAAACTAGACGGTTCGGTGAGACCCATTCTAAATTTGAAATCCTTGAACACTTATATAAGGAAGTTCAAGTTCAAAATAGAATCGCTCAGTGCGGTTATTGCAAGCCTGGAAGAGGGGGATATTATGGTGTCACTGGACATCATGGATGCTTACCTACATGTCCCCATTTACCCACCTCACCAGGAGTACCTCAAGGTTGTGGTACAGAACTGCCATTACCAATTCCAGACGTTGCTGTTTGGTCTGTCCACGGCACCGAGGGTGTGTTCCAAGGTAATGGCCAAAATGATGATACTCCTTCGAAAGAAGGGAGTTATAATTATCCCGTACTTGGACGATCTCCTTTTAAAGGCGAGGTCCAAGGAGCAGTCGTTGATCGGAGTAGCACTATCTCAGGAAGTGCTACAACAGCACGGCTGGATTCTGAATATCCCAAAGTCGCAGCTGGTTCCTACGACGCGTCTGCTGATATTGGGCATGTTTCTGGACACAGAACAGTAGAAGGTGTTTCTCCCGGAGGAGAAGGCCAAGGAGTTGTCATCTCTGGTCAGAGACCTCCTGCAACCAAAACAGGTGTCGGTGCATCATTGCACGCGAATCCTGGAAAAGATGGTAGCTTCTTTCGAAGCAATTCCCTTCGGCAGGTTCCTTGCAAGAAACTTTCAGTGGGACCTGTTAGACAAGTGAGGATCGCATCTTCAGATGCATCGGCTGATCACCCTGTCCCCGAGGGCCAGGGTGTCTCTGCTGTGGTGGCTGCAGAGTGCTCATCTTCTCGAGGGCCGCAGATTCGGCATTCAGGACTGGGTCCTGGTGACCACGGATGCAAGCCTCCGAGGTTGGGGAGCAGTCACTCAGGGAAGAAACTTCCAAGGACAATGGTCGAGTCAGGAGACTTCCCTACACATAAATATTCTGGACCTAAGGGCCATTTACAATGCCCTAAGGCAAGCAGAACCCCTGCTTCAAAACCAGCCGGTGCTGATTCAGTCAGACATCATCACGGCTGTCGCCCATGTAAACCGACAAGGCGGCACAAGAAGCAGGATGGCGTTGGCAGAAGCCACAAGGATTCTCCGATGGGCGGAGTATCACGTGCTAACACTGTCAGCAGTGTTCATTCCGGGTGTGGAAAACTAGGAAGCAGACTTCCTCAGCAGGCACGACCTCCACCCGGGAGAGTGGGGACTTCATCCAGAAGTCTTCACGCAGATTGTGAACCGTTGGTAACGGCCACAGGTGGACATGATGGCGTCCCGCCTCAACAAAAGCTAAAAAAGTATTGCGCCAGGTCAAGAGATCCTCAGGCGATAGCTGTAGACGCACTAGTGACACCGTGGGTGTACCAGTCGGTTTATGTGTTCCCTCCTCTTCCTCTCATAACCCAAGGTACTGAGGATAGTAAGTAAGAGAGGAGTAAGAACTATACTCGTAGTTCCGGATTGGCCAAGAAGAACTTGGTACCCGGAACTACAAGAAATGATCTCGGAGGACCCATGGCCTCTGTCTCTCAGACAGGACCTGTTACTGCAGGGGCCCTGTCTGTTCCAAGACTTACCGCGGCTGTGTTTGAAGGCTTGACGGTTGAACGCCGGATCCTAACGGAAAAGCGCGTTCCAGATCAAGTGATTCCTACGCTGTTAAAGGCTAGGAAAGACGCTGCCTGAAGTTCAGACGTTGTTAAGGGAGTGCTGCATATTCAGCCCCCTTTTTGTGCCTCCAGTGGCACCTTGGGATCTCAACGTAGTGTTGGATTTCCTAAAATCACATTGTTTTGAGCCACTTCAGAACGTGCAGTTGAAGTATCTCACGTGGAAAGTGGTCATATATATATATGACCTTGGCTTCGGCTAGGCGTGTGTCAGAATTGGCGGCTTTGTCGTGTGAAAGCCCTTATCTGATCTTCCATAGGCACAGGGCAGAATTGAGGACTCGTCCCCAATTTCTCCCTAAGGTGGTATCAGCGTTTCATTTGAACCAACCTATTGTGGTGCCTGCGGCTACTCGGGTCTTGGAGGCTTCCAAGTTGCTGGATGTAGTCCGGGCCCTGAAAATCTATGTTTCCAGGACGGCTAGAGTCAGAAAATACTGACTCGCTGTTTCTCCTGCATGCACCCAACAAGCTGGGTGCTCCTGCTTCTAAGCAGACTATTGCTCGCTGGATCTGTAGCACGATTCACCTTGCACATTCTGCGGCTGGACTGCCGCATCCTAAATCAGTAAAAGCCCATTTCACGAGGAAGGGGGCTCTTCTTGGGCGGCTGCCCAAGGGGTCTCGGCATTACAACTTTGCCGAGCTGCTACCTGGTCGGGGTCAAACACGTTTGCAAAATTCTACAAGTTTGATACCCTGGCTGAGGAGGACCTTGAGTTTGCTCATTCGGTGCTGCAGAGTCATCTGCACTCTCCCGCCCGTTTGGGAGCTTTGGTATAATCCCCATGGTCCTTACGGAGTACCCAGCATCCACTAGGACGTCAGAGAAAATAAGAATTTACTCACCGGTAATTCTATTTGTCGTAGTCCGTAGTGGATGCTGGGAGCCCGTCCCAAGTGCGGATTGTCTGCAATACTTGTATATAGTTATTGCTTAACTAAAGGGTTATTGTTATGAGCCATCTGTTCAGTGAGGCTCAGTTGTTATTCATACTGTTAACTGGGTATAGTTATCACGAGTTGTACGGTGTGATTGGTGTGGCTGGGATGAGTCTTACCCTGGGTTCCAAATCCTTTCCTTGTAGTGTCAGCTCTTCCGGGCACAGTTTCCCTAACTGAGGTCTGGAGGAGGGGCATAGAGGGAGGAGCCAGTGCACACCAGATAGTACCTAATCTTTCTTTTAGAGTGCCCAGTCTCCTGCGGAGCCTGTCTATCCCCCATGGTCCTTACGGAGTACCCAGCATCCACTACGGACTACGAGAAATAGAATTACCGGTGAGTAAATTCTTATTTTCTGCAACGGGGTACACTGGTATTCCACAGGGAATAACATTGGGGTGTAGAGTTGGATCTTGATCCGAGGCACCAACAGGCTAAAACTTTGACTGTTTCCAGGATGCCTTGCACCGCCTCCTCTATATCCCCGACTCCAGGCACTGGATATCAGTTTGTAAGTTGGTGCCTGCAGTGCAGGCAGCTAACAGGATGGGCTGCTCTAGGCAGCCCTGAAAAGAGCTTTTATGAAGAAAAAAGAAGACTTCAAGGGCCGCAGCACAGGCACTAGATGCTATATGTCACTGACATATCGTGCTGCGGCTCCATCACATCCCCCAGCGCCCTGGTTGCCGGGTACTTACAGAGGAGGCTCTCCGATTCCCATAAGGTACACATCAATGCTGCTGCTCTCCTGGATCGCGTGGCTGCATCATCGGGAGGAGGTAAGAGGGTCCCCCAGACGGGATCCCCCAAAATCGTGATCCGGTGCGGTCTCTGAAGATGGACCACGCCGCTGGCATGGACACTATGGCCATGCAGGGACCCCACTATATCCACCAGGGCAAGGGGCACAGGTCGGATTTTCCTAAATCCGTTTACTATATGCCCCGCAGTACCTGGTAGTGAAGTCCAGCAGAGGGGATAAGGCTCTGACCTGTAGCCCCTCCCCCAGCCCCAGGCGCCATCTACAGCAGATGTTCCCGCCCTGGAGCTGCATCTCTCTCTCTCCCTCCCTCACTCCCTGTCAGTGTTTGGCACCATTACACAGAGCAGCGCTGATCCTGGGACTGCTGGGCACTATCTCCTCTGTAAAGCCGCCTGCCTCATCAGCGCTGTGCATTTACAGGACACTTAAGTATTCTACATGTTGTTTAGACAGTGTTAGTTAAGAACAAGTGCATAACTAAAGGGGTATTTAGTACAAGTATCCTGTGATATACATCCAGTATTTACTGTGCATTGTTATATCTGTATACATATACAGCTTTACTTAGTATTGCTAGTCCAGTGCAGTTTTATTGTTGTTTGTAATAATTTCTGCATTGTACATGTGACTGTGTGTGCCGATAGCTGCTGTGTGGTTCCTATTCAGTGTATCTCACACATATTGCTATCACTATATTCTGTACCCTGAGGGGGCTAAGTGCGTCAGGGTCATATATGTATGTATATATATATAAGTTGTAATAAACCCGGCACTCCTCCAATAGCTGATATGCCCCGGTGCCCTCAGTAAAATTGATGGTTAGCTTGAAGAAAAACTGCGGCACTCAGGGTCTTGTAGCTGAACAAGCGTGTATTAGAAAATCACAGCAAACAGCATCATCTACGTTTCGGGGTGACTAACCCCTTTATCAAGATGTGAGAGTGTGTGTACAACGACAGAGACTTACCTAAGTACAGAGAGAGCCCGCCAAACCAAAGGAGAGAAGCCGCCCACAGACGCGGTGTGCGCACTGTGCGGCGCTGGGTGATGACGTGGTGGTGCGCCTCGAGGGTGACGGAGCCGATCTGTTGCTGGGCAACGGCGGGGACGCTACGGGGTGTGCAGCGGCTGTGTGGGAAATCAGAAAGATGCAGAAACATCACTAGGCTGGAACATACTATGCAGGACTGGCACCAGTGAATCATGCAGTGCGGGAGAAATAACTGCCTGCATGAAAAGCACAGAAACAATAAGGACACTGAACCGTACATATGATAATACACTTAGTGCAAAGTTAAGTCCTAGATGAACAGAAACATGCAAAGGAGAATAGCTACTAGGACTGAGCTGCAGCAGGAGTGCTAATCATGCAACTGTATCTGATGCTAAAAGAGCAATGCCAGGGAAAGTATACAGAAAAAGGATGCCCGCTAGGAGACTAAAGAGAAATCAAAGGCAGTGGCTATTAAAAGGTGAGAAACTGGGAATGAATCAACACATAAGCAAACCATTGAGCCGATGACAATAGTACAAAAACCTATAAAGAAACCTTTGTTAAACCGAAAGGAGCCTATTATAATGTAACTAGGTGATTCATCGTGCCCTACGGGCGCTCTTCACACCGTTGTAAGGGGCTACGCCCCTGTAACCCCCAGAGAAATGTGAATGTGTAGAATAGTAGTTTGAGTGTTTTTTTTTGGTGGGGGTGGGGGTGAGGGTGGTGGTGGGGAAGGGGGGGTTTTGAGGTGTATGTGTTTTACGGTTAGGGGCAGATGTTGTATGTGATAGGTTTTGGGTGGTTTTGTGCTGCATTGTGGAGGGGGGTGAAGGGACTGTGGGTAGCGGAGTGTGTTGTGGGAAGGTGTAGCAAGGATGGGGAAGGTGTTTTGTGTGTGCAGCGGGCGGGGGAGGGTGCGTGCGTGTTGCTAGGAGTGTGAAGGGTGAGTGTGTGTGTGTGTGTAAGGGAGAAGAGGTTGCATTGTTTGTGTGCTGATAGGCGATGGTATGTCTCTGGCTGCTGGAGCTGTAAAGTGTTGTGGTGATAGGGCTGTGTGGGACCATGAGGTGGCACTTGTTCCCCCCCTTGTGATGGGGGCATGCAAGTGGGGATTAGGGCAAAAGGCATTGCTGCACATACGGGGATGGATGATAGTGCAAGGTGGGCGTCTGTGAGTGTCTGCGTTGGGTGTATAGAATCTGGAATGTGCACTCGTGTCCCTTGTCCCGAGGTGTGGGTGTCTGGTGCTGGCGTGGAACATACATGTCTCCCGCGGGGCTGGGGGCAGTTGCTGTGATACACCTAACGGAAGTAGAGTGAGGTGCGGGGTGCTTGCAGTGTGATGCGGCGTCGCATGTGCAGCAACGGGCAGTGTTAACATGGTGTGTGCTGGTCCGTTGTGTGGACGGCGGCTCACGGCCAGCATGTCCCCTCAGTAGCTGGATTTGGTAGCTGGTGACGGGGTTTGGCGGAGGGAGGGTTCCGTGGGGTGCGGGTGTCAGTCAGGGTCTGGGTGGCTGTGTGTTGCCGGGAAAGGAGGCGCTCATTTCCACATGGCCGCAGTGTGTGTGTGAGCTGGCAGCTGTGTCTGGAGCGGAGCATGGTGCGTGCCATGGGAGTGTTGTGTGCGCAGGGATGGGTGGGTGGTGTGGCGTTGTGCAAATGGCGTGCGGTGGTCTGCATGGCCCCCCTGTGTTAGGTGGTGATGGGGTTGCATAAGTGAGGGGTCCATGGCATGGGGTGTGGGTGTACACATGGCCGGATTAAGCCCTGGGGGGACCCAGGGCACCCAAGACAGGAGTGCGCACCATCACCCCCCCCCCCGCTGATCACCAGCACCATCACCCCCCGCAGATTACCAGGAGAAAATCAGGCCGCAAATAACCAAAAATCACCCCCCTCTGCTGCAACTGGAGCGCTGCAGCAGGGTGAGAGGACACCAGGTTGCCGGGGCAGGAGTGATCCATGCTGCCGGAGGCGGAGTGCGGGCTGTGCGTGCGGCTTCCTCCTCTCGGCCAGCATGGCCGAGCAATCTCCAGCCTCCGCCGCCAGCAGCATCTCTCCTGATAGCGGCGGAGGCTGGAGTTTGCTCGGCCGTGCTGGCCGAGAGGAGGAAGCCGCATGCACAGCCCGCACTCCTTCCCCGGCAGCGTGGATCCCTCCTGCCCCGGCAACCTGAATGGGGACAGAGCTCCGGCTGAGGGGACCCGTAAGTTAGGGATCCCAGGGTAGTGACCAGCCCTTAATGCGGCTCTTGTGTGAGCGGGCGCGGTGTGGCGTCTATCCAGTGGCTGATTGTGTCCGCCTCCCTACTGATGTGCTGTACAGGGCAGAGGCCGTTGCCTCCCCCCAGCACTGTAACTCCACCCAGCGTTACGGCCAGGCACAGAGTCACAGACTTGGGCTAATATATAGGAGATATGATAACTGTATAGCTGATGGATCTGTTCCTGGATCTTCACTGAATATTGGCCCCTTATCCGATGTCTAAACACAATGTTGAATTACCCAAAAGTGCTCCACGTTATTCTTTCATTAAGGCCAGCCGGAAATATAGTATTAAGCCTAAAAATCCAGGAAGCTTCTTTACGAAGGAGCAAACCATCCCGATCACCTCCCCGAAGGGATTTCGGGACATGATCTATGATTATATGCTTAAGATCTAAAAGCCGGTGCTTCGCTTCGTGGAAATGTCTGGCCACTGTCTGATCAGAGGGGTTTCCTGCAATGGCCGCCTTTATTGCAGATCGATGTAAGGCCATACTTTCGCGTAAAGGTCTTATAGTTTTGCCCACGTAGCCTAAGCTACATGGGCACATGACTAGGTAAATGATGTATGTGGATGTGCAAGTTACCACATGGCGAATATAAATCTTCTTGTCTGTTGATGGTACTGTAAATGTGGAGCCCGTCACCATGTGGCTGCACGTCGTGCAGCCTAGACAGCGAAAACAGCCCGGTTTTCTTGTCAAGAAGGAGACATTCTGTGACGAGGCAGGAACGCTAGAGATGTTAGAGATATCAGTGCGGACGACCATGTCCTTGATGTTACGTCCCCTCTTATAGCACATCATCGGAGTCTTGTGCTTGAAGGGGAGATGAGGATCCGTAGACACAATGGGCCAAAGATGCTGTTTGCTGTGATTTTCTAATACACGCTTGTTCAGCTACAAGACCCTGAGTGCCGCAGTTTTTCTTCAAGCTATATATATATATATATATATATATATATATATAGTGTTTCACAGGATATACTACCTTGGTATTTTTCTCTGTGTATTCCAGTCACCATATACCACTTAAATCCTCTGGTTGTGTTCTGCATCTGCAGTCACACTCCACAGGGTTTTTTTGTCTGGTACTTTGCCTGGCTAATTGTACTGTTATGCCCTAAGGCTGAGTTTCCAAATAATGTCTGCTATACAGGGCGGGAGATCTGTGGCGGATCCTGCGTCATGCAGTGCTGATGCCGCGGATGCACCTGAGGAAAATATTTCAGCTGAGGGTTCAGGTACTGGGGGTCCAGTACCCCTCGGTCAGCCTGCAGCACCAGTGGCAGACCAAGACCCACCTTGGGCTGCTTTTTCTAATCTGCTGACTACGCTAGTAATGAGACTTACGCCCCCTGTGGGACCTCCTGTGCCATTGCAGCCACATATTGTCCCTGCAGTTAATCCTCCATGGGCGATACTCCGTCAACTCTGTTACAGCAATTAAATCAGTCTTTTTTTAGACAAAAACTTAACCCTCACCCTCCTAGGCCCAAAGGGTCATCTAAGCGGGCCATTACTTCCTCACAATCCACGCATGTTTCGGATACTTTATCCGATGAAGATGGAGTATACACTGACCCCTCAGATGCAGATGCTTCTGATGGGGAATCTATTTCACAGGTGGATTTTCCTGACCTTTTGGAGGCTATCAAACTGATTCTTCAGATTGATGATGAATCTGCACCTCCAGATACGTCTAAGAAACCTGTTAAGTTCAAATGTCAGAAGGTCACTAAATTAGTTTTGCCCCATTCTGACCATTTAGTTGACATACGTCAGGAATCCTGGGAGTCTCCAGGAAAGAAAATCTCCCTGTCTAAGTAGATGCTAGCTCGTTATCCCCTCGCTGCAGAGTTAAGTAAAAATTGGGAAACACCGCCGCCGGTGGACTCACGTGTCACACGTCTGGTGGTGTCATCTACTCTGCCTGTTACTACCGTCACCTCTCTGAAGGAACTGATGGATAAACGTGTGGAAGGTTGCTTGAAGTCTATTTACACCCTTGTGGGTGTTGTGCATAGACCCACTATAGCGGCTTCTTGGGCTGCAAAGGCTATTAAAGCCTTGGCTCAAGAAGTTGAAGCAGAGCTACCTTCTACTTTCTCTGATAATGCCAGACAGTGTCTTTCATATATTATCACAGCCTCCCATTATAATCAGGAGGCGGCCTCTGATGCCAGTGTCCCGGTGGCCAAAGTGTCTACTACATCTATTCTGGCTCGCCGGATTCTGTGGTTGCGGTCCTGGTCTGTGGATCTGGACTCTAAAAACACCTTGGAGGTTATCCCTTTTAAGGGAGACATCCTTTTTGGGAAAGATCTGAACAAGATTGTTGCTGACTTAGCGTCTGCTAAAACCGCATGTCTGCCGTGTACTAATGCTTCAGCTCCGAAGGCTAAAAGTATCACCTTTCGTTCATTTTGACCTCCAAGTAAAGCAACGGGTCAAGCGTACCCGAAACAGGCTCGCACTTCCAAAACCTCCAAGCCCAAACCTAAACGTTCCTGGGCTGCCCGTCAGCCTGCTTCCAAACCAGACAAGCCTGCTGCATGACGGGGCGGGCCTCCTCCTGGGTGATCCCAAGGTGGGAGGCTGATTTCTAAGGTTTGCTCAGGTATGGTTACAGACCACTTCAGATGCCTGGGTAAGGGAAGTCATCAATCACGGATACGCCATCTCTTTTAAGTAACGTCCCCCTCGCCAGTTTTGCTCAACAAATATCCCTTCGGATCCGGTGAAAGCAAAAACTCTCCATTTGGTAGTACAATCCCTCTTGGACACAGGAGTGGTAGTGCCAGTGCCTCTGGCTCAGATAGGCAGGGGGTACTATTCAACGCTGTTCCTAGTTCCGAAACCGAATGGAACCTCATGGCCCATTCTCAACCTCAAGTCTTTGAACAAATTTGTGAAGGTTTCCAAATTCCATATGGAAACTCTTTGCTCTATTGTTCTGGCCTTTGAGCCGAAGGACAATATGGTATCCAGGACATTCAGGATGCTTACCTACATATACCTATTGCCATGTCGCATCAGCAGTACCTGCGGTTTGCTATTGGCAACCTACATTATCAATTCACTGACCATGGCTCCGAGAATCTTCACCAAGGTCATGGCGGTCATGACAGCTCTGCTTCGCCGTCAGGGTATCAGGATCCTGCCGTATCCCGACGACTTGTTGATCCTGGTGAATTCCCCAGAGGTTCTCCTTCATCATCTGGAACTGACGGTCCAATTCCTGCAAGCCCACGGGTGGCTCATCAACTGGAAGAAATCCTCCCTGGTCCCTGCTCAGGGCATGGTGCACCTGGGGGCACTGTTGGACACACACAACCAATGGTTGTTCTTGTCTCTGGAGAAGGTGCTGAAGCTTCAGGACAGGATTAGATACTTTCTTTCTCGCCCAAGAGTGTCGATACACTCGGCAATGCAAGTACTAGGTCTCATGGTGTCGGCTTTCGACATGGTAGAGTACGCTCAATTTCATTCCCGCCCTCTGCAGAGGTTAATCCTCTCCAAGTGGGACGGCCTGCCTTACCGGATCAGATATCACATTATCTCCTTGACTCCGGAAGTTCGTCTGTCACTGAGCTGGTGGCTTCAGGACCAACAATTGAGCAGGGGTCGTCCCTTCTGGATCTCCAACTCGGTCCTTCTAGTGATGGATGCCAGTCTGCGGGGTTGGGGTGCGGTGTTCGAGCAACATTCCCTTCAGGGTCGGTGGACCAGGGAGGAATCTCTCCTCCCGATAAATATTCTGGAGTTGCGGGCAGTGTTCATTGCTTTGGAACTGACCTTGCCTCTGGTACAAAACAGGCCTGTTCAAGTACAGTTGGACAACGCCACAACGGTGGCGTATATAAATCATCAAGGCGGCACTCGAAGCCCCATGGCAATGTTGGAAGTGTCAAAGATTCTTCAATGGGCGGAACGCCATCTGCCAGCCATAGGCAGTGTTCATTGGTGGTGTCCTCAACTGTGAAGTGGACTTCCTCAGTCGTCAGAACGTACATGCCGGAGAGTGGATCCTTCATCCAGAAGTATTTCAACTCCTAGTGGACAAGTGGGGCCTACCGGATGTAGACCTGATGGCGTCTCGACACAATCACGAGGTTCCGGTCTTCGGAGCAAGGACAAGGGATCTTCAAGCAGTGTTCGTGGATGCACTGGCAATTCCATGGAACTTTCAACTGCCATACGTGTTCCCTCAATTTGTCACTCCTGCCCAGGGTAATTCGGAAGTTCAAGCAAGAAGGAGGAATGCTTCTTCTACTCGCTCCAGCATAGCCCAGACGGCATTGGTTCTCAGACCTGCATGGTCTCTCGATAGAGCGTCCTCTTCTACTTCCTCAACGCCCAAACCTCCTTGTTCAGTGCCCCTGTGTATACCAGGATTTAGCCCGACTGGCTTTGACGGTGTGGCTCTTGAAGCTTCAGTCCTGGGGGCCAAAGGTTTTTCTGAGGCGGTCATTCAGGCGATATTGAAAGCCCGCAAACCGACTTCAGCTCGAATTTATTATAGAGTCTGTAATTCTTACTTCACCTGGTGTGCGGCTAAGAATTTTGATGCATACAAGTTCAGTACTGCCAAACTTTTGGCATTTCTGCAACAGGGCCTGGACTCAAGCCTTCGTCTGGCCTCCCTCAAGGTTCATATATCTTCCTTGTCGGTGTGGTTTCAGAGAAAAATTGTGACTCTGTCTGACGTTCATACTTTCACTCAGGGTATTTTATGGATTCAACCTCCCTATGTCCCTCCTGTGGCTCATTGGGATTTGTCGGTTGTTCTGGATGCCCTACAAGAGTCTCCGTTTGAAGCTCTTGAATCTGTGGAACTTAAATGGCTTACGCTTAAGGTCTTGTTTTTGTTAGCTATTGCCTCTGCTAGACGGGTTTCAGACTTGGGTGCCTTATCCTGTAGGTCTCCCTTTCTGATTTTTCACTGTGACGTGCGGTTCTTAGAACTCGCCCTGGTTATCTACATAAGGTGGTGTCATCTTTCCACCTTAACCAAGAGATTGTGGTTGCGGTCTTTATCTCTCCTGATTTGTCCTCCAAAGAGCGGTCTTTGGATGTGGTACGGGCTCTCCATATCTATGTGAAGAGAACTGCCTCCCTTAGGAGATCTGATTCTCTATTTGTTGTTTTTGGTTTTCATAAACGTGGCTGGCCTGTGGAAAAGTAGACCTTGGCCAGATGGATTAGAATTGTGATTGCACAAGCTTACGTACAGGCTGGCCTTCCAGCTCCTGCTACTATCAAGACCTATTCTACTCGGCCTGTTGGACCTTCTTGGGTGGCCCGCCATGGCGCGTCCCTAGAACAATTGTGCAAGGCGGCTATGTGGTCCTCAGTGAACACGTTCATTAGGTTCTATGCCTTTGATACTATCGCCTCCCAGGATGCTTCCTTTGGACGCCGGGTTCTTGTGCCCGATACAGTGCATCCCCTGCCATGAGGAACTGCTTTAGGACATCCCTGATGTTATTCCCTGTGGAATACCAGTGTACCCCGCTGCAGAAAAAGAGATTTATGGTAACAACTTACCTTTGTTAAATCTCTTTCTGCGAGGTACACTGGATTCCACAGGGCGCCCACCCAGACGCACTTAGCTTCTTTGTGTTTATATGGCATTAGCTGCTGGTACCTTCTGTTGTGAGAATGTGGTTCGCTGTGGCTACTAACGGTTATCATCTCTTTTACCTGCTACTGCATTGGACTGGTTAACAAAACTGAGCTCCACTGCCTGGAGGCGGGGATATAGAGGAGGCAGTGCAAGGCATCCTGGGAACAGTCAAAGCTTTAACCTGTTGGTGCCTCAGATCAAGATCCAACTCTACACCCCAATGTTATTCCCTGTGGAATCCGGTGTACCTCGCAGAATGAGATTTAACAAAGGTAAGTTCTTACCATAAATCTCCTCATTACAAGCAGTCTCCTCCACAGGTTGGTGAAGGACTGTTAAAAGATAAAATACAGTTAGTCATATCAGTTTGACTTCAAACTATTTGGTAGAAAAAAATACTGTAATTACAGTACTAACTATTGCTACTGTATATTTACCAAACGTGTATTCTGACCACTCCTCCTCATGTGGGTAAAATAAAATATATTATAAGATATACAGTAAAAAGTGCTAGGTGGGTAAAAAAGGGGATGATTGTGACAGGCACTGTGATTCCAAGGGGCCCCAGACCTTCAGAAAATTTGTGAGTGGCCCACATGCTGCTGATTATGACTAAGGCAGCCTGCATAATCAAACATATTTGAGAGGGGGAGAGGCAAGAGAGAGATACAGTAGGAATAGAGAGACAGTGTCAGGGAGAGAGAGTGATGGAGAGAGAGAGACAGTGTCAGGGAGAGAGGGAGAGTGTTACAGATACTACACACAGTGTTAAAAATAGAGAGAGATGGAGAAAAAGACAGTGCTACAGTACAGTAGCCAGGGGTAGATTTAGGGGTGAGGGCACCCCTAGGCACAACAGTAACGGATGCCCCTGCTTCCTAATTTTACTCTTTTTATTGATTGGTTATAAGTAGTGATGTACACCGGAAATTTTTCGGGTTTTGTGTTTTGGATTTGGATTCGGTTCCGCGGCCGTGTTTTGGATTCGGACGCGTTTTGGCAAAACCTCCCTGAAAATGTTTTGTCGGATTCGGGTGTGTTTTGGATTCGGGTGTTTTTTTTACAAAAAACCCTCAAAAACAGCTTAAATCATAGAATTTGGGGGTCATTTTGATCCCATAGTATTATTAACATCAATAACCATAATTTACACTCATTTCCAGTCTATTCTGAACACCTCACACCTCACAATATTATTTTTAGTCCTAAAATTTGCACCGAGGTCGCTGGATGACTAAGCTAAGCGACCCAAGTGGCCGACACAAACACCTGGCCCATCTAGGAGTGGCACTGCAGTGTCAGACAGGATGGCAGATTAAAAAAATTGTCCCCAAACAGCACATGATGCAAAGAAAAAAAGAGGCACAATGAGGTAGCTGTGTGACTAAGCTAAGCGACCCAAGTGGCCGACACAAACACCTGGCCCATCTAGGAGTAGCACTGCAGTGTCAGACAGGATGGCACTTCAAAAAAATAGTCCCCAAACAGCACATGATGCAAAGAAAAAAAGAGGCGCAATGAGGTAGGTGTGTGACTAAGCTAAGCGACCCAAGTGGCCGACACAAACACCTGGCCCATCTAGGAGTGGCACTGCAGTGTCAGACAGGATGGCAGATTAAAAAATTGTCCCCAAACAGCACATGATGCAAAGAAAAAAAGAGGCGCAATGAGGTAGCTGTGTGACTAAGCTAAGCGACCCAAGTGGCCGACACAAACACCTGGCCCATCTAGGAGTAGCACTGCAGTGTCAGACAGGATGGCACTTCAAAAAAATAGTCCCCAAACAGCACATGATGCAAAGAAAAAAAGAGGCGCAATGAGGTAGGTGTGTGACTAAGCTAAGCGACCCAAGTGGCCGACACAAACACCTGGCCCATCTAGGAGTGGCACTGCAGTGTCAGACAGGATGGCAGATTAAAAAATTGTCCCCAAACAGCACATGATGCAAAGAAAAAAAGAGGCACAATGAGGTAGCTGTGTGACTAAGCTAAGCGACCCAAGTGGCTGACACAAACACCTGGCCCATCTAGGAGTAGCACTGCAGTGTCAGACAGGATGGCACTTCAAAAAAATAGTCCCCAAACAGCACATGATGCAAAGAAAAAAAGAGGCGCAATGAGGTAGGTGTGTGACTAAGCTAAGCGACCCAAGTGGCCGACACAAACACCTGGCCCATCTAGGAGTGGCACTGCAGTGTCAGACAGGATGGCAGATTAAAAAATTGTCCCCAAACAGCACATGATGCAAAGAAAAAAAGAGGCGCAATGAGGTAGCTGTGTGACTAAGCTAAGCGACCCAAGTGGCCGACACAAACACCTGGCCCATCTAGGAGTGGCACTGCAGTGTCAGACAGGATGGCACTTCAAAAAAATAGTCCCCAAACAGCACATGATGCAAAGAAAAAAAGAGGCGCAATGAGGTAGCTGTGTGACTAAGCTAAGCGACCCAAGTGGCCGACACAAACACCTGGCCCATCTAGGAGTGGCACTGCAGTGTCAGACAGGATGGCAGATTAAAAAAATTGTCCCCAAACAGCACATGATGCAAAGAAAAAAAGAGTCGCAATGAGGTAGCTGTGTGACTAAGCTAAGCGACCCAAGTGGCCGACACAAACACCTGGCCCATCTAGGAGTGGCACTGCAGTGTCAGACAGGATGGCAGATTAAAAAATTGTCCCCAAACAGCACATGATGCAAAGAAAAAAAGAGGCGCAATGAGGTAGCTGTGTGACTAAGCTAAGCGACCCAAGTGGCCGACACAAACACCTGGCCCATCTAGGAGTGGCACTGCAGTGTCAGACAGGATGGCACTTCAAAAATATAGTCCCCAAACAGCACATGATTCAAAGAAAAAAAGAGGCGCAATGAGGTAGCTGTTGTGACTAAGCTAAGCGACCCAAGTGGCCGATACAAACACCTGGCCCATCTAGGAGTGGCACTGCAGTGTCAGACAGGATGGCAGATTAAAAAAATAGTCTCCAAACAGCACATGATGCAAAGAAAAAAAGAGGCGCAATGAGGTAGCTGTGTGACTAAGCTAAGCGACCCAAGTGGCCGACACAAACACCTGGCCCATCTAGGAGTGGCACTGCAGTGTCAGACAGGATGGCACTTCAAAAAATAGTCCCCAAACTGCACATGATGCAAAGAAAAATGAAAGAAAAAAGAGGTGCAAGATGGAATTGTCCTTGGGCCCTCCCACCCACCCTTATGTTGTATAAACAGGACATGCACACTTTAACAAACCCATCATTTCAGTGACAGGGTCTGCCACACAACTGTGACTGAAATGACTGGTTGGTTTGGGCCCCCACCAAAAAAGAAGCAATCAATCTCTCCTTGCACAAACTGGCTCTACAGAGGCAAGATGTCCACCTCCTCCTCATCGTCCGATTCCTCACCCCCTTCACTGTGTACATCCCCCTCCTCACAGATTATTAATTCATCCCCACTGGAATCCACCATCTCAGGTCCCTGTGTACTTTCTGGAGGCAATTGCTGGTGAATGTCTCCACGGAGGAATTGATTACTGACAAGGTGAGCAGCTGCACTAAACACTCTTTCGGAGTACACACTGGAGGGGGGGCAACTTAGGTAAAATAAAGCCAGTTTGTGCAAGGGCTTCCAAATTGCCTCTTTTTCCTGCCAGTATACGTACGGACTGTCTGACGTGCCTACTTGGATGCGGTCACTCATATAATCCTCCACCATTCTTTCAATGGTGACAGAATCATATGCTGTGACAGTAGACGACATGTCAGTAATCGTTGGCAGGTCCTTCAGTCCGGACCAGATGTCAGCACTCGCTCCAGACTGCCATGCATCACCGCCAGCGGGTGGGCTCGGAATTCTTAGCCTTTTCCTCGCAGCCCCAGTTGCGGGAGAATGTGAAGGAGGAGCTGTTGACGGGTCACGTTCCGCTTGACTTGACAATTTTCTCACCAGCAGGTCTTTGAACCTCTGCAGACTTGTGTCTGCCGGAAAGAGAGATACAACGTAGGTTTTAAATCTAGGATCGAGCACGGTGGCCAAAATGTAGTGCTCTGATTTCAACAGATTGACCACCCGTGAATCCTGGTTAAGCGAATTAAGGGCTCCATCCACAAGTCCCACATGCCTAGCGGAATCGCTCTGTTTTAGCTCCTCCTTCAATCTCTCCAGCTTCTTCTGCACAAGCCTGATGAGGGGAATGACCTGACTCAGGCTGGCAGTGTCTGAACTGACTTCACGTGTGGCAAGTTCAAAGGGTTGCAGAACCTTGCACAACGTTGAAATCATTCTCCACTGCGCTTGAGTCAGGTGCATTCCCCCTCCTTTGCCTATATCATAGGTAGCTGTATAGGCTTGAATGGCCTTTTGCTGCTCCTCCATCCTCTGAAGCATATAGAGGGTTGAATTCCACCTTGTTACCACCTCTTGCTTCAGATGATGGCAGGGCAGGTTCAGGAGTGTTTGCTGGTGCTCCAGTCTTCGGCACGCGGTGGCTGAATGCCGAAAGTGGCCCGCAAATTCTTCGGGCCACCGACAGCATCTCTTGCACGCCCCTGTCATTTTTTAAATAATTCTGCACCACCAAATTTAATGTATGTGCAAAACATGGGACGTGCTGGAATTTGCCCACATGTAATGCACGCACAATATTGGTGGCGTTGTCCGATGTCACAAATCCCCAGGAGAGTCCAATTGGGTTAAGCCATCCTGCGATGATGTTCCTCAGTTTCCGTAAGAGGTTGTCAGCTGTGTGCCTCTTCTGGAAAGCGGTGATACAAAGCGTAGCCTGCCTTGGAACGAGTTGGCATTTGCGAGATGCTGCTACTGGTGCCGCCGCTGCTGTTCTTGCTGCAGGAGGCAATACATCTACCCAGTAGGCTGTCACAGTCATATAGTCCTGAGTCTGCCCTGGTCCACTTGTCCACATGTCCATGGTTAAGTGGACATTGGGTACAACTGCATTTTTTAGGACACTGGTGACTCTTTTTCTGACGTCTGTGTACATTTTCGGTATCGCCTGCCTAGAGAAATGGAACCTAGATGGTATTTGGTACCGGGGACACAGTACCTCAATCAATTCTCTAGTTCCCTGTGAATTAACGGTGGATACCGGAAACACGTTTCTCACCACCCAGGCTGCCAAGGCCTGAGTTATCCGCTTTGCAGCAGGATGACTGCTGTGATATTTCATCTTCCTCGCAAAGGACTGTTGGACAGTAAATTGCTTACTGGAAGTAGTACAAGTGGTCTTCCGACTTCCCCTCTGGGATGACGATCGACTCCCAGCAGCAACAACAGCAGCGCCAGCAGCAGTAGGCGTTACACTCAAGGATGCATCGGAGGAATCCCAGGCAGGAGAGGACTCGTCAGACTTGACAGTGACATGGCCTGCAGGACTATTGGCTTTCCTGTCTAAGGAGGAAATTGACACTGAGGGAGTTGGTGGTGTGGTTTGCAGGAGCTTGGTTACAAGAGGAAGGGATTTAGTTGGCAGTGGACTGCTTCCGCTGTCACCCAAAGTTTTCGAACTTGTCAATGACTTCTGATGAATGCGCTCCAGGTGATGTATAAGGGAGGATGTTCCTAGGTGGTTAACGTCCTTACCCCTACTTATTACAGCTTGACAAAGGCAACACACGGCTTGACATCAGTTGTCTGCATTTCTGTTGAAATAATTCCACACCGAAGAGGTGATTTTTTTTGTATTTTGACCAGGCATGTCAATGGCCATATTCGTCCCACGGACAACAGGTGTCTCCCCGGGTGCCTGACTTAAACATACCACCTCACCATCAGAATCCTCCTTGTCAATTTCCTCCCCAGCGCCAGCAACACCCATATCCTCATCCTTGCGTACTTCAACAGGGACATCTTCAATTTGACTATCAGGAACTGGACTGCGGGTGCTCCTTCCAGCACTTGCAGGGGGCGTGCAAATGGTGGAAGGCGCCACCTCTTCCCGTCCAGTGTTGGGAAGGTCAGGCATCGCAACCGACACAATTGGACTCTCCTTGGGGATTTGTGATTTAGAAGAACGCACAGTTCTTTCCTGTGCTTTTGCCATCTTAAGTCTTTTAAGTTTTCTAGCAGGAGGATGAGTGCTTCCATCCTCATGTGAAGCTGACCCACTAGTCATGAGGAACATAGGAGAGGGCCTCAGCCGTTCCTTGCCACTCCGTGTCGTAAATGGCATATTGGCAAGTTTACGCTTCTCCTCAGACGATTTTAATTTAGATTTTTGGGTAATTTTACTGAACTTTTGTTTTTTGGATTTTACATACTCTCTACTATGACATTGGGCATCGGCCTTGGCAAACGACGTTGATGGCATTTCATCGTCTCGGCCATGACTAGTGGCAGCAGCTTCAGCATGAGGTGGAAGTGGATCTTTATCTTTCCCTATTTTACCCTCCACATTTTTGTTCTCCATTTTTTAATGTGTGGAATTATATGCCAGTAATATATTTATCAACAGCAATGACCTACTACCATATATACTGCACACAAAATCTTAAATGCACCACAGGTATGGATGGATAGTATACTTGACGACACAGAGGTGGGTAGAGCAGTGGCCTTCTGTACCGTACTGCTATATATTATATACTGGTGGTCAGCAAACTGTGCAAAACTGAAATGCACCACAGGTATGGATGGATAGTATACTTGACGACACAGAGGTAGGTAGAGCAGTGGCCTTCTGTACTGTACTGCTATATATTATATACTGGTGGTCAGCAAACTGTGCAAAACTGAAATGCACCACAGGTATGGATGGATAGTATACTTAACGACACAGAGGTAGGTAGAGCAGTGGCCTTCTGTACCGTACTGCTATATATTACTGTATATACTGGTGGTCAGCAAACTGTGCAAAACTGAAATGCACCACAGGTATGGATGGATAGTATACTTGACGACACAGAGGTAGGTAGAGCAGTGGCCTACTGTACCGTACTGCTATATATTATATACTGGTGGTCAGCAAACTGTGCAAAACTGAAATGCACCACAGGTGTGGATGAATAGTATACTTGACGACACAGAGGTAGGTAGAGCAGTGGCCTTCTGTACTGTACTGCTATATATTATATACTGGTGGTCAGCAAACTGTGCAAAACTGAAATGCACCACAGGTATGGATGGATAGTATACTTGACGACACAGAGGTAGGTAGAGCAGTGGCCTTCTGTACCGTACTGCTATATATTATATACTGGTGGTCAGCAAACTGTGCAAAACTGAAATGCACCACAGGTATGGATGGATAGTATACTTGACGACACAGAGGTAGGTAGAGCAGTGGCCTTCTGTATGGAGACGCTGGAATACGAGGAAAGGCTTGCTAGGCATGTTTACATTGGAAAAGAGAAGATTAAGAGGGGACATGATTAACATTTACAAATATATACAGTAATGGGACAATACACGGAGCTTGCGGAGGATCTGTTTTTGATAAGATCGACACAGAGGACACGTGGACATCCGCTCAGGTTGGAGAAGAGGAGATTTCGCACATGGAGCGAAAATGGTTCTTCATAGTAAGGACAATACATGTTTGGAATTCCCTGCCTGAGAGAGTAGTAAAGGCGGACTCTGTCAATACTTTTAAGAATGGGCTAGATAAATTCTTACTGTACTTACTACAATGGTGCTCCTCCTCCTCCTCTGGCTCCATGTCAACGATATCTGTCTTGAATATTAAAAAAAAATTATAAACCAAAAATGAAAAGTCAAATTTTACATCGTTATTTACAGTTTTACTGAACTACAGTATTGTACAGTACTTTACAGAAGTACAGTGCTACAGGAAGTAGAGTACAGGAGGCAGAGAGACATTCATAATAAGAGCAGAATGACTGTCCATTGGTAGGGGACGTACTGTACAGTACTGTACCTGTATTTAAAATATCAGATGTCGGGATCCCGGCATTCAGAATGCTGCTGTCGGTCATGCGAAACCAACCCATTGGTAGAACACAATGTACAGTACAGTACTGTAGATTACAGTACTTACTGAGGTGGGCAGAAGGCTCCTCCTCCGTCTCTGTAGTGATAACCAGGCGGTCTGTGTGTAAAAGATAACAAGTATTGTAAAATAAAAAAATGACAGTAATACTGTAGGAAAATAGTGTGTTTGTAACAATAATAATGATTACCACTGCCGGAGCTCCCTTCCTCTTGGATGACATACTCCTGGGGTGGGGGTGTACGAGGTACTGTGGAAAAACAATACTGTAACATGCTACAGTACAATGAAATACAGTACTGTAAATATTAAAAAAAAATAAAGCATAAAATATCATATGATATAGCCGGCGCTCAGTACCCCGACGACGACATCCCGAATGCAAAAATACCAAATGCGAAAATCCTGACAGGGGTTCGTTAAGTACTGTATAGTGTACCCCCTTCCCCTCTAACCCAAAAGCTCCTCTCCTGCAGCCTAAACCTCCCCCTTGGTGCTTAATCCTAAGTGCCCCCCGTCGGTGCCTAAACCTAACTCTCCCTTCCCTGACTGTATACTCCATCCAGCATCCTTACAATCAGGATCCTGTCTGTTGGGATCATGGATCCGGTCTCCCACCCAATTCATGTCATCGTCACCACCATTTTCAGGGGTGTGTGGATTCTGACACCGGGATCTCAAGTCATGAAAGTTGCACCAGAATTCTTGTTACACAATCCCTCTAGGAAGCAAGGCAGAAATCTGAGAGTATTGTGCTTACCAGCTGAGCTGGACCCTGGCGCCGCCTCCTCCTCCACTTCCTGGGCCTGGGGTGGCATGCTGACAGGCAGGTGGTGGCGGTACTGTGAAAAAAAATAACAGTACTGTAAGTAAAGCTGTCAATTTGTAACATGTACTGTACAGTATCCAGGACACATGTACAGTAGTGTAACAATGACAGTTGCACCAGAATTCTCATTACATAATACCACTGGGAAGCGAGGCAGAAATCAGAGAGTAGTGTGCTTACCGGCTGAGCTGGGGCCTGGCGCCTCCTCCTCCTCCTGGGTCTGGGGTGGCTGTGGGTGGGCAGGTGGTGGCGGTACTGTGGGGGGGGGGGGGGGAACTGTACCATAAGTAATGCTGTAGTATATAAATTAGACAGTATAAAATATACAGAATGTACAGTATAGTTCCGTACTGTATATATTTCCACAACGGAATTTGTTGTACTACAGTATATACAGTACAGTAAGAAACAGTTAAATATATACAATATACAGGCTGTTTCATGCATTGCCAGCCCTCTCACACCATCCTGAAGCCCTGTATCTCCCTCACAAATCCACTCTTACTCTGGGGATAAACTCACGTCCCCTTACACTCAGTGTCGGACTGGGGCATGAAGGTCCTACTGTGGGAATGCAGTGGTAGAGGAGCCCATGCATAGGGGTGTAGCCAGCCACCATATTGGTTTACATAACCATTAGAGACTGCATGGGCTGGCCTGATATATATACTGTACAGTCAATATTGCTAGTGCATTCATGATAATGTAGCAGATTAATAACAACAATGTATAATAAAAAATACACCATAGTCTGAGCATTGTAATGGAACGTACAGTATGCATAATATATAATTCAGGTGCACAGTCTGGAACCTCTTCCCTAGAGGAGGAGGTGGGGGGCCCAGGCAGTAGGGCCTACCGGGGGTTTCCCCTTTACCCCTGTGGGCCAGTCCAACCCTGCTTGCACTCCCCAATATCCAGACCTGAATATGGCACATCAGTATCCTGACCTAAAATTGTCCAGGATTCAGTCCTGGGATTGGCCAGCAACCTCATTTTTTATATGCCGGCCAGCGTTGAGCATCCATAGGAGGCTGAGATGCTGCCCAGCTCCGGCTGGGTGCACTCTGCAGCATGACTTGAAGTCATAGGTGACGCTGCGCAGCCAGCCGCCCGCTCACCTGCTGGACCTCACTGCCGCCCTGCACCTCCCGGCCGCCGGATCTCACAGGAAGTGTCCAACTCTCCCTCCCATTCAGATTGCGGTGAGTTATCTGGGCTGGTCAGGGCGGAGGGGGTGGGACACATTGAAAATACTGTATGAATCACAATTGTACTGTACTTGGCAATACTTACAAGCTCGGCGGCGGTGCCTTTTCCGCCTTGTATGGCGATGGTATTCCACCCCTGTAAAAAAATATATACAGTATACAGTAATGGCAGCATACTGTACAGCACATTGCAGCATCTTTATGACATTACAATCAATGAAATTGTTCATTCTAGTACCCCGCACCTAATCACTCAGAAGGGCATACAGTAGTGTACTTTACTGTCCTAAAAACTTATGGGGAACATTTTTAAATGTGACATACCTGTACAGTACACTTACAGTATATCTACAGTACAGTAGTACACTGATTACATTAGATCCAGGGTATTAGACAGAACACTGCTTAGACATTGTGACACACATTAGTATTGCCCTTATAAACATAATGACACACATCAACATGCGGTGCTCATGTGGCCCTCCCACCCTTAACCATCTCAGTACTGTACATTACAGTATATAGTAAATTGATTTCATGACAGATGATGCAGCACTCACCTGAATCCATTTTAGAGTATTCACATCACAGTAGTGCAGTTTATTCACATCACAGTACTGCCCTTGATTCACATTGTGTCAAACAGTAGAGCACCTTATTCACGTTACTGTACATCACAGCAGTGCAGTATATTCACATTACGTCACAAAGTAGAGATCTGCCACAGTCATGGACCTTATAACACATTATGCAAGAGTAATGCACCTTATAACACATTAGGCCACAGTAATATCCCTTAGAATAAATTCTGCCACAGTAACGTCCCTTAGAATAAATTCTGCCACAGTAACGTCCCTTAGAATAAATTCTGTCACAGTAAAGTCCCTTAAAATAAATTCTGCCATAGTAACATCCCTTAGAAAACAATCTGCCACAGTAAAGCCCTTAGAATACAATCTGCCACAGTAATGCACTTACTGTACAATACTATCTGAAATACAAATCTCCCTTAGAATACAATCTGCCACAGTAACGCCCTTAGAATACTATCTGAAACACAAATGTCCCTTAGAACACAATCTGCAACATGAATGCCCCTTAGAACACAGTGACCTC
Organism: Pseudophryne corroboree; assembly: GCF_028390025.1. Lineage (NCBI taxonomy): Eukaryota > Metazoa > Chordata > Amphibia > Anura > Myobatrachidae > Pseudophryne > Pseudophryne corroboree. Next base: position 276,554,099 of record NC_086445.1, read on the forward strand.
ACCATACAGCACAAGCACCTGACTGTAATTTACAGTACATTAAGGCAAACAGTAATGCTGCTACGGTTGTAATACAGAAGATAGACATTAAAAAGATAGACAGTCATTTGGTCGACAGTCAAAAGTGCGACAAAAGGTCGGCACTCAATATTCTAAAACATTTTTTAATCCCAGTTTGTTGAAAAGCATCCCCTCGCGGGCTTGTCTCGAACGAGGAATCGCAGTTCTCCCATGCTGTAGGGCCTATCACAGCGTGCTGCCGTTATCCCCACAGCATGGAGCATACAGCGTCAGAGGTGTGCACACCAGGCGTGCATCCTAACTGTGCGTCACAGCTTGTCTTGCAGCCATGATGCAAGATATCAATACAAGTACAGTAAACTGGTTTATACTGTACAGTATTGTGTGCAATGGCAGATAGTTACAGTAGTTATGGAAATTGTTATTTTCCTGTGCGCATAATCATATTCAAACTTCCCGTTGGTTTTGATTATGCCATAACGGTTACGGGATTTGGACGCTCATACTCTACAATACATTGTATCCCTAACGTCAATGGACCATAGATTGTAACACATTCTATAACTGTGGCTGTAACATGATTTGCATATTTATACACTATTTATATTAATCGCTCATTCTACGGGAATTACATATAAATTCACAGAACCCTAACATCATCATATGAACCTTTGTTTTACATGATCGCTTGCGTCTGTGCACACTATTTAAATTGATTTATTGGTTAATTTTTTTGGGGGTGACAACAGAGAATGAATAATACAGTACTCCCTGTATGTGAAATGAGCAGGCTCCAGGGGAGGGGGAAGGGTGAACACAGTATTTAGCAACCACTTACCCCTTCCCATGGGAGCCTGCTCATTTCACAGACAGGGAGGGAGGTCAGGTTACAATAAATTGATAACACAGCACTCCACAGTATGTAAATGAAGAGCTGATACAGTAAGAAGTGCAGTCACTTTGATAGAGACACAAGCTCGTGCAAATGTTAGCAGTGATCCCTTCTCTTTGGTTTTGCTTATGCTGTGCTATGGGACTTGGACGCTCACATAAAGTACAGCACAGACTCTATAACGTCAGTGAACAACAGTCTACGGGACCTCATTGCCACTGTGCATTTTAGATAGCGGAATGAGACGCTCCTGCAGATTTACCCTGATTTATGTAAAAACTGTGTGTACACTTCTATTGAATGTGAAGGTATATTACAATAAATTAAAAAAATTATGAAAGAGTCAGGAAAAAATAAACATGCACTCGCACTTTGGGAATTGAACCCGGGACTCTAAGCATGGGAAGCTGGAAACTTCACCACTTGGCTATGACACCTCATGACGTATACATAAACTCATGAGTAAATCTAAGCAGTGGTTCCTTCCCATTGGTTTGTGATTATGGTGGGGCTACGGCACTTGGACGCTCATACTGTACAATACAGTATATCCCTAACATCAATGGACCATAGTTTATAACACATCCTATATCTGTAGATCTAACATGTTCATTTGCATCTGTATACACTATTATTATTAATTGCTCACGCTATGGGACCTCATTGCCGCTTTGTATATTTTAACTAGGGTATTGACACTCCTTCACCATTTCACCACTCGGACACAATGCCTCATGATAGATAAACAAGCTCATGTGTAAATGTACTGTAACCAGTAATCCTTTCCCAGTGGTTTATGTTTATGCCGTTACGGGACTTGGACGCTCATACTGTACAATACATATACATACTTTAACGTCAATGAACGACATTATTGCTTTAACACGTTAATTGCATCTGTATACACTATTTTAATATATTGCTTTGTCTACAGGACTTGGATGCTCACATACAGTAACACGGCAATGGATAAGTGTTTTAACACGTTCGTTTGTGTCTGTATAAACTATTTTTTTTATTGAATCCATCTGACCATTGGTCTGTGTGTACAGTATACAGTAATTAACATTACAGTCGTTACTGACCATTTGCCAGAGCTTGTAGATCAGTCCGCTGCTATTCACACTAAAGTACTGGATTAGTGGAGCATTAGCCACCCAGTGTGTATTGCATGCTGAGTATGTAGTCATGCCTCAACACGCCTGTCCATGCATAAACTGAGCAACCTAAGCTATTGCCTAGGTGCGACTAAACCTCAATTTAGGCGGAGAAACAGCAAAGATGAGGGAGGCTCCATCTGTAGCTCTGCGAGCTTTGGCTCTGTAGTAGTACGTAATTCATTGTCTGCAGGGCCATTTGGACCATACCTACTCCTTTAGGTTCTAATGTACAAATGTATCAAAGCTTGGAGGTTAATAATCAACCAGTCAGTTTCTGTCATTTTTCAAAGAACACAGCCTATGGCATGACAGTTAAACCTTGGAGAGAGATACCACCAATTCGCTTCCGATACATACAGAGAACTTTCCAGCTGCGACAAGATGAAATGGTAACCAATTTAAATGCTTTATCTATAACCACGCAGGCATACAAATCCCAGATGTGGTCCAACTAGCTTCTCATTTTTGATAAGAAGCTATACAGCATATGATTTCTGACATTACTATTCACTGGGAGGCATTCAATTTGCCGACTGTCAGGAGACAGACGCTGGAATCCCGACACCCGGTGAAATACAGGTGGTTGGAATCCCCACTCGGGTGGTGGTCCATTCCACTCAAGGGGGAAGTGGACCACACCTGAGGGGGAATATAATCCTTCAGTCGCCACCGGGCCTGAAGCGTGGCAGGTGCAGCAAGCCCACAAGGGGACACACGCTCGCTGACGGTATTCCGGTTGTCAGGATCCCAATGTCTGTCTTTTGACCGCTGGGATCCCGACAGCCAGGATACCATACTGATCCTATTCACCTACAAAAGCAAGTTTCCCTTAGAGCTACATATGCTCAATACTGGAGGTAGAAGACAAAATTAAAAATGTAGGATCAGGCCAATAAAATACAATATTGCTAAAGATAAGGTCAGACGTTGTACAGGGCTGGTGGAGAGCATTCAAAGCTGAGGTTTTAAGCAAAGTCAATACACAGATAAACAACAGAGGCAGGAGCACCCAGATAACAGCATCTTAAACCTAAACTGAGCAATGAGTATATGTGATAGCACATATTAAATAGGCACTGAGCGGTTATCATCATGAATGGTTTATTACCAGATGGCAAGACAGCCATAGCTGCACAAGTAGATGCACCATCAAACAAGGTACATAAGTAACATACTAACAGGTGAGCACACAGCTATACATTCGAGCAGGTAAGAATTTTACAACTAAAGTTCTGACCATCATTTATCAAGAAATGCAATATCTCCTGCATCACAGGCTTAATAAATAGTCCTACTACTTAATTTGTTGGTAAATAGACAAAGGTTTTTTAGAGAAATTAAATGGCGCTCCCTTTTAGGATCTCTGCCGCCTCCCACTTTAAATCGGGATCTATCCCAGAAGCTCCGAAAAAAATGGTGAAAAATAGTGGATGTGGTAAAGAGGGTTGGCGTGGAGAGTAAATATAGGATCAATACTTATCCAGATAATGGGGTATGTGTGCCATGCGGGCTGTCTTCTTCCCCGTTAATTGTTATTCTTTACAGGTGTTCTTCCAATAGGATTGTGGCACATGAAACGAGATTTGGATAACTCTGTATTTAACACTGATTTCATGTGTTGCTCTAAAAGTCAAGGTTTAAAATGTCTTGCTCCTTTTTTCTGTATTTAGCGTTTCAGGATAATTTATTTTAAGTAGGTGAGTATACCTTACTTACATAATAGGTAGCATGGTAAAATACATCTTGGTTTCTTTTAAAGGCAATCTGAGCCAATTTCTCACAATGATATGTATTTCTGAGGCGAACTCATACCTTAACTTACACAATAAAAGCTTATTGTAGACTTATCAAGGTATCTTTAGGTCATAGCAATGATCCTCATGTTATAACCACAATTCCGGTAGTGCAAAATAGAGTGGTATCACTAGTGCGTACCTAATTTACACTAATTTAGTGCAGTATCCTGTTATCAAGGTATCTTTAAGCGCACAGTAATAATTCGTACCAGTATATAACAATTTTTAATTTTACAATAAAAATTGCAAACAATGAAGTTTAAAAAATCAATACAAAATTGGCTGCGAGAGGCTACCGCCTGTAGTGGGGACAGGTAGGACCGACAATATCCAGCACAAAAGGACCGGTTCCTTATAGAGCTAAATAAATAATGAAAAAGTGGTTATACCTTTCCCCCACAGTTATCCAAATCTCGTTTCATGTACCAAAATCCTATTGGAAGAACACCTGTAACGAACAACAATTAAAGGGGAAGAAGAGAACCCACATAGCACACATACCCCATTATCTGGATAAGTATTGATCCTTTATTTATTCTCAGCGCCAACCCTTTTTACCACATCCACTATTCTTCTTTATTTGTTGGTAGTCAAGATTTGGCACAAATGCAGTCGCTGATCACTCCTTTGGCGCATACGCAGTAAGCTGAAATCTGTGAGAACTATCTGTATTTGCATGTGTGTCCAGTTCAGAATGGGTTTCATTATAGTGATGGGAAATCTAGTTCTTTTGGGTAACTACTGTAGTTCATTATGATCTAGATCACTCAAAAGATGAGTTCATGTAGTTCATTATTTCACTGTCTCTGAAACACTGCTAGAGAAATTATTGGAAACAGAACTAGTCTATTACACATACAGTAGGCATTTCTACTACTAGCCCATTGGATGCATTATAGTCTTGTTCACATGATCAGATAAGTTTAATATGTCTGATCCTTTAATATTTTAAAAAGTAATCACTTATACAACACGCTAGTAGTGACATGTTTAGCTTTGCAATGTTAATTAAATTTGTATTACTTTTTACATTCATACTACACAAGTGAGAGAGACCCAAAATCAGGGTATTGCTATGTGTCACTTTTTTGTAATTAAAATAAAATAAAAAATAAACCTTTACCCCAATTTATCAATCCTTAGAGATAAAGGGGGATATTCAATTTGGCCCGAAGAGACATCGGGAGTAAAAACTCCCGATGTTTCTTCGGGTGCTGCGGTCGGGCTATTTAATTTGCTCGGCCTGTAACAAGTCTTCTTACACCCGAAAACACACAGGTTCAGTGAAACCTGTGTGATTTCGGGTGAAATAGCCCCGTTTTCGGTTGAAAATGGGGCTATCGGGCATTTTGCTTCGCCTGCCGGAGGCAGGCGAAGCAAAACCCCCGATAAGCCACGGCACACGCTGGCTTATCGGGGCCAATTAAATAGCCCCCACCGGCCGATAGTTATCACCCGGCACCCCGGGCCAAATTGAATACCCCAGAAAGTGGAGAAGTTGCAAAGCATCTAATCTGCTTCTGTGACTTGTCTAGCACAGTCTATAAACTGACAGAAGATGACTGGTTGCTAAGGCCACTTTATCTCTCTTGAAGGTTTAATCTCCCCCTATGTCTGATTGGGAGTGTATCTTGTGAACTAATATACTAGGAGACTGAGTCATGACAATATAATACTATGCATATGCCTGAGCACAGCACTGCCACACATGGTAGTTTTCCGGTACCTACACATGATGAATGTATGAAAGAGCTGATGGGGAATGAACCACGTGACTTGTGAACTGAATGAACCAGTGCGCTCTATGCTAGGAGAGTTATTATGACAATCTAGTAACTAGTTCAATCAGTTCCCAGAGTCCACATAATGTCTGAGCAGAGCAATGCCACCTGTGGTAGATTAGAAGTACTGACTCATGAGTATTGCATGAGAGAGCTGAAAAGTAGTGCAGCTGCAGTAGCACCTACAAAGAAAACCCAGAAGAATATTTAGCACAGCAGGTATACAGGTGAAACTCAGAAAATTAGAATATAGTGCAAAAGTTCATTTATTGCAGTAATTCAACTTAAAAGGTGAAACTAATATTTTATATAGACTCATTACATGCAAAGTGAGATATTTCAAGCCTTTAATTGTTATCATTTTGATGATTATGGCTCACAGCTTAAGATACTGTAACCCCAAATCCAAAATCTCAGAAAATTAGAATATTACATAAAATCAATAAAAAAAGGATTTTAAATATAGAAATGTCGGCCCTCTGAAAAGTATAATCATGCATATGTACTCAGTAGTGATGTGCACTGGAAATTTTTCGGGTTTTGTGTTTTGGTTTTGGATTCGGTTCCGCGGCCGTGTTTTGGATTCGGACGCGTTTTGGCAAAACCTCCCTGAAATTTTTTTGTCGGTTTCGGGTGTGTTTTGGATTCGGGTGTTTTTTTACAAAAAACCCTCAAAAACAGCTTAAATCATAGAATTTGGGGGTCATTTTGATCCCATAGTATTATTAACCTCAATAACCATAATTTCCACTCATTTCAAGTCTATTCTGAACACCTCACAATATTATTTTTAGTCCTAAAATTTGCACCGAGGTCGCTGGATGACTAAGCTAAGCGACCCAAGTGGCCGACACAAACACCTGGCCCATCTAGGAGTGACACTGCAGTGTCAGACAGGATGGCAGATTAAAAAAATTGTCCCCAAACAGCACATGATGCAAAGAAAAAAAGAGGCGCAATGAGGTAGCTGTGTGACTAAGGCAAAGGATGTAGAACCAATCAAATTGGAAGGGGCGCTCGAGCTGTGTTTCCAAATAGTATAGTGATAAAAAATAATAATAAGCAGCTGTCTGAGTGGGCTAGTCACGCCCACTATATCATGCAAAACAGAAATAAAACAAAATAAGACAGCGCTAACTGAAGATGGATTGTGGATAATACAGTACTAATTTATTAAAATGACAATATTCAACTAAACATTTTTAAAAAATTCATAAAATCTAATTCACTGCACTTTTATATTGTGGTCACCATACGTGTACTTATTGATCATTTGTTGTTATGTCCAAAGTCCCCGTGAAGTCCGCTCATTTAATGTCCCATATCCTGGGGTTGTGGCACAATCCCTGGGCCGATAGTACGCTGGAGGAATGTCTTATCCCAATTCTTAAACAAGGCAAAAGGGAAGTGTCCTCACCAGTATTGCGTGTTGGTAATTCTCTTCGGTCCTTATTGTTGGATAGGGTGTAAAAACTTGCGTTATTCAGCGGATTCCACAGAGGTCCAGACAGTGTTGGGTGATCAGGGTAGGTGACACAGGTTACACCTGACGCGTTTCTCAGCTTGACTGCTGCTTTTTCAAAGGTGACTGTAGTCCTATCTGGCAGTGATATTTATACCTAACTCAATTACTCATTCATTACACCTGATTCTAAACAATCCATCTCTCAGTTTATGTGTAATTAATTAAAAAACATAGTTTATGTAGGATAGACTCGAAGGTACATAAGGATTCAACACAATTTATAAACCATGAAGTTTTATTCACTATAAAATACATTTTAACTTAGTCCGGTGGTGCTGGAACGCACGCGGACTCCCGAACTTCCGGTCCGTGGCACGCATTGTTTACTTTACACATGGGTTTCTTCCAATCTAATAGGTCAGGCTAACATTATATTCCGGCCTGTGACATGGTTACCATGGTGATAGCGGTAAACTTCCCGACCTAAGACCTGGTTACCATGGTAATAGGGGTAAACTTCCCTCGAATTACGGAGCAGATGCAGAGTCACATGATCGGCATCTCAAACATTCATCATTTCCGGTCTGTGACCCGCACAGATGACTATTTGGAAGCAATTTATTCTTTCTTCCTGTGATATTCTATATATGAGGCCACGTGATCGGCTTCTTTTGGAACGCATACTGAATTGACAGTTCACATAACTTATGTGAACGGACATTTCACATTAACAACATATTTATAATTTTAACATGGTGTTACATATTGTATATTATTTTCAGTACATTATTTCATTGTGCTTCTAACCTTTATTAGTCATTGGAATATCTCTTAATGGATTTAGTGGAGATCTATATAATCAATATGATTTACCTGGAATTCAGGAATATCCAGTTACTATTAGTATAATATATATGGGAAACGTGGAATAGAATTTTTTATATATATATCATTTAAACTAAACAGTCAGATAACAATCTACTTTAATATAATCATCGATATCCGTCAATTAAAGGGATTCTCACCAACTTAGATCAAAAATGGGTATCATTCTCAACAGAAGATCCATATTTAGTTTAGAAACAAAAAAAGATTTATATGAGATAATAGGGAATATTGAGGGGAAGAGGGGAGGGGGGGGGGGGGGGAGATGAATTAACGTCAAATGTTTATAAGGCCATAAAAGAAAATAAATCTTAGTGTGTTATATCACACAATTCAGCTCAACTGACTCATTTAAGCCTGTGGGAAAAATGCTATTCATTTTTAGCATCCAAAAAACTTCTTGTTTGCAAAGAGTCTTATATCTGTCCCCTCCTCTTATTGTTTTACTAATAAATTCCAAACCTGTTATCTTCAAGCATCTAGGATTTCCTTTATGGAAATCCGCATAGTGTTTAGATACACTATGCGTTAAAACTTTATTCAAAATATTCCTACGATGCTCGAGGAATCTTATTTTTAAGGGGCGTGTAGTCCTGCCAATATATTTTAGATTGCATCCACATGTCAACATATAAATGACATGGGATGTATTACAATTAATATATGTTTTTATCTCATAAGGAGTTTTTTCACCATCTATATTGATCATTAGGGTGTGGTCAGCTGTAAAGTCGCAGGTTATACATCTATTTCTCCCACATTTGAAGAACCCTTTTATTTTATTTCCCATTTGTGTGAGCCAGTTAATTTTTTCGGGATTTTTATTTGGGCTATTTTTCTCCTCAATTTTTTTCAAATGACTGGGAGCCAGTATGTTTTTAAGTGATCTATTTTTTCGAAAAATAAATTTAGGTGATTTTGGAAGAATATTTATTAATATGTTATCCTGTTTTAATATATTGTAATTTTTTGATATAATTTCTCTTACTTCTCTATGGCAATTATTATAAGTTGAGATAAATGATATATCAGAAGAAATATTCTGTTCACTTTCTTTTTTATTTTTATTTTTGAGAAATCCTTTTGATGAATTTAAAAGTTGATCTCTATCAGTATTCTGTACTTCCTTTAATGATTTATCTAGTAGATAATTTGGATACCCTCTATCTCTAAAGGAATCCAGCATTATTTTTGCTTGACTATCAAAAGAGGTCATAGTTGAACAGTTTCTTCTGATACGCAGTAGTTGACTTTTGGGGATGCTTTTTTTCCATGATGAATGGTGTGCACTATTAAAGTGTAGATAAGTATTTGTGCCAGTTTCTTTTATGTGGTTGCACGTAACTATTTCATTATTTATTATTTCTAATGAAACGTCCAAGAAGTTTATATTTGTAGTATTGAAAGAGTGAGTGAAGGTGAGGTTAAAGGGATTCCTATTCAAATGTGTAAAAAAAGAAAGTGCTGACGCGTGATCACCATCCCAAATGATAAATAAATCATCTATATAACGTCCATAGAGGACCAGGTGCGCGTCGAACCCGCCCCCCCACACGAGCTGGTCCTCGACCTCGCCCATGTAGAGGTTGGCGTAGCTCGGCGCGAACCTGGTCCCCATGGCGGTGCCCATCTCCTGAAGAAAAAAAGTGTCCAAAAATAAAAAATAATTGTGTTTTAGAATAAATGATATTGAATCCAAGATAAACTTTTGGTGTTTCTCCCTGAGGTCCCCATCTTTTTCAAGTCGTTTGGCAATCGTCTTTATGCCTAATTCATGGGGAATATTTGTATATAGACTCTGTACGTCTAATGTCAAGAACGCATAAGAGTCTTCCCATTTTATTCCTTTCAACACATTTAAAAAATGTGTAGTATCTTTGATGTGGGACCTCAGGGTAGAAACACGTGATTGTAAATGTGAATCAACATAATGGGACAAATTAGACGTGAGGGAATTAATACCAGAAATAATAGGACGCCCAGGAGGTGAAGTGAGGGATTTGTGAATCTTGGGGAGGTGGTAGTAAGTGGGTACAACTGGGTGAGAACACAGAAGAAATTGATGTTCTTCTTTGGTGATGATTTGTTCCTCCGCTGCAGCTAAGAGGAGATACTGAAGTTCAATTAGATATTTTTCTGTTGGATCATTGGGTAATATTGAATAAAAGGTTCTGTCACCCAGTTGTCTCTCCGCTTCTTTTATATAGTCTTTCCTATCTTGTATAACGAGGCCCCCCCCCCTTATCTGCAGCCTTAATTATGATCGAACTGTCTTTAGTGAGTTTTTTCAAGGCTTTCTTTTCCCATTTATTCAAATTCTGTTTTTTCTTTGTGGTTACTGCACATAGAGATTTAAAGTCATCTAATGTGGTTTTATAGAAGCTCTCTATGCTGATTCCCTTAGATTTAATCGGATAAAAGTCATCTAAAAGTTCAGTAAGTATCTGTATAGCCGCTGTGTCTCCTGCATCCAATAATACAATATTTTAAAAAATATTTTGCAAAACAAAATTTAATAAAAAATAAAGAAGAAGCGTATCCAATATTATTGGATGCAGGAGACACAGCGGCTATACAGATACTTACTGAACTTTTAGATGAAAATCCAGATATAACCTCCCCGGAGAAGATTTTTGACATCTCAAAAGAACGCAAATTCTTCAAAAATAAATCAGACTTTTATCCGATTAAATCTAAGGGAATCAGCATAGAGAGCTTCTATAAAACCACATTAGATGACTTTAAATCTCTATGTGCAGTAACCACAAAGAAAAAACAGAATTTGAATAAATGGGAAAAGAAAGCCTTGAAAAAACTCACTAAAGACAGTTCGATCATAATTAAGGCTGCAGATAAGGGGGGGGGGCCTCGTTATACAAGATAGGAAAGACTATATAAAAGAAGCGGAGAGACAACTGGGTGACAGAACCTTTTATTCAATATTACCCAATGATCCAACAGAAAAATATCTAATTGAACTTCAGTATCTCCTCTTAGCTGCAGCGGAGGAACAAATCATCACCAAAGAAGAACATCAATTTCTTCTGTGTTCTCACCCAGTTGTACCCACTTACTACCACCTCCCCAAGATTCACAAATCCCTCACTTCACCTCCTGGGCGTCCTATTATTTCTGGTATTAATTCCCTCACGTCTAATTTGTCCCATTATGTTGATTCACATTTACAATCACGTGTTTCTACCCTGAGGTCCCACATCAAAGATACTACACATTTTTTAAATGTGTTGAAAGGAATAAAATGGGAAGACTCTTATGCGTTCTTGACATTAGACGTACAGAGTCTATATACAAATATTCCCCATGAATTAGGCATAAAGACGATTGCCAAACGACTTGAAAAAGATGGGGACCTCAGGGAGAAACACCAAAAGTTTATCTTGGATTCAATATCATTTATTCTAAAACACAATTATTTTTTATTTTTGGACACTTTTTTTCTTCAGGAGATGGGCACCGCCATGGGGACCAGGTTCGCGCCGAGCTACGCCAACCTCTACATGGGCGAGGTCGAGGACCAGCTCGTGTGGGGGGGCGGGTTCGACGCGCACCTGGTCCTCTATGGACGTTATATAGATGATTTATTTATCATTTGGGATGGTGATCACGCGTCAGCACTTTCTTTTTTTACACATTTGAATAGGAATCCCTTTAACCTCACCTTCACTCACTCTTTCAATACTACAAATATAAACTTCTTGGACGTTTCATTAGAAATAATAAATAATGAAATAGTTACGTGCAACCACATAAAAGAAACTGGCACAAATACTTATCTACACTTTAATAGTGCACACCATTCATCATGGAAAAAAAGCATCCCCAAAAGTCAACTACTGCGTATCAGAAGAAACTGTTCAACTATGACCTCTTTTGATAGTCAAGCAAAAATAATGCTGGATTCCTTTAGAGATAGAGGGTATCCAAATTATCTACTAGATAAATCATTAAAGGAAGTACAGAATACTGATAGAGATCAACTTTTAAATTCATCAAAAGGATTTCTCAAAAATAAAAATAAAAAAGAAAGTGAACAGAATATTTCTTCTGATATATCATTTATCTCAACTTATAATAATTGCCATAGAGAAGTAAGAGAAATTATATCAAAAAATTACAATATATTAAAACAGGATAACATATTAATAAATATTCTTCCAAAATCACCTAAATTTATTTTTCGAAAAAATAGATCACTTAAAAACATACTGGCTCCCAGTCATTTGAAAAAAATTGAGGAGAAAAATAGCCCAAATAAAAATCCCGAAAAAATTAACTGGCTCACACAAATGGGAAATAAAATAAAAGGGTTCTTCAAATGTGGGAGAAATAGATGTATAACCTGCGACTTTACAGCTGACCACACCCTAATGATCAATATAGATGGTGAAAAAACTCCTTATGAGATAAAAACATATATTAATTGTAATACATCCCATGTCATTTATATGTTGACATGTGGATGCAATCTAAAATATATTGGCAGGACTACACGCCCCTTAAAAATAAGATTCCTCGAGCATCGTAGGAATATTTTGAATAAAGTTTTAACGCATAGTGTATCTAAACACTATGCGGATTTCCATAAAGGAAATCCTAGATGCTTGAAGATAACAGGTTTGGAATTTATTAGTAAAACAATAAGAGGAGGGGACAGATATAAGACTCTTTGCAAACAAGAAGTTTTTTGGATGCTAAAAATGAATAGCATTTTTCCCACAGGCTTAAATGAGTCAGTTGAGCTGAATTGTGTGATATAACACACTAAGATTTATTTTCTTTTATGGCCTTATAAACATTTGACGTTAATTCATCTCCCCCCCCCCCCCCCCTCCCCTCTTCCCCTCAATATTCCCTATTATCTCATATAAATCTTTTTTTGTTTCTAAACTAAATATGGATCTTCTGTTGAGAATGATACCCATTTTTGATCTAAGTTGGTGAGAATCCCTTTAATTGACGGATATCGATGATTATATTAAAGTAGATTGTTATCTGACTGTTTAGTTTAAATGATATATATATAAAAAATTCTATTCCACGTTTCCCATATATATTATACTAATAGTAACTGGATATTCCTGAATTTCAGGTAAATCATATTGATTATATAGATCTCCACTAAATCCATTAAGAGATATTCCAATGACTAATAAAGGTTAGAAGCACAATGAAATAATGTACTGAAAATAATATACAATATGTAACACCATGTTAAAATTATAAATATGTTGTTAATGTGAAATGTCCGTTCACATAAGTTATGTGAACTGTCAATTCAGTATGCGTTCCAAAAGAAGCCGATCACGTGGCCTCATATATAGAATATCACAGGAAGAAAGAATAAATTGCTTCCAAATAGTCATCTGTGCGGGTCACAGACCGGAAATGATGAATGTTTGAGATGCCGATCATGTGACTCTGCATCTGCTCCGTAATTCGAGGGAAGTTTACCCCTATTACCATGGTAACCAGGTCTTAGGTCGGGAAGTTTACCGCTATCACCATGGTAACCATGTCACAGGCCGGAATATAATGTTAGCCTGACCTATTAGATTGGAAGAAACCCATGTGTAAAGTAAACAATGCGTGCCACGGACCGGAAGTTCGGGAGTCCGCGTGCGTTCCAGCACCACCGGACTAAGTTAAAATGTATTTTATAGTGAATAAAACTTCATGGTTTATAAATTGTGTTGAATCCTTATGTACCTTCGAGTCTATCCTACATAAACTATGTTTTTTAATTAATTACACATAAACTGAGAGATGGATTGTTTAGAATCAGGTGTAATGAATGAGTAATTGAGTTAGGTATAAATATCACTGCCAGATAGGACTACAGTCACCTTTGAAAAAGCAGCAGTCAAGCTGAGAAACGCGTCAGGTGTAACCTGTGTCACCTACCCTGATCACCCAACACTGTCTGGACCTCTGTGGAATCCGCTGAATAACGCAAGTTTTTACACCCTATCCAACAATAAGGACCGAAGAGAATTACCAACACGCAATACTGGTGAGGACACTTCCCTTTTGCCTTGTTTAAGAATTGGGATAAGACATTCCTCCAGCGTACTATCGGCCCAGGGATTGTGCCACAACCCCAGGATATGGGACATTAAATGAGCGGACTTCACGGGGACTTTGGACATAACAACAAATGATCAATAAGTACACGTATGGTGACCACAATATAAAAGTGCAGTGAATTAGATTTTATGAATTTTTTAAAAATGTTTAGTTGAATATTGTCATTTTAATAAATTAGTACTGTATTATCCACAATCCATCTTCAGTTAGCGCTGTCTTATTTTGTTTTATAGCTGTGTGACTAAGCTAAGCGACCCAAGTGGCCGACACAAACACCTGGCCCATCTAGGAGTGGCACTGCAGTGTCAGACAGGGTGGCACTTCAAAAAAATAGTCCCCAAACAGCACACGATGCAAAGAAAAAAAGAGGCGCAATGAGGTAGCTGTGTGACTAAGCTAAGCGACCCAAGTGGCCGACACAAACACCTGGCCCAACTAGGAGTAGCACTGCAGTGTCAGACAGGATGGCACTTCAAAAAATAGTCCCCAAACTGCACATGATGCAAAGAAAAATGAAAGAAAAAAAGAGGTGCAAGATGGAATTGTCCTTGGGCCCTCCCACCCACCCTTATGTTGTATAAACAGGACATGCACACTTTAACAAACCCATCATTTCAGCGACAGGGTCTGCCACACAACTGTGACTGAAATGACTGGTTGGTTTGGGCCCCCACCAAAAAAGAAGCAATCAATCTCTCCTTGCACAAACTGGCTCTACAGAGGCAAGATGTCCACCTCCTCCTCATCGTCGGATTCCTCACCCCTTTCACTGTGTACATCCCCCTCCTCACAGATTATTAATTTGTCCCCACTGGAATCCACCATCTCAGGTCCCTGTGTACTTTCTGGAGGCAATTGCTGGTGAATGTCTCCACGGAGGAATTGATTATAATTCATTTTGATGAACATCATCTTCTCCACATTTTCTGGAAGTAACCTCGTACGCCGATTGCTGACAAAGTGAGCGGCTGCACTAAACACTCTTTCGGAGTACACACTGGAGGGGGGGCAACTTAGGTAAAATAAAGCCAGTTTGTGCAAGGGCCTCCAAATTGCCTCTTTTTCCTGCCAGTTTACGTACGGACTGTCTGACGTGCCTACTTGGATGCGGTCACTCATATAATCCTCCACCATTCTTTCAATGGTGACAGAATCATATGCAGTGACAGTAGACGACATGTCAGTAATCGTTGGCAGGTCCTTCAGTCCGGACCAGATGTCAGCACTCGCTCCAGACTGCCCTGCATCACCGCCAGCGGGTGGGCTCGGAATTCTTAGCCTTTTCCTCGCAGCCCCAGTTGCGGGAGAATGTGAAGGAGGAGCTGTTGACGGGTCACGTTCTGCTTGACTTGACAATTTTCTCACCAGCAGGTCTTTGAACCTCTGCAGACTTGTATCTGCCGGAAAGAGAGATAAAACGTAGGTTTTAAATCTAGGATCGAGCACGGTGGCCAAAATGTAGTGCTCTGATTTCAACAGATTGACCACCCGTGAATCCTGGTTAAGCGAATTAAGGGCTCCATCCACAAGTCCCACATGCCTAGCGGAAATGCTCTGTTTTAGCTCCTCCTTCAATGTCTCCAGCTTCTTCTGCAAAAGCCTGATGAGGGGAATGACCTGACTCAGGCTTGCAGTGTCTGAACTGACTTCACGTGTGGCAAGTTCAAAGGGTTGCAGAACCTTGCACAACGTTGAAATCATTCTCAACTGCGCTTGAGTCAGGTGCATTCCCCCTCCTTTGCCTATATCGTAGGTAGCTGTATAGGCTTGAACGGCCTTTTGCTGCTCCTCCATCCTCTGAAGCATATAGAGGGTTGAATTCCACCTCATTACCACCTCTTGCTTCAGATGATGGCAGGGCAGGTTCAGGAGTGTTTGCTGGTGCTCCAGTTTTCGGCACGTGGTGGCTGAATGCCGAAAGTGGCCCGCAAATTCTTCGGGCCACCGACAGCATCTCTTGCATGCCCCTGTCGTTTTTTCAATAATTCTGCACCACCAAATTCAATGTATGTGCAAAACATGGGACGTGCTGGAATTTACCCACATGTAATGCACGCACAATATTGGTGGCGTTGTCAGATGTCACAAATCCCCAGGAGAGTCCAATTGGGGTAAGCCATTCTGCGATGATGTTCCTCAGTTTCCGTAAGAGGTTGTCAGCTGTGTGCCTCTTCTGGAAAGCGGTGATACAAAGCGTAGCCTGCCTAGGAACGAGTTGGCATTTGCGAGATGCTGCTACTGGTGCCGCCACTGCTGTTCTTGCTGCGGGAGGCAATACATCTACCCAGTGGGCTGTCAAAGTCATATAGTCCTGAGTCTGCCCTGGTCCACTTGTCCACATGTCCGTGGTTAAGTGGACATTGGGTACAACTGCATTTTTTAGGACACTGGTGACTGTTTTTCTGACGTCTGTGTACATTTTCGGTATCGCCTGCCTAGAGAAATGGAACCTAGATGGTATTTGGTACCGGGGACACAGTACCTCAATCAATTCTCTAGTTCCCTGTGAATTTAACGGTGGATACCGGAAACACGTTTCTCACCACCCAGGCTGCCAAGGCCTGAGTTATCCGCTTTGCAGCAGATGACTGCTGTGATATTTCATCTTCATCGCAAAGGACTGTTGGGCAGTCAATTGCTTACTGGAAGTAGTACAAGTGGTCTTCCGACTTCCCCTCTGGGATGACGGTCGACTCCCAGCAGCAACAACAGCAGCGCCAGCAGCAGTAGGTGTTACACTCAAGGATGCATCGGAGGAATCCCAGGCAGGAGAGGACTCGTCAGACTTGACAGTGACATGGCCTGCAGGACTATAGGCTTTCCTATCTAAGGAGGAAATTGACACTGAGGGAGTTGGTGGTGTGGTTTGCAGGAGCTTGGTTACAAGAGGAAGGGATTCAGTTGGCAGTGGACTGCTTCCGCTGTCACCCAAAGTTTTTGAACTTGTCAATGACTTCTGATGAATGCGCTCCAGGTGACGTATAAGGGAGGATGTTACTAGGTGGTTAACGTCCTTACCCCTACTTATTACAGCTTGACAAAGGTAACACACAGCATGACACCAGTTGTCCACATTTCTGTTGAAATAATTCCACACTGATATTTTTGAATTTTGACCAGGCATGTCAATGGCCATATTCGTCCCACAGACAACAGGTGTCTCCCCGGGTGCCTGACTTAAACAAACCACCTCACCATCAGAATCCTCCTTGTCAATTTCCTCCCCAGCGCCAGCAACACCCATATCCTCATCCTGGTGTACTTCAACAGGGACATCTTCAATTTGACTATCAGGAACTGGACTGCGGGTGCTCCTTCCAGCACTTGCAGGGGGCGTGCAAATGGTGGAAGGTGCCACCTCTTCCCGTCCAGTGTTGGGAAGGTCAGGCATCGCAACCGACACAATTGGACTCTCCTTGGGGATTTGTGATTTAGAAGAAGGCACAGTTCTTTGCTGTGCTTTTGCCATCTTAACTCTTTTAAGTTTTCTAGCAGGAGGATGAGTGCTTCCATCCTCATGTGAAGCTGAACCACTAGCCATGAACATAGGCCAGGCCCTCAGCCGTTCCTTGCCACTACGTGTCGTAAATGGCACATTGGCAAGTTTACGCTTCTCCTCAGACGATTTTGATTTAGATTTTTGGGTCATTTTACTGAGCTTTATTTTTTTGGATTTTACATGCTCTCTACTATGACATTGGGCATCGGCCTTGGCAGACGACGTTGATGGCATTTCATCGTCTCGGCCATGACTAGTGGCAGCAGCTTCAGCACGAGGTGGAAGTGGATCTTGATCTTTCCCTATTTTACCCTCCACATTTTTGTTCTCCATTTTTTAATATGTGAAATTATATGCCAATAATATATCAATAGCAATGGCCTACTACTATATATACTGTGCACAACTTAAATGCACCACAGGTATGGATGGATAGTATACTTGATGACACAGAGGTAGGTAGAGCAGTGGCCTACTGTACCGTACTGCTATATATTATATACTGGTGGTCAGCAAAATTATGCACTGTCCTCCTACTATATATATACTGTGCAAAACTTAAATGCACCACAGGTATGGATGGGATAGTATACTTGACGACACAGAGGTAGGTAGAGCAGTGGCCTACTGTACCGTACTGCTATATATTATATACTGGTGGTCAGCAAAATTATGCACTGTCCTCCTACTATATATATACTGTGCAAAACTTAAATGCACCACAGTTATGGATGGGATAGTATACTTGACGACACAGAGGTAGGTAGAGCAGTGGCCTACTGTACCGTACTGCTATATATTATATACTGGTGGTCAGCAAAATTATGCACTGTCCTCCTACTATATATATACTGTGCAAAACTTAAATGCACCACAGGTATGGATGGGATAGTATACTTGACGACACATAGGTAGGTAGAGCAGTGGTCTACTGTACCGTACTGCTATATATTATATACTGGTGGTCAGCAAAATTATGCTGTCCTCCTACTATATATTTACTGTGCAAAACTTAAATGTACCACAGGTATGGATGGATAGTATACTTGATGACACAGAGGTAGGTAGAGCAGTGGACTACTGTACCGTACTGCTATATATTATATACTGGTGGTCAGCAAACTTATGCACTGTCCTCCTACTATATATATATATACTGTGCAAAACTTAAATGCACCACAGGTATGGATGGGATAGTATACTTGACGACACAGAGGTAGGTAGAGCAGTGGCCTACTGTACCGTACTGCTATATATTATATACTGGTGGTCAGCAAAATTATGCACTGTCCTCCTACTATATATATACTGTGCAAAATTAAATGCACCACAGGTATGGAGGGGATAGTATACTTGACGACACAGAGGTAGGTAGAGCAGTGGCCTACTGTACCGTACTGCTATATATTATATACTGGTGGTCAGCAAAATTTTGCACTGTCCTACTACTATATATATACTGTGCAAAACTTAAATGCACAACAGGTATGGATGGGATAGTATACTTGACGACACAGAGGTAGGTAGAGCAGTGGCCTACTGTACCATACTGCTATATATTATATACTGGTGGTCAGCAAAATTATGCACTGTCCTCCTACTATATATATACTGTGCAAAACTTAAATGCACCACAGGTATGGATGGATAGTATACTTGACGACACAGAGGTAGGTAGAGCAGTGGACTACTGTACCGTACTGCTATATATTATATACTGATGGTCAGCAAAATTATGCACTGTCCTCCTACTATATATATACTGTGCAAAACTTAAATGCACCACAGGTATGGATGAGATAGTATACTTGACGACACAGAGGTAGGTAGAGCAGTGGCCTACTCTACTATACTGCTATATATTATATACTGGTGGTCAGCAAAATTATGCACTGTCCTCCTACTATATATATACTGTGCAAAACTTAAATGCACCACAGGTATGGATGGATAGTATACTTGACAACACAGAGGTAGGTAGAGCTGTGGACTACTGTACCGTACTGCTATATATTATATACTGGTGGTCAGCAAAATTATGCACGGTCCTCCTACTATATATATATATACTGTGCAAAACTTAAATGCACCACAGGTATGGATGGGATAGTATACTTGACGACACACAGAGGTAGGTAGAGCAGTGACCTACTGTACCATACTGCTATATATTATATACTGGTGGTCAGCAAAATTATGCACTGTCCTCCTACTATATATATACTGTGCAAAACTTAAATGCACCACAGGTATGGATGGATAGTATACTTGACGACTCAGAGGTAGGTAGAGCAGTGGACTACTGTACCGTACTGCTATATATTATATACTGGTGGTCAGCAAAATTATGCAGTGTCCTCCTATTATATATGTACTGTGCAAAACTTAAATGCACCACAGGTATGGATGGGATAGTATACTTGACGACACAGAGGTAGAACAGTGGACTACTGTACCGTACTGCTATATATATACTGGTGGTCAGCAAAATTCTGCACTGTCCTCCTACTATATACTACAATGCAGCACAGATATGGAGCGTTTTTCAGGCAGAGAACGTATAATACTGGTGGTCACTGGTCAGCAAAATTCTGCACTGTCCTCCTACTATATAATACTGCTGGTCCCCAGTCCCCACAATAAAGCAATTAGCACACTGAGCACAGATATGGAGCATTTTTCAGGCAGAGAACGTAGATATTTGCAGCACACTGAGCACAGATATTTGCAGCACACTGAGCACAGATATTTGCAGCACAATGAACATAGAAAATGAGAGGACGCCAGCCACGTCCTCTCACGATCATCTCCAATGCACGAGTGAAAAATGGCGGCGACGCGCGGCTCCTTATATAGAATACGAATCTCGCGAGAATCCGACCACGGGATGATGACGTTCGGGCGCGCTCGGGTTAACCGAGCAAGGCGGGAGGATCCGAGTCTGCTCGAACCCGTGCCAATAAGGGTGAAGTTCAGGGGGGTTCGGATCCTGAGGAACCGAACACACTCATCACTAGTACTCAGTACTTGGTTTTGGCCCCTTTTGTATAAATTACTGCCTCATTGATTGTGGCATTGATTCTATCATTGATTCTATCAGCCTGTGGCACTGCTGAGGTGTTATGGAAGAACAGGATGCTTCAATAGTGGCCTTCAGCTCTTCTGCATTATTTGGTCTCATGTCTCTCATCTTTCTCTTGGCAATGCCCCATAGATTCTCTCTGGGGTTCAGGTCAGGCAAGTTTGCTGGCCAATACAGCACAGTAATCCCACGGTCATTGAACCATGTTTTGTTACTTTTGTCAGTGTGGTCAGGTGGCAAGTCCTGCTGGAAAATAAAGT
This sequence comes from Pseudophryne corroboree, assembly GCF_028390025.1. Lineage (NCBI taxonomy): Eukaryota > Metazoa > Chordata > Amphibia > Anura > Myobatrachidae > Pseudophryne > Pseudophryne corroboree. Next base: position 276,575,045 of record NC_086445.1, read on the forward strand.
CACCATCTCCATAAAGTTTGTCTGCTAAAGGAAGTATGAAGTGCTCCAAATGTCCTGGTAGACGGCTGCATTGACTCTGGACTTAATAAAGCACAGTGGACCAACACCAGCAGATGACATGGCTCCCCAAATCAACACAGACTGTGGAAACTTCACACTGGACTTCAAGCATCTTGGATTGTGTGCCTCTTCATTCTTCCTCCATACTCTGGGACCTTGGTTTCCAAATGAGATGCAAAATTTGCTGTCATCAGAAAAGAGGACTTTGGACCACGGAGCAACAGACCAGTTCTTTTTTTCTTTAGCCTAGGTAAGACGCTTCTGACGTTGTTTGTTGTTCAGGAGCGGCTTGACAAGAGGAAAACGACATTTGAAGCCCATGTCCAGGATCCGTCTATGTGTGGTGGCTCTTGATGCACTAACTCCAGCCTCAGTCCACTCCTTGTGAAGCTCCCCCACACTTTTGAATGGCTTTTTCCTGACAATCCTCTCCAGGCTGTCGTCAACCCTGCTGCTTGTTCACTTATTTCTTCCACACTTTTCCATTCCACTTAACTTTCTATTAATATGCTTTGATACAGCACTTTGAGAACATCCAACTTCTTTTTCAATTTCCTTTTGAGGCTTTCCCTACTTGTGGAGGATGTCAATTATGGTTTTCTGCACAACTGTCAGGTCAGCAGTCTTCCCCATGATTGTGAATTGTACTGAATCAGACTGAGAGACCCTTTAAAGGCTCATGAACCTTTTGCAGGTGGTTTGGATTAATTCGCTGATTAGGGTGTGACACTTTGAACCTACAATATTGAACCTTTTGACAATGGCCCTCATTCCGAGTTGTTCGCTCGCTAGCTGCTTTTATCAGCCGTACAAACGCTAAGCCACCGCCCTCTGGGAGTGTATCTTAGCTTAGCAGAAGTGCGAACGAAAGGATCGCAGCGCTGCTATAAAAAAAAGAGTGTGCAGTTTCTGAGTAGCTCGAGACTTACTCCTAGCTAGCGATCACTTCAGACTGTTTAGTTCCTGTTTTGACGTCACGAACACGCCCTGGGGAATCCCTGTTGCTGAGATCAGAGTCTGTGGAGCCGGTGACCATCTTGGATTCGGCTGTTAGTAGTGCTCTGCCTCCGACTGGTCTCCTGTACTGGTGCTGCTGCTGGGCCACCTGCTATACCTTCCTGACCTGCATCCAAGATGGCTATTGTTTCTTCAGTACTCTCAGTGGAGACTGCTTATTACAGCAGAGGGGTACTATATCCTGACTTACGTCTGCTCTCTGCTACCTCCTTGTCGTCAGTCTCCTCATAATTTGTTGGTGAGCTCTGGTGGTGTGCTAGCTGTCGCCATCTTGCCGTAGGTACTTTCCTTGCTGTGTTGAACCTCCTACATTGGGACATGTTGATTTAGCAGCTCCTGTGATACATTTCATATGGGAGGCATTTGAAATGCCAGCTGTCGGGATCCCGGCACCAGTATACTGAGCGCCGGGATCCCGACAGCCGGCATATTGACATTTATTCTCCCTCTTGGGGTGTCCACGACACCCCTGGAGAGAGAATAAATAGCATTGCATGCATAGCGCACCCGCAGCGTGGCGAGCGCATCGAGCCCGCAAAGGGGCTCTTTTGCGCTCACCCCACTGCTGGCATACTGGCGGATGGGATCCCGAACACCTGCATAACGTAGTAAACCCGTCTCATACACTGCACCTCTTTACAGTAACTCTGTAGATACTCGTGGCTGAAAACCATAAAGATGGATAGTTTTCTGCAGCAAATTATCCAGGCTTTTACTGCCTCTACTCAGAGGCTTCTCACTAAGCTTTAGACATGGTAGCTGTTTTTCAGAGTTCTATGGAAGGTGATCTCTGCTGTAACAGCATCCAATTTGCTGGAAAACCAGTGGCGGAGATGAGCTACCTCACTAAAGTTTTCATGGAACAATGGTTCATTGCACTATATGGGCAGCAATCCTTGTCCCAGCTTACTCCATTTCATCTTCATCTCCGTGACTTTCTATCTCCTTCCGCCATGTTTTTCCCGGCAAGGCTGCAAGTGGTGACTGGCATTCATCCTGTTACTACTTCATGAAAAATTTGCATCTGGCTGGAACATTTGGCCCTGGAATGGACTCATCCTCCTGGCTGACTCTGCTTTTATTGTGTTTAGGTATAGCTCCACCAGTTGTTGAGGCTCTATCTATACTCTTTTTGTGTGTGTGTGTGTGTGTGTGTGTGTGTGTGTGTGTGTTTGTTTTTATTCTCTGTTTTCTGGTTTTCTGAACATGGTTTACTTTATGTACAAATTCTCCTGATTGCAGTTCTATGTCTGCTTTACTGTTCATTGTACTTAGATATTCTCATAAGCTTTACAACTTTGTGACCAGTTACAAAATAATTCCTGTCATCTATGTAATGTCTTTATCCTAAGGACGGGGGGGGGGATCCTGCTTTTATTTATTAATGCCTTACAATTGCGGGGTAGCTGCTGGGTTTGTAAGTAAATTAGTGTAGTTTAGGGTTAGTGTAGGGTGGGGGGATTGTTTAGGGCTCTAAGTATACTTGTGTTGAGGTTAGGTTGTACGTCTTGATAGGTTCATCCCTGTCTTTCTGGTACTATAACATACTGTACTACTGGTGATATAATTTATGTCCATACTAAATGTAGATGCATTTTCTTCTCTTATCTTAATACTGGTATTATACACCATTCTTTTCTTGGTGGCTATTTTTTTCTTTGTATCTGAGGCTTTAAGCTGAAACACAGCTGGGTAACTTTACTAAAGCTTTTAAAACAGAAAATTGGTGATGTTGCCTATAGCAACCAATCAGATGCTTTTTACCATTTCTCTATTGCCTTTTAGAAAATGATAGAGCATCTGATTGGTTGCATTGGGCAACACTACCAATTCTCTGTTTTAGAAGCTTTAGTAAATTTACCCAGCGTCTTATAAGAGCTCCACTGACTACTTCTCTGGAGAGTTTTTCACTCTGTCACATTGCTCAAGGTCAGAGACGGCCATAACCAATATGTTGCCCTGGTGCCCCCTAGCACTTCTGCCAGTTCAGCCATTGATACTGCATCCCTTTCCCAGCACCATCACCCCTCACCCATAGCAATCCTCATTTGGTGCTTCTAACCCCTATATTTTAAATAGAAACAGCACGCACATTTTGTGTGCAGCACAAAAAGGGGTGTGTTTTTGCTGAGAAGGGGCATGGCCACACAATAGTACCCCCAATTCAAATTACACCACACAGTAGTGCAACTTTATTCACATTATGTAATGCAATAGTGTCCCTTATTCACGTTACATCACACTGAATTGCTTCTTATTCACATTACACCACACCATATTGCTCTTTATTCACAATAGAACACACAGTACTGCCCTTTCTATAGTAACATATACACAGTAGAGCACCTTATACGCATAATGCCACACATTAGTAATGCCTTTATACACATAATACCACACAGTAATGCCCCTTACACATATGACACACATTATTAATGTTCTTATAAACATAATGACACACATAATGCCCCTTACGCATATGCCAAAAATGTTGAATGCCCTTATACACATAATGACACACATAATGCACCTTACACAGGTGGTCTTCAGTATGCCGGCTGTCGGGATCCCGGCGCACAGTATACCGGCGCCGGGATCCCGACAGCCGGCATACCAACACTTATTCTTCCTTGTGGGGGTCTATGACCCCCCTGGAGGGAGAATAAAATAGCGTGGCGCGTGTAGCGCGCCACTGTGCCCGCAAGGGGCTCATTTGCGCTCGCCACACTGTCGGTATGCTGGCGGTTGGGCTCCCGGCGCCGGTATGCTGGTCGCCGGGAGCCTGACCGCCGGCATACCATACTACACCCCCTTACACATATACCGCACTTTATTAATGCCCTTATACACATAATGACACACATAATGCCCCTTACACATATACCGAACACTATTGCACAACCAACCCACCCGCACACAGCACTCACACGGCCGCTAACACTGTGACCTCTGCCTCTGCTTACAGATGTGTCCTCATGCATCTTGCCTCAATACAACATGCAGCAGGAGATAACTGGCATGAGTCAGCTGGCAGCTCTGCTAATGTCAGGCACCTTTTTCTGCCAAAAATGCCTCTTATTTGCACTGCTATGTGACTAGGATGCACAAGCAGCTTTTGCTGATTACAATTATACGCGGCATGACTATATTCATAGCATTTCATATGCAGATACAGACTGTGGCTGTATCTGCATACGAAATGCTATGTTACAGTGATTTCCAGGAATACACTGTAATGTAGCATTTTGTATGCAGATACAGCTGCAGTCACACATAGAAAATAGGTATGCTGCATATCATTTTAGAAGAAGCAGCGTGTGCCCCTAGGCATTCCAAATGCCCTAGGCATTTGCCTAGCTTGCCTATGCCTAGGGCCGGCTCTGCTCAAGATCTAAAAAAGCACAATAGGGACAAATAAACCCCTTACCATGATCCACTGCTCTCTCTTCCCTTATCCATGGATTGTACTGGCTTTCTATATATGTCAATAAAATTCCTCTTTTAATTCACATAAACATACATTCTGCTTTCTGTATATTATTAAACCTTGTATAAATTCCATCTCAGTCATGGTTACTGTACAGAATATATAACAATCTGAAATTGTCAGTGCAATAAGGACTAAACTGCTTTCTTTAATATACAGTATGTCTTACTTTAGTAAAACATTTATTTGGCACGTAGCCTCATTTCAGTATGAGCCAAACCACTGCGACGCCCTGCTTTATACAAACCTCATCCTTTGTGTAGATACTTGCTGATTTAGTCATTTTTTTCTTTTGAATCACACATTTGTTATCCCCATGTTCTGGATTATAATCTGTTTTATTTCTGACAATTTACATGTCACCGTACTCACCCACTCCTATGCTGTGATTCCTTAACATTAGCATACTTAGAAATGACTAATGACATCAACTTGATTATATTGCATTGTAACTCGCTTCGCTCTCCCACTATAAACCAGAAGCAACATCTAAAAGTGATTATAATGTACTAATTGATCATGAATTATTGTCCTTTCACTATAAGTTTGTTTATAATGTATGGGCCAGTCAAAGATGTAGAGGTAAGTAATTAAGGAGGTAATTTAGAACTGATCACTAGGGTGCATGTTTTGCATCCCTGCAATCAGGTAGTCGCCGCCTACAGGGGGAGGGTATTTGCTGTGTGCAGGCGTGCAATCGCATTTGTTGGAGAGCTGCACATCTCTGCTCAGCCCAGGACTTACTCAGCCGCTGCGATGATCAGGGCCGGAGCTGATGTCAGAAACCCTCCGTCCAAAGGCCTGGTCCCTCCTGCGTTTTCCCAGACACTCCTACAAAATGGTCAGTTACCACCCACAAATGGTCTCTTCCTATCAGTTACCTTGCGATCACCCGTGCGATCGCTTTTTCCCACCATCCCGTCGCTATGCACTGATGCCCGATGCAGTTGTCCGATGCGACGGCGCATTACGGTGCATGAGCATTACAGACCTGATCGCCCACTGTACGAAAATGCACAGCAGCGATCAGTTCTGAATTACCCCCTAAATTTGCTCATCAACTCAATCATATATAATATTTTTATTGGATTCAATTAATCAATATTAACAATACACAAAGCAATCACTTCAGTACCACAGGTCTCTTGGAAGTATTAAATAACAATACAGATACTGACCGTAATGTCAGATTCATTCTGAAAATGTGCTTTCCATTACCAGGCGAGAAGATTAACATTCCAATTCATACTCCTAATGGCTTTACTGTGACTCACTGCTGTGTGACTAAGGCTGATATTGCAAGTGCAGTTTTGTAATGAAAAAGTGATTCAGCTTCATCTGCCACCAGTATATTGCCTCACGTTAATGTATTTGTTGAATCAGGACCTGGAAGGCGTCGTCTATTTTTAATCTGCTCCTTGTGTGGAAAACATGCTCCTTCCATTATACTGAGATTTTTTTTTTACTACAAGAATACTGAAGCCATCAAACTAATCTCTTTAAATTGTAGAGTGGGGGAGATTATTTATGTGACTGTGTTCAAAGCATCCACAGCATTATTATATCAAGGAGGATTATACCTGCAATTGAATCTCGTGTCTAGCACTCTTACAGTGGACACTTAAAGATTTAACGATATCTATTTCTGAACACGCTTTCCAGGTGTTTTCTAGTAGTTTTGCTCTGACCGCTAATTTCCTTTCTGAGCTGGTGACCGCATACCCTGATAAAACTCTTCTAAGTTATTAACTATTTATGCAGTCAAATGTATAAAAGTTCTGTGAGAGCATGCCTGACTTTCACAAATAAAAATCCCATAATATTTTATTAATATTTTAGCTGTGAACTAAGAACAAAACAAAACAAAACAAAAAAAATTCCTTATCAGTCATCGTTAATTCTAAAAAGGTCTCTTGATTTTTGAAAAACAAAAACAAGCTGACTTAGAAAAACAATACATTTTCCCCCCAGGATTTTTTATCCCACTTAGGGGCACTCTATACTTTAGGAACTAATGTCAGGTAGGTGTGTCTTGGGCCGGTGGCTAAGCTAGCTCTTTGCCCCGGGTGAAAGAGAGCTTACTGGACGTTAGCTCTCTTCAAGAACCAATGTCCTTTCTTTCAGCTAGATGCATAAGAACACAGAACAATAACACTTCTGATCATGCCCTGCTTTTGGCCCCTCTACAACCTCTATATTACGTGCTAACTTATTTCCATACCCCTCAAAGTATCTGTAGGTTAGACCTTGCAGTACCGAAAAACCATTCAAAAGAGCTTTTATTTTACTTTTAGAATAGTACGTTCAGATAATGAAAGTTCCTAATTTTTTCTACAAAATTTTAGTGGATAATTTATTATGACTCTTGATTTTCATTTTTTTGTTAAGTCATCTAGGCTAAAGATAAATCCATTGTGCTTGTGGCCAGAGACCTGGCCCACATGGGTAAAGTTAAAATGGCCACCATGGAATTTAAGGGGTTACCCCTCATGCCGTAACACCAATTTTTAAGGTTTGCAAGGTGCCATTTATTTATAAATGTGTTTTATAATGGGGTGTGATGTGCTGCGACACTGGGTCATCTCTGGTGGCCACGGCAATGCAGCATGTTAACTGTGTACAAACAGTCGCTGTAGCCAGGATGTAGTCCTGGGGATGCAGGGCTGGGTGCTGACTACTGGGGACCCCAGCACTACAGGGTGGCAGAGCTGAATGGCTGCACACAGGGAGACAGGGAGGGACAGCTCCCCGTACCCCAGTGCTAAGAGGGGACATCTAGATTTGCATGCTTGTTGTATATGCCGCAGCCTTGGGTCACCTCCAGTGGTAGAAAATACTGCACATGTTAAAACTGAAATATATACTATATATCAATATATTGTGTTATGAGCACTACGGCCTGGGTATGTGGAGCCTAGTACAGGGCTCCAGCCACAGAGAATGTATAGTGCACAAAAAATGTGCTTTTAAGGTTTTACATGTACTGAAGGTACAATTCACTTACCTTTCTCTAGGAGGAAATCTGAAGCTTTCTGTGGGCTGCTTGGTCCCCCGTGGCCAGGAGACTCTGCTTGGAATATCTTGTCTGCCCATTTCTGGAGCTCCAATGTCAGCTAGGATAGGTAATAAGTCCCCCTAGCAGAATCCTGGAAGTGGAAGTAGGTTTTGTAAGGAACTATCCCCCCACTCTAGACATGCCAGCACCTGGGAATCAATTTTTAGTACAGGTACTCCCAACTGTCTATTAGGGACAATGTGAAAAGTGTGCATGCCAGGCACATGTACTTAACTTGATGGCATTGTGTATTGGAACAGGATTTAAACAGGGCCTGTGAGCCCTGAGTTGTGTATATCTTTTGTGACATCAATGAGAATTGTACTTCTGCTGAACATCTGTATGCTGTGATATCCCCAAGCAATATCTGTAAGGATTTAAAGACTTTTTGAGCAATAAACATCTTGCTTTTAAGATGACTGCGATCTGTGATCAACCAAATTGTGCAAAATGTGATTTAGTTCTCTGGCTGTTCTGGATTGAGTCCAAGGGATATATTTACTAATGTGCAGGTTTTTAAAAGTGGAGATGATGCCCATAGCAACCAATCAGATTTTAGCTATTATCTTCTAAAAGATGAAGAAAAATGATAAGTAGAACCTGATTAGTTGCTATGGGCAACATCACTTCTAAAAACACACACTTCAGTAAATATACCCCAAGGTCTCCAAGCTCCACCGTCTACCGTGCAGGGACTAGCGAGATTCATCTGACACCATGCTGCTGCCATCAAGAGGTGTGGCAGCAGCATGTCCAAACATACCCAGAAGTAAGCGGTCCAATGCCGATTTTGGTGGTGGCAGCATTACCCACCCACTGCGCATTTGGTGCAGTTAGTAACAGGCGATCATGGACTGTACGAGGGAATCCCCTAATAGTCCAACTCCATTGGGGTCAAACAAATCTGTGACCACCTGGCTAGTGGTAGGTGAGGCTAGCTACGTCTTGCATGTATTCTGGGAGGTAATACTGGGAAAGCATCTCTTCAGATGAGCATGACATGTGAAAAAAGCAACATTATGTAGTTGACTGATTTGAGCAGATAACATTTGAGTAGATTACACCTGTCCCTTAGGACTGTAATACCTACTGGATGTCTAAATATACTCTCATGGTCTGTTGTCTGTTCATCCCTTCACCTTCATGACAGAAAAATAAAAAAATGACTCCCAACAAGGTACTAAAATATCTCCTTATGTCAGGATATTTACACGTATAGAAAAAAGTTGCAAGGTATTAGACACAAAGATTAGTGAAGGGCAGTTTAGTTATAAAGGGGTCAGGTAGGACTATGGTTAGTGGACATGGCAGAGGTCTGGTACACCATGTGGATCAATAATAACCAAGGGTCAGACAGCAGTGTGGTCGGTAACCATAGAAGAGGTCTGTTTCACAAGGTATGTAAACAGTATGGGGAGCAGCCAGAGAGAGTAACCAGTAACACAAGCAAGAAATAGGTTCACAAAAAAACTTTCACAGGAGCATAGATTAGTAGCTAGTTTTCCAGTATCTTAAGGGAAATTCCCGTGTGTGCATGCCTGGAGAAGTCAAAAACACCAGAAGCATATAAGTGAAGCAAGAGATTTTATTCACACAGTGCAGTGCAGAACTGTACACAGGTTGAAAATACAATGTACCTTAAGTCAATAAAGATCTAGTCTAAAAGACTAGTTCTGGAATACATAAGTTCAGTTAAAGATAGTTCAAAAACAGGTGGTGCTGCAGGTTTTCCAGATGGCACCGGAGCTGAATGTTGAATGCAGAATGCAGGTAATCAAGATAGCACTGGAGGCCTGGCAGGAAACTCAGAACTGGAGTCTGAACCAGATAACTTAGGACTGGAATCTGTGGCAGCAAACGCAGGACTGGAACCAGTCACAGAGTACTCAGAATTGAAGCCAGACAACAGGTGCTCAGAATTAGAACCTGTTACAGGGTACTCTGAGCTGGAATAATTCACAGGAGACTCAGAACTGTTTCTGGCTGCAGAAAGCTACAGAATTAGGTTTCGCTATGAGTGTGCTTGGTAGGTGCAGGTATAAGCAGGTGTCGAAGTCAAAAATATTACATACACACAAATACAAACTCCAAACAGAGAGGTCTCTGTTTGTGCGCATACACACAGCGTGCACAGGATATACGGTAGCATACGCATCCACACAGACAAGCCACAAAGATATATTCAACACATATTTCATACAACACATAAATTACACATAGACAAAACATGTCAAGCACCAGACATTATAATGTATTTATATAATAGAGTGTAACATCAGATAAATATGTTTTATTGGAACGGAACAAGTTAAATATATCATGCTTAGTGTCAAAATGATCAGGAGAATGTGTGGAATAATTTGATAGCTATGGGTAGATTGTAGCACATTGCAACGATTAGTTATGACCAAATGTATGAATACAAAGGACTTCCTGAAGACTTGAAACCAGCTTCACCGCATGGCCCTGGGGGCAGACACATGTGCCAGAAACATAGGACAAAAGCCCTCACACTGACCTATGAGGCGTTGAGTTCTTGAGAGGTCTGGCCTCTGGACCAATGGAAGGAGACCGAAACCAACAGACTTAATTCCCACTGTTTTGATATAGGCAGTTTTTCTAAGATATAGTTAGTTGCTTGCAGAGAGGGAGAGATGGAGACGACTGTGCACTGAGCAACAGGGTGAAGTATGCTGGCTGTAACTGATTCTTTTGTAACTGTAACTGCTTCTTGTATAATTGTAACTCTGTAACCATATATATATATATATATATATATATATACACATGTTATACCTAATGATATACTGTACATATGTTATTTTGTATGCATACCCCTTTTAATATCAAATATATATATACCTCTGAGCATGGACCTCAGTATACAAATGTGTGCGACTGCTTGCTTTCTCTTAAGGGACATAGTGTTGCAACGTTCAGCGCACTTTTATCGTATATGGTAATAAGATGCACCTTGCATCCGCAGTATATATTAACGCTGGCATTTAAATGTTTGTTTAAAATAATTGGAAATTCACAGTTGGGCGCTCGTCTGGGATATCACGTACTTAATGATGCACTGTACAGACGCGCTGTGGTCTACCAGCTAAGGCTGGACGCATCTAGATGCTGCTGAACCGCATACTTTTTTTGCGTTATCAGTAAGGCGCTGATATGAATCAAGGGACAATAGATTTCTTTGTTGCGTGAGTGTGACAAAAATGCACAATATTAGAAATGCTACAGCGTATTTTGTTGTTGTTGCTAAACGAGGTTCGATAAGTCATATTGTGTTTGATTCAGATTGGATTGTTTATCTGTTAATTAAATTTAAAGAGCGTTTAAAAGTTGGTGCATAGTATGGATATAGCTGTATAAGCATGCTGAGGCCTATTCGCATACTGCTAACATAGGCCTGAAGTAGCAAAGCTTTGTTCACACTAAAAAAGCATGTGGAAGTGTTGTTACCATGCAGTGGGAATTGTCCATTAGGGCGACTTCCAGTGCTTGAATAATTTGTGATTTATTTGTGACAAAGGATAGAGTGTTTGTATTCTGGCCGCATGGTATGCACTCCATTTTGTCCAGGCACATGGTTTGGAAGGGGGAGTAGCAGTGGCCATTTTGGGTCTAGTGTAAGGTACAGTCTGCATTGGTCTTAAAAGCCACATAACATAAGGTCACTCCCTATCCACTTAGCTAACAGCTGACTTTCAGTTTGTTAAGCAATCTGTTTTCTTTGTCACAAATAAACAATATATATGTACAAATCCAACACCATTTAAAAGCTACCAATGAATGTAACTAACCCATGCCATAGTCAATTATAAATAGTGATTTAATTGGGCCTAGTGAGAGTAATAGTGAGATAAATACTTAGCTTAATGTAAAAATTACACACAGATGAGAGGTTTGTTTTTTTCTCTCTCCAGGATTTGTTTTAGACTGGAAGGTATTGAGTATAAAGGGGGGTACTCACGGAGCGATATTCTAAGCAATCTGACTAGATTGCTTAGAATATCAGCATGATTGCTCCGTGTGTAGCCCCCTCAGCGATAGCGATGCGTGGCCACGCACATCGCTATCGCTGCTGCTAGATTGGCCTGCATGCAGGCCAATCTAGCGGGTCGCTCACTTCACCCGCTGGGTGAAATGAGCGCCCCCCCCTGTCTCCCCCCGCACGCTCAGCACAGATCGCGCTGTGCTGAGCGGCAGGAGAGATGTGTGCTGAGCGGTTCGCTCAGCATACATCTCTCCTGCATCGGCCCGTGGGTACTGGGCTTTAGATGAACCCTCTGCTTGTTACAAGAGATAAACAATTGAAATGTTAATGAACTGGTTCAACCACTCTAGAACCAGAGTACAGCAAGTATGTGAACATCTGTTGATATGTAAATGAATGCTGCTGTGGAAGCCACAATCAGTATATGTGTATAAATACATATGCTGTGTGAGGGTTTCATTCTTTTTTTTCTGTACAGAAAATCTAAAAGTGTGGGTTGTTGAAAGTAAGTGTGAGTGCATTGAACCCCAGGATAAAGCTGGATCTTGTCGGTGATGCACTGAGTTAGCAGAGGCTGAGTGGCGTGGAGGTTAGCGAACTCACGTAATAATTGGTATTGAGGCACGTAGTGTGTGTGTGTTTTTAAAGGTTAAAAAAAATGTGCGGAGGAGCGTAATTTTTGGTGTAACGCTCCAGCTGTGGAGCGCAGCTTGTGAATTTGACTCCCGTGATCGTAGGGCGTATAGATAACAAGTATCTATAAGCTGTGCGATTGGACTACATGTGTGTGTGATACGCGACGCAACGTGATGCCATTTGCACAATTTCGCGCAATTGCATCATCATACGCAATGTGTTAGCATACACAGACGTGATTTGTGTAAAGTAAAGGAATTTTTCGCTGACTCTCTCTCAGGAAATATTCCTGGTGGACAATCATTGGAAAGGGTGATCGATAAGGTGTTTCTCACCCAAGAAAATTCCAGTGGATAGAAATCAAAATGATCAGGCTTTCGACCTCCACTGAAAAAGGTGGGGTTGATTTGATTTATTGCTGTTAATACTTCATACTTCCAGTGCTGAGGGGTCTGGTAGGGTCCTCGCTGGGTATGCGGGAAATCAATACAGGAGTGGGCCATGGTACTCTCCAGCGGAGCAGGAGAGGGTGAAAAGTGCTCGGAGGAACTTTTCACCGTCGTCTCGCATGGGTCATTTGGTGTTTGTGTTTAAAAAGTCCACAATGGGAGCCAAGTGGGCACGCGAGGGACGTTCAGGAGCCAGGGATCAGGCTGAGGAGCAGAGGCCGAAAGGGTCCGCTCGGTATATTAGGTGTAAGAAGTATGGTCCTTACACGCAGAGGCTTTTTGTAATGATTGAGTACGTATGAATGGTGAAATATCATTTCCAGTGATTGGTGGTTTTGATCCTAAGGTATTGCAGGTAATATGTTTAACCAAAGTCATATAAGACAAGAACGAAAACATAATAACTGTTTGAACTCGTAGCAACAATGAGTAATGGGTAGAGATGAGCGGGTTCGGTTCCTCGGAATCCGAACCCCCCCTAACTTCACCCGTTTTACACAGTTCCGAGGCAGACTCAAACCTTCCCGCCTTGCTCGGTTAACCCGAGCGTGCCCGAACGTCATCATCCCGCTGTCGTATTTTCGTGAGATTCGTATTCTATATAAGGAGCCGCATGTCGCCGCCATTTTCACTCGTGCATTGGAGATGATAGAGAGAGGACGTGCAGCATTCTCTCAGTTGTGTTCAGTGTGCTGCAAATATCTGTGCTCAGTGTGCTGCAAATATCTGTGCTCAGTGTGCTGAAAATATCTACGTTCTCTGCCTGAAAAACGCTCCATATCTGTGCTCAATGTGCTGCAAATATCTGTGCTCAGTGTGCTTTATTGTGGGGACTGGGGACCACCAGTATTATATAGTAGGAGGACAGTGCAGAGTTTTGCTGACCAGTGACCACCAGTATTATACATTCTCTGCCTGAAAAACGCTCCATATCTGTGCTGCATTGTAGTATATAGTAGGAGGACAGTGCAGAATTTTGCTGACCAGTGACCACCAGTATTATATCAGTACGGTACAGTAGTCCACTTCTCTACCTACCTCTGTGTTGTCAAGTAAACAATCCATCCATACCTGTGGTGCATTTTAGTTGTTGTGCGCAGTATATATAGTAGGAGGACAGTGCATAATTTTGCTGACCACCAGTATATAATATATGGCAGTACAGTACAGTAGTCCACTGCTCTACCTACCTCTGTGTCGTCAAGTATACTATCCATTCATACCTGTGGTGCATTTTAGTTGTGCACAGTATATATAGTAGGAGTACAGTGCATAATTTTGCTGACAACCAGTATATAATATATAGCAGTACGGTACAGTGGTCCACTGCTCTATCTACCTCTGTGTCGTCAAGTATACTATCCATCCATACCTGTGATGCATTTTAGTTGTGCGCAGTATATATAGTAGGAGTACAGTGCATCATTTTGCTGACCACCAGTATATAATATATAGCAGTACGGTACAGTAGGCCACTGCTCTACGTACCTCTGTGTCATCAAGTATACTATCCATCCATACCTGTGGTGCATTTTAGTTGTGCACAGTATATATAGTAGGAGTACAGTGCATAATTTTGCTGACCACCAGTATATAATATATAGCAGTACGGTACAGTAGGCCACTGCTCTACCTACCTCTGTGTCGTCAAGTATACTATCCATCCATACCTGTGGTGCATTTTAGTTGTTGTGCGCAGTAGTAGTAGGACAGTGCATAATTTTGCTGACCACCAGTATATAATATATAGCAGTACGGTACAGTAGGCCACTGCTCTACCTACCTCTGTGTCGTCAAGTATACTATCCATCCATACCTGTGGTGCATTTTAGTTGTTGTGCGCAGTAGTAGGAGGACATTGCATAATTTTGCTGACCACCAGTATATAATATATAGCAGTACAGTACAGTAGGCCACTGCTGTACCTACCTCTGTGTCGTCAAGTATACTATCCATCCATACCTGTGGTGCATTTTAGTTGTGCGCAGTATATATAGTAGGAGTACAGTGCATCATTTTGCTGACCACCAGTATATAATATATAGCAGTACGGTACAGTAGTCCACTGCTCTACCTACCTCTGTGTCGTCAAGTATACTATCCATCCATACCTGTGGTGCATTTTAGTTGTGCGCAGTAGTAGGAGGACATTGCATAATTTTGCTAACCACAAGTATATAATATATAGCAGTACGGTACAGTAGGCCACTGCTCTACCTACCTCTGTGTCGTCAAGTATACTATCCATCCATACCTGTGGTGCATTTTAGTTGTGCGCAGTAGTAGGAGGACATTGCATAATTTTGCTAA
The DNA here is from genome assembly GCF_028390025.1 of Pseudophryne corroboree. Lineage (NCBI taxonomy): Eukaryota > Metazoa > Chordata > Amphibia > Anura > Myobatrachidae > Pseudophryne > Pseudophryne corroboree. Next base: position 276,590,062 of record NC_086445.1, read on the forward strand.
CCACAAGTATATAATATATAGCAGTACGGTACAGTAGGCCACTGCTCTACCTACCTCTGTGTCGTCAAGTATACTATCCATCCATACCTGTGGTGCATTTTAGTTGTTGTGCGCAGTAGTAGTAGGACAGTGCATAATTTTGCTGACCACCAGTATATAATATATAGCAGTACGGTACAGTAGGCCACTGCTCTACCTACCTCTGTGTCGTCAAGTATACTATCCATCCATACCTGTGGTGCATTTTAGTTGTTGTGCGCAGTAGTAGGAGGACATTGCATAATTTTGCTGACCACCAGTATATAATATATAGCAGTACAGTACAGTAGTCCACTGCTCTACCTACCTCTGTGTCGTCAAGTATACTATCCATCCATACCTGTGGTGCATTTTAGTTGTGCGCAGTATATGTAGTAGGAGTACAGTGCATCATTTTGCTGACCACCAATATATAATATATAGCAGTAAGGTACAGTAGTCCACTGCTCTACCTACCTCTGTGTCGTCAAGTATACTATCCATCCATACCTGTGGTGCATTTTAGTTGTGCGCAGTAGTAGGAGGACATTGCATAATTTTGCTAACCACAAGTATATAATATATAGCAGTACGGTACAGTAGGCCACTGCTCTACCTACCTCTGTGTTGTCAAGTATACTATCCATCCATACCTGTGGTGCATTTTAGTTGTTGTGCGCAGTAGTAGGAGGACATTGCATAATTTTGCTGACCACCAGTATATAATATATAGCAGTACGGTACTGTAGGCCACTGCTCTACCTACCTCTGTGTCATCAAGTATACTATCCATCCATACCTGTGGTACATTTAAGTTTTGCACAGTAAATATATAGTAGGAGGACAGCATAATTTTGCTGACCACCAGTATATAATATATAGCAGTACGGTACAGTAGACCACTGCTCTACCTACCTATGTGTCGTCAAGTATACTATCCCATCCATACCTGTGGTGCATTTTAGTTGTGCGCAGTATATATAGTAGGAGTACAGTGCATAATTTTGCTGACCACCAGTATATAATATATAGCAGTACGGTACAGTAGTCCACTGCTCTACCTATCTCTGTGTCATCAAGTATACTATCCATCCATACCTGTGGTGCATTTTAGTTGTGCGCAGTATATATAGTAGGAGTACAGTGCATAATTTTGCTGACCACCAGTATATAATATATAGCAGTACGGTACAGTAGGCCACTGCTCTACCTACCTCTGTGTCGTCAAGTATACTATCCATCCATACCTGTGGTGCATTTTAGTTGTTGTGCGCAGTAGTAGTAGGACAGTGCATAATTTTGCTGACCACCAGTATATAATATATAGCAGTACGGTACAGTAGGCCACTGCTCTACCTACCTCTGTGTCGTCAAGTATACTATCCATCCATACCTGTGGTGCATTTTAGTTGTTGTGCGCAGTAGTAGGAGGACATTGCATAATTTTGCTGACCACCAGTATATAATATATAGCAGTACAGTACAGTAGGCCACTGCTGTACCTACCTCTGTGTCGTCAAGTATACTATCCATCCATACCTGTGGTGCATTTTAGTTGTGCGCAGTATATATAGTAGGAGTACAGTGCATCATTTTGCTGACCACCAGTATATAATATATAGCAGTACGGTACAGTAGTCCACTGCTCTACCTACCTCTGTGTCGTCAAGTATACTATCCATCCATACCTGTGGTGCATTTTAGTTGTGCGCAGTAGTAGGAGGACATTGCATAATTTTGCTAACCACAAGTATATAATATATAGCAGTACGGTACAGTAGGCCACTGCTCTACCTACCTCTGTGTCGTCAAGTATACTATCCATCCATACCTGTGGTGCATTTTAGTTGTGCGCAGTAGTAGGAGGACATTGCATAATTTTGCTAACCACAAGTATATAATATATAGCAGTACGGTACAGTAGGCCACTGCTCTACCTACCTCTGTGTCGTCAAGTATACTATCCATCCATACCTGTGGTGCATTTTAGTTGTTGTGCGCAGTAGTAGTAGGACAGTGCATAATTTTGCTGACCACCAGTATATAATATATAGCAGTACGGTACAGTAGGCCACTGCTCTACCTACCTCTGTGTCGTCAAGTATACTATCCATCCATACCTGTGGTGCATTTTAGTTGTTGTGCGCAGTAGTAGGAGGACATTGCATAATTTTGCTGACCACCAGTATATAATATATAGCAGTACAGTACAGTAGTCCACTGCTCTACCTACCTCTGTGTCGTCAAGTATACTATCCATCCATACCTGTGGTGCATTTTAGTTGTGCGCAGTATATGTAGTAGGAGTACAGTGCATCATTTTGCTGACCACCAATATATAATATATAGCAGTAAGGTACAGTAGTCCACTGCTCTACCTACCTCTGTGTCGTCAAGTATACTATCCATCCATACCTGTGGTGCATTTTAGTTGTGCGCAGTAGTAGGAGGACATTGCATAATTTTGCTAACCACAAGTATATAATATATAGCAGTACGGTACAGTAGGCCACTGCTCTACCTACCTCTGTGTTGTCAAGTATACTATCCATCCATACCTGTGGTGCATTTTAGTTGTTGTGCGCAGTAGTAGGAGGACATTGCATAATTTTGCTGACCACCAGTATATAATATATAGCAGTACGGTACTGTAGGCCACTGCTCTACCTACCTCTGTGTCATCAAGTATACTATCCATCCATACCTGTGGTACATTTAAGTTTTGCACAGTAAATATATAGTAGGAGGACAGCATAATTTTGCTGACCACCAGTATATAATATATAGCAGTACGGTACAGTAGACCACTGCTCTACCTACCTATGTGTCGTCAAGTATACTATCCCATCCATACCTGTGGTGCATTTTAGTTGTGCGCAGTATATATAGTAGGAGTACAGTGCATAATTTTGCTGACCACCAGTATATAATATATAGCAGTACGGTACAGTAGTCCACTGCTCTACCTATCTCTGTGTCATCAAGTATACTATCCATCCATACCTGTGGTGCATTTTAGTTGTGCGCAGTATATATAGTAGGAGTACAGTGCATAATTTTGCTGACCACCAGTATATAATATATTGCAGTACGTTACAGTAGGCCACTGCTCTACCTACCTCTGTGTCGTCAAGTATACTATCCATCCATACCTGTGGTGCATTTTAGTTGTGCGCAGTATATATAGTAGGAGTACAGAGCATAATTTTGCTGACCACCAGTATATAATATATAGCAGTACAGTACAGTAGGCCATTGCTATTGATATATTACTGGTATATAATTCCACACATTAAAAAATGGAGAACAAAAATGTGGAGGGTAAAATAGGGAAAGATCAAGATCCACTTCCACCTCATGCTGAAGCTGCTGCCTCTAGTCATGGCCGAGACGATGAAATGCCATCAACGTCGTCTGCCAAGGCCGATGCCCAATGTCATAGTAGAGAGCATGTAAAATCCAAAAGACAAAAGTTCAGTAAAATGACCCAAAATCAAAAGCGTCTGATGAGAAGCGTAAACTTGCCAATATTCCATTTATGACACGCAGTGGCAAGGAACGGCTGAGGCCCTGTCCTATGTTCATGGCTAGTGGTTCAGCTTCACATGGGATGGAAGCACTCATCCTCCTGCTAGAAAACTTAAAAGAGTTAAGATGGCAAAAGCACAGCAAAGAACTGTGCGTTCTTCTAAATCACAAATCCCCAAGGAGAGTCCAATTGTGTCGGTTGCGATGCCTGACCTTCCCAACACTGGACAGGAAGAGGTGGCGCCTTCCACCATTTGCACGCCCCCTGCAAGTGCTGGAAGGCGCACCCGCAGTCCAGTTCCTGATAGTCAAATTGAAGATGTCCCTGTTGAAGTACACCAGGATGAGGATATGGGTGTTGCTGGCGCTGGGGAGGAAATTGACAAGGAGGATTCTGATGGTGAGGTGGTTTGTTTAAGTCAGGCACCCGGGGAGACACCTGTTGTCCGTGGGATGAATATGGCCATTGACATGCCTGGTCAAAATGCAAAAAAAAATCACCTCTTCGGTGTGGAATTATTTCAACAGAAATGCGGACAACTGGTGTCAAGCCGTGTGTTGCCTTTGTCAAGCTGTAATAAGTAGGGGTAAGGACGTTAACCACCTAGGAACATCCTCCCTTATACATCACCTGGAGCGCATTCATCAGAAGTAATTGACAAGTTCGAAAACTTTGGGTGACAGCGGAAGCAGTCCACTGCCAACTAAATCCCTTCCTCTTGTAACCAAGCTCCTGCAAACCACACCACCAACTCCCTCAGTGTCAATTTCCTCCTTAGACAGGAAAGCCAATAGTCCTGCAGGCCATGTCACTATCAAGTCTGACGAGTCCTCTCCTGCCTGGGATTCCTCCGATGAATCCTTGAGTGTAACGCCTACTGCTGCTGGCGCTGCTGTTGTTGCTGCTGGGAGTCGATCATCATCCCAGAGGGGAAGTCGGAAGACCACTTGTACTACTTCCAGTAAGCAATTGACTGTCCAACAGTCCTTTGCGAGGAAGATGAAATATCACAGCAGTCATCCTGCTGCAAAGCGGATAACTCAGGCCTTGGCAGCCTGGGTGGTGAGAAACGTGTTTCCGGTATCCACCGTCACAGGGAACTAGAGAATTGATTGAGGTACTGTGTCCCCGGTACCAAATACCATCTAGGTTCCATTTCTCTAGGCAGGCGATACCGAAAATGTACACAGATGTCAGAAAAAGAGTCACCAGTGTCCTAAAAAATGCAATTGTACCCAATGTCCACTTAACCATGGACATGTGGACAAGTGGACCAGGGCAGACTCAGGACTATATGACTGTGACAGCCCACTGGGTAGATGTATTGCCTCCCGCAGCAAGAACAGCAGCAGCGGCACCAGTAGCAGCATCTTGCAAACGCCAACTCGTTCCTAGGCAGGCTATGCTTTGTATCACCGCTTTCCAGAAGAGGCACACAGCTGACAACCTCTTACGGAAACTGAGGAACATCATCGCAGAATGGCTTACCCCAATTGGACTCTCCTGGGGATTTGTGACATCGGACAACGCCACCAATATTGTGCGTGCATTACATGTGGGCAAATTCCAGCACGTCCCATGTTTTGCACATACATTGAATTTGGTGGTGCAGAATTATTTAAAAAATGACAGGGGCGTGCAAGAGATGCTGTCGGTGGCCCGTAGAATTTGCGGGCCACTTTCGGCATTCAGCCACCGCGTGCCGAAGACTGGAGCACCAGCAAACACTCCTGAACCTGCCCTGCCATCATCTGAAGCAAGAGGTGGTAACGAGGTGGAATTCAACCCTGCAGAGGTTCAAAGACCTGCTGGTGAGAAAATTGTCAAGTCAAGCGGAACGTGACCCGTCATTAGCTCCTCCTTCACATTCTCCCGCAACTGGGGCTGCAAGGAAAAGGCTAAGAATTCTGAGCCCACCCGCTGGCGGTGATGCAGGGCAGTCTGGAGCGAGTGCTGACATCTGGACCAGACTGAAGGACCTGCCAACGATTAATGACATGTAGTCTACTGTCACTGCATATGATTCTGTCACCATTGAAAGAATGGTGGAGGATTATATGAGTGACCGCATCCAAGTAGGCATGTCAGACAGTCCGTACGTATACTGGCAGGAGAAAGAGGCAATTTGGAGGCCCTTGCACAAACTGGCTTTATTTTACCTAAGTTGCCCCCCCTCCAGTGTGTACTCCGAAAGAGTGTTTAGTGCAGCCGCTCACCTTGTCAGCAATCGGCGTACGAGGTTACTTCCACAAAATGTGGAGAAGATGATGCTCATCAAAATTACTTATAATCAATTCCTCCGTGGAGACATTCACCAGCAGCAATTGCCTACAGAAAGTACACAGGGACCTGAGATGGTGGATTCCAGTGGGGATGAATTAATAATCTGTGAGGAGGGGGATGTACACAGTGAAAGGGGTGAGGAATCAGACGATGAGGAGGAGGTGGACATCTTGCCTCTGTAGAGCCAGTTTGTGCAAGGAGAGATTGATTGCTTCTTTTTTGGTGGGGGCCCAAACCAACCAGTCATTTCAGTCACAGTTGTGTGGCAGACCCTGTCGCTGAAATGATGGGTTTGTTAAAGTGTGCATGTCCTGTTTATACAACATAAGGGTGGGTGGGAGGGCCCAAGGACAATTCCATCTTGCACCTCTTTTTTCTTTAATTTATCTTTGCATCATGTGCTGTTTGGGGACTATTTTTTAAATCAGCCATCCTGTCTGACACTGCAGTGCCACTCCTAGATGGGCCAGGTGTTTGTGTCGGCCACTTGGGTTGCTTTGCTTAGTCACACAGCGACCTTGGTGCACCTCTTTTTTTCTTTGCATCATGTGCTGTTTGGGGACTATTTTTTTAATCTGCCATCCTGTCTGACACTGCAGTGCCACTCCTAGATGGGCCAGGTGTTTGTGTCGGCCACTTGGGTCGCTTAGCTTAGTCATCCAGCGACCTCGGTGCAAATTTTAGGACTAAAAATAATATTGTGAGGTGTGAGGTGTTCAGAATAGACTGGAAATGAGTGGAAATTATGGTTATTGAGGTTAATAATACTATGGGATCAAAATGACCCCCAAATTCTATGATTTAAGCTGTTTTTGAGGGTTTTTTGTAAAAAAACACCCGAATCCAAAACACACCCGAATCCGACAAAAAATTTTCAGGGAGGTTTTGCCAAAACGCGTCCGAATCCAAAACACGGCCACGGAACCGAATCCAAAACCAAAACACAAAGCCCGAAAAATTTCCGGTGCACATCTCTAGTAACGGGAAAAGTGCAGCATTACCCTTTGACAAAACCTGCTGAAGTTACGATTGGGCCTCTATGATGCTAAACCTTTTTCTTTTCTCCTAGCAGCAGTGGCCCCTGACTAACTTAATCGACAGAGATTTTTTTGTGTAAATTGAAATGCTAAATACATATATTGTACTTCCGCTCAGGAAGTACAAGGTATGTTAGATACTCCTCAAAGACTAATGTTGCATTCCACTGTTCTAGATTCATGTCCATCAGAGGTAGAGGAAATTATCTCGCAGATACCGGGTTCCCTATAAACTTAGGATGGACAGGACACTGGATTGATGGCTGAGGAAGTTCCAGTAATGACACAGCATGCACAAGATTTAAGGGGGGTAGACCAAGTAGTTATTCAATTCCCCGTAGTGCCCAATCCAGATGTCATTTTAATAAAATCCTCTCCACCTCTACAAACTTTACTGTCACCAACCTCTATTCTGTTTTTCTTCACGGTTTCCTCTTCATCTCTGCGTTCACAAAGGGGGTACAATACATGGACCTGGTTCTCCCAAGGTTTCAAGTGACAGCCTGAGTATTTTTGAGAATGGGTCGGTGCTGATACAATATGTTGATGACTTGTTGTTGTGCGCTGATTCATTTGAGTTGTCCCTGGCAGACACAAAACAGTTTCTGTTTCATCTCTTCCAGACAGGACACAAGGTCTCAAGATGAGAATACTGCTGAAGGGAAATATTGTATAGACACTGTTATGCATGATGGTGTGGAATATCTGAATCGGACCTTTACTACGAGACCAGACATAAGTGACAGCCCGTTAGTGAACGCAGACCTGATATTTTCTCTTTCCCTCTAGAGATGTTTTTTTTTTTTGAGTAATGTTCATGGTACTCTACATTGCAAACACACAACAATTAAATTGAGAGGCAAAATTGTGTTCCCCACACGAAAAGGAGGTCTGGAAGGTGAAGGGGTATGGTCAGGAGTCCTCAGGACTCTGGAGAGATGGCCAAGGTAAGCCAGTGGCCCCCAGGACGTATCTCCCGGGCCTAGCTGAGGCGGCACATGGTCTGACTCACCTAGGGTAAGGAAGGTATGTGCAAATTGGTAAGAGCTTACTGGCGTGCACCGAGATTCTCTTCTCAGGCAAGCAGGAAAGCAATATCCTGTCTTACTTGCAAGAACATTTGGTAAGGTAGTACCAACAGAGCCATCCCATACTCCTCCTGCATACAGACCTTTTCAGGTAATACAAATCGACTTCATACAGTTAACACCCTGTAGGAATTTGAAATATGTATTGGGGTACACTGATGTTTTCTCAAACCGGGTAGAGGCATTTTCTGCCACCACAAATACTGCTGTGTTTACCGCAAAGAAAATTGTGCAGAAATGTGTGTGTAGATATGGTATCCTTAGGAGTAGAAACAAAGTGAAAGCTGAAACTGGTCTATTGTGATCATAGACACTGCCACTAGTGTTATGTAGCATCAGAACCACTCCCAGATCCCCACTTAATGAATCACGCTCTTTGAAAAAATGTTTTATTTTTTTTGGAAGACAACCTCATGTCGTGATCGATCCGCACCATGATCAGAAATACACCGAGGTGACAGTACAGTACCTTATCGAGATGATCAAGCATTTGAGAACTTAACATAAGAACTTGAAACTGTTGATTCCTGATATGCCAACTACTGTCTTGATTGTGAACCAAGAGACTGTGTGATTATTCTTACGCTCAGGTTGCCTAATAGACAGGTGGGAAGGACCGTACCAAGTTTTTTTGTCAGCATGATTCCAGTGAAAGTAGCCGAGAGAGAGACTTGGGTCCACGATTCCCATTGCAGGAAAGTTGGTAGTCCGGAAGGAACTCATAAAGGGAGTGAAATCACAGAAATATCACTCGAGGATCTGTTCCGTGAAGACTGAGAGGCGGCACTGTTGAACACTACCTGAGCGTACTAAAGGATTACAAAAAGACCAGTTGTTGTAATGGATTTGCTATAAGCAAGATTTGTTTTGTTCTATCTTTTTTCCCGTTGACAAATATTTTTTTTTCCAAGATATTCTATTTTTGTGAGGTTTCATGAGGAGTTGAGTGTGGGACTGGAACTGGTTCTGGAGAAAGGAGTGATGTCTTTATAAGATTCCAGGATCAGCCTATCACTTTGTTTAAAGCCAGAGAAAAATCAAAGTTCTAGTAGTTACGGAGTTCGTAGGTAACGTGATAGGCTATTGTCTGAGGAATACTACATATGTAAGTACTGCGACCCCATAGTTGAAGACGAGTGCATTCAGAGATGTCAGTCTAGCAATAAGGCAGCATATGACAGATATCCCTTGAGTGATTACCACTCACTAGTGGGTAAGGTCTTAAACCAAACGGAATGTGGGATGTGCTCACAGGAAAACCTCTAAGACAAAATAATGCATAATTAGTGCCATATTCTTTAGAGTTAGCTGAGGTACTTGAATTACATGGAGGGGGGGGGGGGGGGGGAAGGGACCGGTGGACAAGGAATATAATATAATTAGACCCCCTAGTCTTAAGATCCACCAGTACCATAGATAAATCCCTGGTATGTTTAAATCTCACCAATTTCAGGAAACCAGGAAATTGAGAGGTAATCAGGAACAATCAGACAATGGCTTATTCACACATAGCAGATAAAGAGCTCATTAATATATGTGAAACAAAGGTTTATGAGTAGCTCTCCCCAAACTCCGAAGGTTCATGGTATCTAGGAAGGACACTACCTGAAATAATAACCCTTGTTCAATGATGAAACAGACCTAGCATACGATCCAGGAATGGAAACAATGTTCAGGGAGTGATAAGAATATATACCATGAAAATTTTATATGTCTCTTTCACGATTTATTTGTGTTTTCTCCCTCTACCCAGCAAAACCTCTATCGAATCCAAACATCAGTGTGCAAAGATGTAGGTACATGTATGTATGTATGTATGCAACGTTCGTTCAGATCAGACATCATAGGCTATAGCACTGTCCCAGCATACTCTATAGGTTGAATGTCATCCCACATCCAACCAGTGGTTCCGTGACCGCCGAGCGCATATAGAGTATGTCTCTTCCTCTTCCCTGTCTTCCCCAACTATAGTCAATGTCTGATTTGCGAAACGAATACATATGTGTGTCTAGGTCACCAATTATTGTTTGAAATATATTTTTTTGGAAATTATGTTTAGTGTGACAGTTATGACAGTTATTGTTTACTGTCAAAGGGTGGACTGTCAAAGTCAAAAATATTACATACACACAAATACAAACTCCAAACAGAGAGTTCTCTGTTCGTGCGCATACACACAGCATGCACAGGATATACGGTAGCATACGCATCCACACAGACAAGACACAAAGATATATTCAACACATTTCATACAACACATAAATTACACATAGACAAAACATGTCAAGCACCAGACATTATAATGTATTTATATAATAGAGTGTAACATCAGACATATATGTATTATTGGAACGGAACAAGTTAAATATATCATGCTTAGTATCAAAATTATCAGGATAATGTGTGGAGTAATTTGATAGCTATGGGTAGATTGTAGCACATTGCAACAATTAGTTATGACCAAATATATGAATACAAAGGACTTCCTGAAGATTTGAAACTGGCTTCACCGCATGGCCCTGGGGGCAGACACATGTGCCAACAACATAGGACAAAAGCCCTCACACTGACCTATGAGCCGTTGAGTTCTTGAGAGGTCTGGCCTCTGGACCAATGGAAGGAGACCGAAACCAACAGACTGTTAATTTCCACTGTTTTGATATAGGCAGTTTTTCTAAGATGCAACAGAAATTCAAGATATCCTCCTGCGCACTCTGAATGCGGCCAAACACAAGAGTCTAACCTAATGTGTCACCAAACACATCAAACATATACATACAAAAGAAAAATTGAACATGTTCCTATAGTGGCGCAAACAAACAAGAAATCTTCAACATTACCCGTTAGGGTCAAGAGTTCATCAGTATTCTCATGGGAAGTCCATATGATGATTCAATTTCAAAAGCAGATATGTGGAAAAAACACAATATATACAAATGTTCAGATTGAGTCCTTCATGGGATACTTCAGTGTATAACTTCCACCTAGGATCCTCCTAGACCCATCTAGTCGGGGTGTGTGGTCGCTTATTCTTACATGTTCACCCTCTGTGTGGATGGTGAAATGCTGCTTACATCCGTTCTTACTTTCAAACACTCTGGATCTCTCCTATAAAGGTTTCTTTCACCCTTGTGTGCTCCTAGGATCATATAGTGCCAAGCATACACACTGGACTCTCCTTATAAACGGTGCTCACTTTAGGCTTACGTTCAAAAGACTGGTCTTTCACATAAAGGTTTCTTTTAGGAGATAGCTGTGTTCTTCTCATTCAATCCTTAATACGCTTTGTGCTCCCAACATGACTCTCTCCAGGATGGGCAGGTTCTGACTGATGAACTCTTGACCCTAACGGGTAATGTTGAAGATTTCTTGTTTGTTTGCGCCACTATAGGAATCTGTCCAATTTTTCTAAGATATAGGGGGTAATTCCAAGTTGATCGCAGCAGGATTTTTGTTAGCAGTTGGGCAAAACTATGTGCACTGCAGGGGAGGTAAGATATAACATGTGCAGAAAGAGTTAGATTTGGGTGTGGTGGGTTCAATCTGCAATCTAATTTGCAGTGTAAAAATAAAGCAGCCAGTATTTACCCTGCACAGAAATAAAATAACCCACCCAAATCTAACTCTTTCTGCACAAGTTATATCTGCCTCCCCTACAGTGCACATGGTTTTGCCCAACTGCTAACAAAAATCCTGCTGCGATCAACTTGGAATTACCCCCATTGTTAGTTAGTTGCTTGCAGAGAGGGAGAGATGAAGACGACTGTGTACTGAGCAACAGGGTGAAGTATGCTGGCTGTAACTGATTCTTTTGCAACTGTAACTGCTTCTTGTGTAATTGTAACTCTGTAACCACGTTATACCTAATGATATACTGTACATATGTTATTTTGTATGCATACCCCTTTTAATATCAAATATATATATATATATATATATATATATATATAAAATATGGCAAAGTGACAGCACTCTATGTCTAAAGTCAAAAATTAATTGGTGCAAGGTCCTAATGATTGATATACACACTCACTTTTCCCATGGCTGAAAAAAGAATTAGACCAGCACTCACGTTTTAGTTGAAGAAAAAAAAGGGGTTTTTTATTCCTGATAAGACATCAAGGATACGTCAAGGATACACCCCACTGTTTACAGTACGCCCAACAGCCGTTTCAACACTTGGTGGTCTGCCCCTGATGAAGACCACCAAGTGTTGAAACGGCTGTTGGGCGTACTGTAAACAGTGGGGTGTATCCTTGACGTATCCTTGATGTCTTATCAGGAATAAAAAACCCCTTTTTTTTCTTCAACTAAAACGTGAGTGCTGGTCTAATTCTTTTTTCAGCCATGGGAAAAGTTAGTGTGTATATATATATATATATATATATATATATATATATATCTCTGAGTGTTGGACCTCAGTATACAAATGTGTGCGACTGCTTGCTTTCTCTTAAGGGACATAGTGTTGCAACGTTCAGCACACTTTTATCGTATATGGTAATAAGATGCGCCTTGGTCCGCAGAATATATTAATGCTAGCATTTAATATTTGCTTAAAATAATTGGAAATTCACACAGGAGTCCGAACAAAACATCCCTGATGGTCTAGTGGTGACTTACCTGGTATGCAGATCTGACGGCTCCAGTGGTGTCTTCCGGATCTGACGGTGATGTCCTGATAACTTCTGGTGGTGCTTCTGGTGGTCGGTGTTGCTAACCTTAACCCCTAACCTACCCCCTATTGCCTAACCAGATATTTTTCCCTCGCATAGCCTAATTATAATCCTCACCCGAGTGCCTAACTGTAACACTCCCCTCCTATAGCCTAACCCTAACCATCGTAAATGTCAATATTGTTGTGTTGACATTGTCAGTGTTGACATTATGACTACATCCTGAATCTACAGAGGTGTGAATACACGTGCAATTTTCTATGTTTAAGTACCACAAATCAGCTGAAGAACTATGTTTTCCATTCTCCATTAATCCAAATGAATGTACTTTCCATATTCCACTCTTGTAACCCCATATACCCTGAGTAGACCATGTCTTCTATTAATGTAGATTACAGTTATGAAATGTCAATTACAAGATGGAGAATATGATAGAATAAACAAAGGGGGAAAAAGTACATGCAAAATAAGAGGTTCCAAGTACTTTTTATAATAAATATGTGTATGAGCATCTGCTTTGGATCTGGGAAATAGTGACCTGGTGATCAAGCCTACATTTGGCAAAAACGTGCGTCCAGCCTCTACTCAGTCCATATGCGGACCACCCCATGGCCCAACCACTTGTAAGACCACCTATTTTCTCCAATTTATTTTCACCATGTGATTACATTGGAATTTATTTTTGATATAAATACCTTAGCAGAACATATGGAGACTAAACCATATCATAAATGAAATAATTAGATATTTTGCTTTTCCCCCTTTTTTTTGGTTCTCTATCTGCATTTCACATTGCCTATTCTACTGCATTATCATTTGAATGGCATGCAAATAGAACCACATCTATGGTGCATAAATGTCTTTGATCACTCTAAGGTTAGAGTGAGCTCAACCCCACTTCCTGGCAAAAAATACATATATTCTTTCTCAATCTTGTGTGTGGTTAGCACAGCCACCTACAGTCATACCACATTGGTAATGCCTGATCCCATCCAATCTTGGAAGTAATACGATGTTGGGCCCTGTTAGTGCCTGGATGGGAGACCATCTGGGAATACAGTGTACTGTAGTGTGAAGAGCCCCACCACACTGCTTTTTCTATAGCCAGGTTTTGGGATACTCCACATCAACATACTTTAAAGTGCCATTCTCTCTGAATACTTCACCATCCATTGTGTTCCATCCCACTCCCTGTGCCACCGGCCCTACACCGCTCTGCATCCTTTCTATATATGCTGCATATACTGCACATATTTTTATTTGAACTCTTATCACAGAGGAGTGCCCGGTCTCCCCTGCGCTGGATTCTCGCAACAGGGATCACTGCAATACACCACAGTGAAAGCAGATTTAATTGTCTTCTCTCATTCAGAAAACCCATTTCCCCTACTTCATTGCTCTCAATCAGTCGTTCACTACCTCAGATACACGGCCAGATAGCAGAAACCAATCGGAATTAGTGGTTTTCCAGATACTCTAGATACTATTCTTATTTCACTACTCCTAGCAGGATGGCAGGTCCAGGTGTAAAACCATAAACAAGGCATTACCAAGATTGGGGCCTATTGCGTGACCCACTATAGTGGTTATCTCAACCTGAAGGAAATTTTTCCATATATAACAGGTCATTTACATACATCTTTTGATATTTCGCCTAAGTGTGATCATCACATATATGATTCTTTTTTCTCTTACGTCCTAGAGGATGCTGGGGTCCATTTTAGTACCATGGGGTTTAGACAGTTCCGACTTTTCAACAGTGTGAACTGGCTCCTCCCTCTATGCCCCTCCTCCAGACCTCAGTTTAGAAAATGTGACCAGGAGACTGGATGCACACTAGTGGAGCTCTACAGAGTTCTGCTAGAAAAAGACTTTGTTAGGTTTTTTATTTTACTAGGAAGCTGCTGTCAACAGCTTCCCTGCTTCATGGGACTTAGGGGGGGAAGAAGGAACCAACTTCTCAATTAGTTAATGGTTCTGCTTCCGCTGACAGGACACCATTAGCTCCTGAAGGGTACTGAACACAGCCCAAGCCTGGCCAGCGTTCACTCCCACAGCACTGCCGCCACCCCCTAACAGAGCCAGAAGTCAGAAGGCTGGTGAGTATTTTACCGGAGTCCTGCAGAGAGGGGATCCTCCGGTCATCGTTGGTGGCAAAAAAGGTACAGCGCAGCTGCTGAAGCTGCGCGAGCATGCATCTCAAAACACACACAGGGTGCAGGACGCGGAGGGGGGTGTCCTGAGCTGCATGGAAAATCCTTACTCTCACCGGCAAAATGGTAAATACATGTATAGCCTCTGATTTACAAACTCCAGCCAGTATAAAAATCATTGTAGCTGAGTCAGGAAGGCGGAGCTTTCTCCTCAGACTTGCCAGACACTCACTCTGCCATTTTCTCATGCAGGGTCACAGAGAAAAGCTGACAGACACTCTTCCTCCTCATAACAAAGCTGAAACAAGTACCAGGGTGTTATAGAGAGGGGGGAGAGTGTTTATTACATTAGGTGAGCGTGCCTAATATTGAAATAAAGCGCTGAGGGTTTTGTATAATAAATATACCTATACAATTCTCTTTATATAAGGCGCAGTGTGTGAGCTGGCAAATCTCTGCATTTCTCTGACAGATTTTAGTGTGGGTCTGTCACTGATAGCTCCCCAGTATGATTGTGGTGTGAAAGTGCACGTTTGTGACATGTCAGCCAATGGAGAGAGTTCTTCCCCTGAGGAAGCCATTTTAGATACGCAGGAGTGTAATGTGGTAGCCCTTCCCTCACAGAAGGAGCCAGAGTGGGTGAGAAAATTACAAAGTAATATGTCAAAGCTTTCTAGAAAAATCTCTGAGTCTGAACAACAGACAAAATACTGGAGAAAGTAAGTGGAGGATGTACTTTTTGCTGATCCCTCCACGTCATCCACACGGGACCCCTCAAGTTCCCAGAAAAGGTCTCTGGCCCAGATAATGCAAGGGGACACAGACACAGATTCCGACTCTGACGTCGACACTGGGGATTTGAGAGGGGTAGACCCCAAATTAGCCAAAAGCATACAATGTATGATAGTTGCTATAAAGGAAGTGTTGGAGTTTCCTGAAACAACACTGGTCCCTGAGGAAAAGGATTATTTTAAATTAAATAAAAAGCAGGTTGTGACTTTTCCTCCTTCAAAGGATTTGAATGCGTTCTTTGAAGAATCCTGGGCTAACCCAGAGAAGAAATTTACCCTTCCCAGAAGGATACGTGTAGCATACCCTTTCCCTGAGGAAGACAGGCACAAATGGGAGACACCCCCAAATTATGACAGACACCTCAGTTTCTCGGCTGTCTAAGAAAATAGTTTTGCCTGCCCCTGGTTCAGCCTCTTTAAAAGATCCAGCTGACTGTAAATTAGAAACAACCCTAAAATCCATATATACAGCTAACGCAACGGTGCTCAGGCCCACCATTGCTTGTGCGTGGGTAGGTAACGCTGTGGAAAAATGGTCTGACAACTTGCTTGTTAACATAGACACAGTTGACAGGGATGTAACAGTCCTAACTCTTGGCCATATCAAAGATGCTGCGGGTTACTTAGTTGAAGCTATGAAGGATATTGAGTTGCTGAGTTCAAGATCCTCCGCTATGGCGATTTCAGCCCGCAGGGCGCTGTGGATCCGCCAATGGAAGGCTGATGCGGAATCAAAAAAGAATATTGAGGCACTTCCTTACAATGGATACAATGGAGAAGCCCTCTTTGGAGACAAGCTGGATGCCATGATTTCAACAACTACATCAGGCAAATCAACATTTCTGCCTTCCGCAGCTGCTCCACCTAGGAAAGGATTTCATTCTCATATGATGCAATCCTTTTGGCCCAACAAGTCCAAAAGAGCAAAGGGTACCCCCTTCTTCGCAGGAAGAGGTCGAGGAAGAGGTAAAAAATATACAACACCATCAGGCTCGCAGGAGCAGAAGTCAACAGCTACTTCTGCTAAAACCTCAGCATGACGCTGGGGCTCCCCTGCGGGAGTACGATCGGTTGGGGGCACATCTACTGTCTTTCAGCCAGGTCTGGGTTCACTCAGATCTGGATCCTTGGGTATTGCAGATAGTATCCCAAGGGTACAAATTGGAATTTCAGGACTTCCCCATGCCGATTTTTCAAATCAGCCTTACCAGCTTCTGTTCAGGACAGAGCAAAAGTGCTGAACGCAATACAGAAATTATGTCAAGACAACGTCATTTCCTTAGTTCCTGTGTCACAACAGGGAAAGGGTTTTTATTCAAGCCTGTTTGTAGTGCCGAAACCGGATGCCTCGGTCAGACTGATTTTGAACCTAAAGACTCTGAACCTTTATTTGAAAAGGTTCAAATTCAAGATGGAATCCCTGAGAGCGGTGATCTTCAGCTTGGAGGAAAAGGAATTTCTGGTATCAATGGACATCAAAGATGCTTATTTACATGTTCCCATCTACCCGCCGCATCAGGCATACCTGAGGTTTGCGGTGCAGAACTGCCACTACCAGTTTCAAACATTGCCTTTTGGGCTCTCCACAGTTCCGAGAATATTCACAAAGGTGATGACGGAGATGATGGTTCTTCTTCACAAGAAAGGAGTCAAAGTCATCCCATACTTGGACAATCTCCTCATAAAAGCGAGATCCAGGAAGAAACTAGTGCAGAACATTGCACTTTCCCTGATGGTGCTTCAACAGCATGATTGGATCATAAACCTTCCTAAGTCACAATTGGAACCCACTAGGAGGTTATCATTTCTGGGAATGATATTGGACACGGAAGCACTGAAAGTATTCCTACCGGTGGAAAAGGCTCTGGAGATTCAGAGAGTGGTCAAACAAGTTTTAAAACCAGCACGCGTATCGATTCATCAGTGCATCCGCCTGCTGGGGAAGATGGTAGCGGCCTACGAGGCTCTACAATTTGGTCGATTTCACGCCAGGGTGTTCCAATGGGACCTACTGGACAAGTGGTCCGGATCGCACCTATACATGCACCGGAGGATAATCCTGTCAACAAAAGCCAGAATTTCACTCTTGTGGTGGCTTCAAAGTTTTCACCTCCTGGGGGACGCAGGTTCGGGATTCAGACTTGGATCCTGGTGCCCACAGATGCAAGCCTCCGAGGTTGGGGAGCAGTCATGCAAGGGGAAAGCTTCCAAGGATGATGGCCAAGTCAAGTACTCCTTCACATAAACATTCTGGAATTGAGAGCTGTGTACAACAGCCTTCATCAAGCGGCACACCTTCGTCAAGGTCGTCCCATACAGATCCAGTCACACAATGTAATGGCAGTAGCTTACATAAAACGCCAGGGCAGAACAAAAAGCAGAGCAGCAATGGCAGAGGTGACAAAGTTACTCCTCTGGGCAGAAAGACATGCAAAAGCTCTGTCGGCAATTTTCATTCCGGGAGTGGACAACTGGGAAGCAGACTTCCTCAGCAGACACGATCTCCATCCAGGAGAATGGGGCCTCCACCCAGAGGTAGCAGATCATTGGGGCATTCCTTAAATAGATATGGTGGCATAGTGTCTCAACAAGAGGTTTCAGAAATATTGTTCCAGGTCAAGAGACCCACAAGCAATAGCAGTGAATGCAGTGGTGACCCAGTGGGTGTTTCAGTCAGTGTATCTGTTCCCTCCACTTCCACTAATACCAAAAATTCTCAAGATCATCAGAAGAACAAGGGTTCGAGCAATTCTCATTGCTCCAGACTGGCCAAGGAGGGCTTGGTATCCAGATCTTCAGGAGTTATTACTGGAAGATCCTCAGCCTTTTCCTCTTCGCAAGGACCTGCTTCAGCAGGGGCCATTTGTTTATCAAGACTTACCGCGGCTGCGTATGATGGCATGGCTGTTGAGCACCAGATCCTAGCCCATAAGGGTATTCCCAGTGAAGTCAATCCCACACTTATTCTGGCCAGGAAAGGCGTAACGTCCAAACATTACCATCGTATTTGGAGAAAATATGTATCTGGGTGTGAATCCAAGAAGTCTCCTGCGGTGGAGTTTAAATTAGGATATCTTCTCCTATTTCTACAGGCGGGTGTGGATGCTGGCTTGAGATTAGGGTCTATCAAGGTCCAAATTTCGGCCTTGTCCATTTTCTTTCAGAAACAGTTGGCTTTCCTTCCTGAGGTCCAGACGTTCGTGAAGGGGGTTCTGCGCATCCAACCTCCCTTTGTGCCTCCTGCGGCACCATGGGATCTTAATGTGGTGTTGCAGTTCCTTAAATCGGACTGGTTTGAGCCTCTATAAGAGGTAGAGTTGAAGTTTCTCACTTGGAAGGTGGTCATGCTGTTGGCCTTGGCCTCAGGCAGACAAGTGTCTGAATTAGGGGCTCTGTCACACAAGAGTCCTTATTTGATTTTTCATGAAGATAGAGCTGAACTGCAGATGCGTCAGCATTTTCTTCCAAAGGTTGTGTCTTATTTCCATATCAACCAACCTGTGGTGGTGCCAGTGGCTTCTGACACCTCAGCCGTTTCAAAGTCCTTGGATGTCGTCAGAGCGTTGAGGACTTATGTTGCAAGAATGGCTCGGATAAGGAAAACAGAATCTTTGTTTGTCCTCTATGACCCCAACAAGATTGGGGGTCCTGCTTCTAAGCAGACTATTGCGGGCTGGATCAGAGGTACCATTCAGCATGCTTATTCCACGGCAGGATTGCCGTTAACGAGTTTGGTAAAGGCCCACTCTACAAGGAAAGTGTGTTCTTCCTGGGCGACTGTCCGGGGTGTCTCGGCGTTGCAAATTTGCCGAGCAGCTACTTGGTCAGGGGCAAACACGTTTGCTAAGTTTTACAGGTTTGACACCTTGGCTGCTGACGACCTTAAATTTGGTCAGTCAGTTCTGCAGGAACATTAGCACTTTCCCACCCATACTGGGAGCTTTGGTACATCCCCATGGTACTAAAATGGACCCCAGCATCCTCTAGGACGTAAGAGAAAATAGGATTTTAATTACCTGCCGGTAAATCCTTTTCTCGTAGTCCGTAGAGGATGCTGGGCGCCCGCCCAGTGCTCATTTTTCCTGCAGAATTACATTTTATCTTTTTACACAGGTTCTCATGTGTTAAGATGTTCACAGCTGTTGCTGTTGCGTTATGCATGCACGTTGGCATGGGTTATGTTAAAGGCCATGTTAGGCGCCATGTTTTGTATGGTGTGAGCTGGTGTGAATCTCGCCACTAGTTTAATGTAAATTCTTCCCTCAAAGTTGTCAGTCTCCTCGGGCACAGTTCCTATACTGAGGTCTGGAGGAGGGGCTTAGAGGGAGGAGCCAGTTCACACTGTTGAAAAGTCTTAAAGTGCCGAAGGCTCCTGCGGAACCGTCTATACCCCATGGTACTAAAATGTACCCCAGCATCCTCTACGGACTACGAGAAAAGGATTTACCGGTAGGTAATGAAAATTCTATTTTTTTTCTCATTCACAAATTTTGTTTTTAATTAAAACAGCCAAACCACCACTGTGATTAGCAGGATATTAGGTATCCAGTACTACTCAACCACAAAAAGTCTGGCTGTGACAAATCACACTTTTTTTTTCATTTACATTTTTCTCTCTATTTAACTTTTTTTAAGTAAAACAAAAATTGCTCACACACATTATGTATATACGCACATATTTGTATCAAATTTGAATGTACTATTTTTTTGTGATGGTCATTTTAACACATACAGTACCAATAAAGCAACAATGTTTTAGTTTTAAAAAAAAAAATTGTAAGTGGGCCCCAACACCAGAGTCCTACTTTGCTCTTGTAACTCTGATAAAGTACTTTTGACTCTTGGGATCACCACCAACCTAGTTTATCCACCCTTAATACAAGGTTCTATCTGATACACATTGGTCACAGCATATTCCTCTAGAAGACATCCAGTTAAGCATACCCAGATAGACACTATGCGGAATAAAACCCTCTCCGGATACATCCTGAATTTAGAGGAGTGTGAACTAATACACGTGTCATTTTCTATGTTTAAATACCACAAATCAGTTGAAGAACTATTTTTTCCATTCTCCATTAATCCAAATGAATGTACTTTCCATATTCCTCTCTTGTAACCCCATACAAGGGGCAGTACGGATGGTATAGTGGTTAGCGTTACTGCCTCACAACACTGAGGTCATGGGTTCGATTCCCACCATGGCCCTAACTGTGCGGAGTTTGTATATTCTCCCCGTACTTGTGTGGGTTTCCTCCGGGGTACTCTGGTTTCCTCCCACAATCCAAAAATATACCGGTAGGTTAATTGGCTCCCAACAAAATTAACACTAGTATGAATGTGTGTGTGTGTACATGTGGTAGGGAATATAGAATGTAAGCTCCACTGGGGCAGGGACTGATGTGAATGGGCAAATAGTCTCTGTACAGCACTGCGGAATATGTGTGCGCTATATAAATAACTGGTAATAAATAATAATAATAAATAATATACCCTGAGTAGACCATATCTTCTATCAATGTAGATTACAGTTATGAAATGTCAGTGAGAAGATGGAGAGTATGATAAAACAAAGGGGGAAAAGTACTTTTTATAATAAATATAATGTGTATGAGCATCTGCTTTGGATCTGGGAAATAGTAACCATGCCAACTGTGCGTGTCATTTGATAAGCTTTCTTGAAAGTAATTGTAAACTATGTAGCAACAGTACATCCTATTTTATTTCAGAGGCATAACACTGGCTATTTTAGCTGGGGCAAAGCCAATGCAAGATCTCATTATATCTTCAGAACTCAGAAAAGGATTATCATGGAATGTGAACTTAAATTCAAATAAAAGATGATCTGAAATGAAATCTCAAACACATGTATAACATTAACCACTAATTCTATAAAAGCATTGTTGATGCAATTATCATTTGGGTCCTTTCACCATGGTGTGAGCACTTTTAGTAGACGTTTAATGGATGTCTGTGTGTAAGATAGTTGGCAATGGCCTAGACTACTACCAATCCCTATCCAATCACATGATTAGATCCTTCTTTGAATACAACTGTTGAATGTGTGAAAGAAAGCCAACAAAAAGTTGTTATGGCTCTGTGAGGGTTTCAGTGCCTACCAAATCCTAATAGGTAAGAATGAGCACTCTTGGAATACACTGCACATTTAATTGGATTCCTACTGTACAATTCTAGTATAAAACAATTAACATTTAAACAGCCGATATATGTCTTCAGCAGGTGAGCAACACACAGAAAGATTCCAAATCTCAGTGTCAATGGCCTCAGCAGAGGAACAGCTTATATAGGAGTCTATTCATGAAGCAGTGAAAAGGGTGGAGAAGTGAGCCAGTGGAGAAGTTGCCCACGGCAACTAATTAGCATTAAAGTAACATTTATAATTTGCATACTATACAAATGTACGGAGAAGCTGATTGGTTGTCATGGGCAACTTCTCCACAGGCTCACTTCTCCACTCTTTTCACTGCTTCATGAATAGACCCCATAGTGATTTGCTAACAATACAGTACACTATACACTAAAAATGCTTTTCAGTACATATCAGAAGA
Organism: Pseudophryne corroboree; assembly: GCF_028390025.1. Classification (NCBI taxonomy): domain Eukaryota; kingdom Metazoa; phylum Chordata; class Amphibia; order Anura; family Myobatrachidae; genus Pseudophryne; species Pseudophryne corroboree. The sequence continues at coordinate 276,612,206 of NC_086445.1, forward strand.
ATGAGGTGTACGTACATAATCAATCATATAAGTATAAATGATGGTTAATATAGGATCCTAAGTATATAGCAAATACAACAGAGGGTAGACCATATGCAGGGGCGCAGGGAGGGCGGTTCCGGTGGAGTGCAAGCTCCAGACGATGGAAACTTCAGAGGGCGCCTGGCAGCACTGCAGGGACCATTACCCACGCTGCATGTCCTTGGAAGCCTTGCCCGACGCCTCGACCTGGCCAGCACTGGTTCTTCCAAGACGCGGCCTGGGATCACAGCACCAGTGAGACAGAGCTGCACGCACAGCAGGGTTCTGACTGGCCGTACCTGCTTAACTCCAGTCACCCAGGCGGCTGCATAGTAGGAGGCTCCGGCTCCATAGGAGAGGCAGGCGATGCAGTTTGACAGTTTGGAAGAGGTAGAGGCCTGGCTGCGGTGAGAAAGCTCCCTTCACACACACCAGCTGGGGAGGAGATTAGATACACATTGCCATATTAGAGGCAGACTGCAGCACAGTACTTAGGCTGCAGCACAGTACTTATATAGCTGAGAGGTTGGTAGTATCCCACATTCACTGGACGGGATGCAGTTATAATGCTAGCTGTCAGGAACCCGGCGATCAGGAGACCGACGTCGGAATCTCGACAGCCAACATTTTACTGGTGGTCGGATTCCCGACACCCGCCCGTAATTCCCACTCGGGATGCCGCTGTTGGTATAATGACAGCTGGCATCCCATCTGCTGGTATATCCTACCGCACCTCACCAAAACACCCAGCTTACTGCTTTCATACGTATTGCACTGCAGCCATAGACCAATATATAGGTGATTTTTTTTCCTGTAGGGGACTATTGTGTGAGTGCTTTTCTTATCCCTCCATGTGAAGGCTATTGTGTTTTTTTCCCCCCATGGGGTTCAATGCTTTTCTCCCTGTCAGGAACTGTGTATTTGTGTGAATGGGGGGGAGGGGGGGTGGGGTGGGGGGGGGGGGGGGGGGGGAGGGGGGGCGCCATGATGTGAGCTTGCTCCAGAGCCATGGCTCCATGCTACGCCTTTGACCATATGAAAGTATGTATGGAATGGATCCAGGCTGAAAGTAGACTCTTACAAAGTAGAAGGTGGGAGTTTTTTTTTTTTTTTAACAATACATGAATTGTCCATTAATCTATATAGTTAGGAGACATGTGGATGATGAGAGCAGCATATGGCAATCATTTAAAGATTCATTATGTAAATTAAGTTTAAAGTACACAAATAGGAAGATATGTAATCTTTTGCTTGAGCCAATGGGGTAAATTTACTAAAGATTCTAAAACAGAGTATTGGTAATGTTGCCCATAGCAACTAATCAGACGCTGTCTATGATTTCTCTATTGCCTATTTGAAAATGTTAGACAGCATCTGATTGGTTGCTATAGGCAACATCACCAATTCTCTGTTTAAGAACCTTTAGTAAATTTACCCCTAAATATCTGTGGCAGACAATGTGTTCTTGCCTTTAATGGAAGATAAATCTGTATGTCATGTTGGAATGACACCAAAGTCAACCAGGTGGTAGGTGAATGAATGTCACGTGTCATATTAAACAGGTTTGCTGCATCGATTGATGTAAAATCCTATAACCATGCAAAGACTCTGGTACCTAATTGGCAAGCATACAGTATCATGTCGAGAGCAGTCTTCCATTGCTGGGCATAAGACCTGCAAACAACCCATATTAACAAGGATGATCATTTCCGTCCTAATGAGAGTATGAAGAATAATTAAAGTTCACAATAAAATATTGGTGTTAGAGATAACTAAAGGCACATACACACTGTGCGATATTTTAGGCAATATTGCTCATTTTTCCCCATCTGAGTGATATTGTCTAAAATATAGCACAGTGAGTATGCCGCAAACAACGGCCGATGCGCGTTCCTTGGGGTCGTTACCGCCCCCCTCTGTCGGCCAAAACTGCATGTACGGGTCGGCTGCTACGTGACGTCACTGAGCAATATCGTTTGCGGTATCGCTTAGTGTGTACGCATATTGTCGGGTGCCCGGGAAGGAAGGGAACATACTGTGCGCTATAGCTCATGGAACGTATCACACAGTGTGTACCCACCTTTACTCAAATTTAAATAGCCTTTTACTAAATACAAATGTAGGCCATAAACACCATAATAATCAAGGTTATTGCTTAATTTTTAAGTTCCACGGAATTAAACACGCACACAGATAAATATCCATATTGCTTCCTCCTGCAACAATATCCTGGTCACCCCTACTAGTGTTTTAATATGGAGGCGACATGATTTTAAATGATAAGCCCAAGGGTGACCTGGCATGGTATTTTAGATAACTTATTTCACTTTCTAACCTTAATATAGTCAGCTATTCTCTTTAATGAAAATATTTTATTAAATAAAGATAAGCCCTTTCTGTGGCGTCTTCTGTTCTCCCTAACATGCTCACTAAGTCACACTTTTAATCCCTACCCTCCTTTATATATTTTGTCACAAGCACACATTTTGACTGACAACACTACATTCATTATAATATCTAATTGTAAATGACCATTGGGCATCACACTCAGAATGTGCAAGCACTGTCATGTCTTACTAGTGGCTGCTCCTCTGCAAATGTATACAACAGCAACTGTGCTTTGTGTACCCAAGTTTCTAGAATGAAAGTACTAGGGGCGGGTTCACTACGGCTGGCCGGCGGTCTGGCTCCCGGCGACCAACATACCGGCGCCGGGAGCCCGACCGCCGGCTTACCGACAGCGTGGCGAGCGCAAATGAGCCCCTTGTGGGCTCGCTGCGCTCGCCACGCTACGGGCACGGTGGCGCTACGCGCGCCACACTATTTTATTCTCCCTCTATGGGGGTCGTGGACCCCCACGAGGGAAAATAAGTGTCGGTATGCCGGCTGTCGGGCTCCCGGCGCCGGTATACTTAGCGCCGGGAGCCCGACCGCCGGCATACAGAAGACCACCCCTAGGGGCAATATAGTCCAAAATTACAGAGATAAACTATTCTTTAGATTGTTATTGTTATCATGTTGCAGTAATAGTGTGGGACCAGCTTAAGGTATAGGTCAGGGACGTGCGGTGAGCTAAATGGTTTAGGAGGCACTGTCTAGTACCAGAGCCAGATTTACATGCAATATATGAGCCAAAGGGTATATCTGGGCATTATACACATGTGCAGCAGTATAAACTCTACGGCCTCACCTGCATATAAAAGATAAGCAGGTGAGGCCATAGACTTTTTACTCCAGAGTTTTGGTTATAAAAATTATTAGAATAATACAAAGAAGATATTTCAAACAAATTCTTTGTATTTTTCATATACTTTATTCAGTCAAAACTCTGGTACAAAACGTTAGTATGACACGAAAGGCTCGGCCTCACCTGCCTCACCCCACCGCACGTCACTGGTATAGGTTAAATACCATGACTATCTCTTTTCAAATACAATATGTGTCCCATCCTCCAATTACATAACCAGCCTCTGTGCTAGTACCAGCACTTTTTCCCCCCAACAAAAGTTAGGTTGTACATCAGCGCTGGTCAGTGACGTGAGTTTTGACTGTATAAAGTATATGAAAAATACAAATAATTTGTTTGAAATATCTTCTTTGCATTATTCTAATAATTTTTATAGCCAAAACTCTGGAGTAAAAAGTCTATTACAGGTGAGGCAGTACCTCACCTACTTATCTTTTCCGCACATCTCTGATCAAAACTCACCAAATTTCCAGGAGTTTATGCTGCTGCTCCTGTGTATAATGCCCAGATGAACCCTTTGGCTCATATATTGTGTGTAAATCTGGCTCTGGTGCTAGCCAGTGCCTCCTGACCCATTTACCTCACCGCACGTCCCTGGCGCTGGTATATTTTAACACTATTTATCCGTTCTTAATACTTTATAGCCCGGGGCCACAGGATCTTCAGCAAACCAGAGGTGAACTATGGGGATTACCAGTTTTTTCATACGTCTTACACTTTTTCATTTATATGTACAAGACCTGGTTGTATTGTTTTGTCAAATTGCTAGGATAGAGATCAGTATAAAATATTTATCTACTTAGCTATACATTAGTGACTAAAAGATGACTTTTACACTTTATCTCAGTGGACATTTACAATGTAACTAAATACCCACATGGCTGACAATGGAGAGGAACTTGATATGCTGGTTGCCGGGATCCCGGCGCTCAGCATGCTGGCGCCGGCATACTGACAGCTGGCATACCGACAGCCGACTTACCGACTACTATTTTCCCTCTTGGGGTGTCCACGACACCCCTGGAGGGAGAATAAATAGCGTGGCACGTGTAGCGTGGCAAGCGCAGCAAGCCCGCAAGGGTCTCTTTTGCGCTCACCCTGCTGCCAGCAGCCGGGATCCCGGTGCCCAGCATACCGGCGCCAGGATCCCGAGAGTCCGGCATACCGTAGTATACCCCTGACAATGGAGGTCCGAGCAGAAATGAGATATTGTGCACAGTGCAAGATCCTGCTAGAAGCTCATATGTAATTGAATTAACCTCAATTAGATGTGTGATGGAGCTTTGTGTTATCTGGGTACGGATTAGATTTAGGGCTTGGCAGAGGGGAAGTTAGGATAAGGGACTGGGGGCGGGGGGGGGGGCGGTCAGCTGTAGCTGACACCCCCGCAGGGTTAGTCGTAGCCGACACCCATGCAAGGTTAGCCCTAGCAGATACCCCCCCGAGGGTTAGGGTAGGGGGGTGGGTAGAAATACTTACCACCTCTGATGTATGGATCTTCAATGTCACTATGACACGGTCGGTCATGGAACCGTCAGTATATAGTATATATTCCATAGACAAAAAACCTTACGGTTTCACATGTCCCATTTGTTCGATTCAGCCTTAATATTGCACATATTCAGAGAGGTATTATAAGGGCACGGTCGAACTACGCACAAAATCTACAGACCTAGGTTATGGGGGATATTTATTAAAGCATTGAGAAAGATAAAAGGATTAACCAATCAGCTCTTAGCTGTCATTTTTCAAACAGCTTGTACAATAAGAGAAGTGTATTGGTTAGTGCTTTATCTCCATGCTTTGATAAATATCCGCATAATGCCTTAGCAGAGCATGAAATATTTCACAATTTATTTACAATTGCACTAGTACAGCTGAGCACAAGCTACTGCTCTTCACGATCAGTCAGTTTAAACCTGGCGGACTGCAGGGTGCATTAACTGCCTTCATTACTGGAACGTTTACTGTCTATAGAAAACAAGTCATTTTAAATGTATTAACTTAAACTTTGTCAAATATACTTAGGATAAGTCTTCAAACGTTGTGTCTAATGCCTTGAGAAAGTATATTACATTTTTGTTTCACACATTCTGAGTTACAGTAGCAAGAGAGATGTGGGATTTTTTTTAGCACTAATTCCCAATGAAGCGAGTTTAACGTCAAATCAACATGAACATTAATAAAAACAGTTATATCCTGAAATGTCTAATAAAAGAATAGTAATTGGAAAAAGTAAAAGTCACAGCAATTCACTCCACCTGTGGATATCACCACTCCACCTTTTGTCCATTATGTTGCCAATATATTCATCGCTATGAAATCCTACAGCATGCTTATAAAAAAGATTTCAAATGAAGATAAAAGAGCATATCAAACCAATCTGAAATATGATAACTGAGATGTTGCAGAACGTAGTATGGCTTGATGAGACTAAAATGGAACATTGTGACCGGAATGCCTAAACACTAAACATGGCTGAAATCCAATGCTGCAAACTTGCCAGGTAACACTATCTCCAATGTTAGGATTGATAGGAAGATGAATCACTCATATACAGACAAATCCTGGATAAAAAACAGCTACCATGTGCCAAAAACCTCAAATAGTGGAAAAAGCATGTCTTTCAAATAGACAGTGAGCCTAAGCTCATGCAGAGAGGAACGCAGAAGCATACGCAGCATCATCTATTGGTAGCTGCCCATCTGCACCTATATGCAAATGCCATCTGCAAAGCCCTTCCCTTGTGTACATCTGTCCGTCCGAATGTGCAGTGACTGGGAAGCCCAGTCAGCACATGTAGCAACAGTAATACTGATTGGTGCATTCTTAGATGCCACCATCGGTTGCACCACAAAACGAAAAAGGTGTCATTTCTCTATTAAGATATGCCCTCCTATGTGTGCGGCTGTGTATGCAGCTGCTGTCACTGATGGACTATTTTTCTGTGCATTACTAACCACCACCCATGAAAGCCCTGGACTTATCCACATTTCTGATACCGCTTGTCTTAATCACAACAGCTCCTTTGTGCATACTCTTTGTAACGCATCAACCATGTGAGTTTTTAGGAATTTATGGCATGCACAGTTGAAAACAATCGCTCAACTTGCGTCCACTTCTGTGCATAATATAATATGCGGGCACAGCACACTATTTTTTCTCTCTCCACGGGTGTTGTGGATACCCCAAGAGGGAGAATAGTTGCCGGTATGCCGGCTGTCAGGATTTCGGCGTCGGTATGGTGAGCGCTGGGATCCCGACACCTGGCATATCATATGCCTCCTCTTTTGTAGCTACCACTGGTCTGTATGGTACAGCAGAACCTTGTGGTGCTATATAAATAAAAGATAATAATGTATCTAAAGCATGTGTTAGTTTTCATTCATTCGGCGGAATTCAATTGTTCCACTCGTCGGCAGACAGCAGATGGAGACCAGTTGAAAAAAAATCGCTCAACTTGCGTCCACTTCTGAAGCAAACCCATTGTATCTTATCAGCTCATTCCCATCTTTGCAACTTTGAATTTCAATTTGAGATTTTAGAAGGTAGTGCACCTTACTTCCAATGCAATGATGCACACTACAGTACAATAAATAGTTGTTTGTAAAAGTGCAGCATATGAACGTAATTCTACATGCTAAATCAGTTCCATCTCCGTAATATCGCCAGGATTAGACACTTAAATCACTCTCAGATGACACCTAAACAACACTAGCAGCTCCCTTATCATGGGGGAATTCAATTGCCAGTGACTTGTTCACCCAGCCGAATTCCCACAAAACCTGCCACACTTTACGGTGGTGGGATCTTGCACAAAAGTATTCTCTACCACTTTAAACAACTTAACTGAATATTTTTTACTTCAAACCGTTCATAAAATATATATATATTTTTTTACTTTTTTTCATACAATATAGTTTAAAAAGTATTTTTACAAATATTTAAATATTATATTATGCACATTTGCAGAACAGATCTCGTCGTCAAAATCTGGGGAACACTGTTGGACGGAGCGGTCGCATGTGATCTGACCGTGCCAGTGAAGCCACTGGGGTGCAAATCGGGCCAGGTAAAAGGTGTGAAACAGGCTGCTGTTGCTGGCATTTAAAAGCCGCAGCAACGGCAATCGGTATCTCATTACTGCTGCTGCTAGGCTAAGCTGTTTTTCACGCTGCTCTGCTTCTGCCTCCACACTCCAATCCCAGTGTGAATTTTTCACCGTCACCTACAAAGCGTCTGCTTTTTCTTCTCTTACTTCATCTCCAGTGTCATCTCGTCCACACTCTCTCCTGCATCTCCGGTGACTGCTGCCTCTCCTTCTGTCTCCAAGATTTTCCCCGCAATGACACTAAACTATAGAATACTCTTTTGTAGGGATGCAGTATGTTATGCCGGCGCTTGGGATCCCGGCGCCCAGCATACCAGCACCGGGATCCCGACCGCCGGCATGCAGGCAGCGGGGTGAGCGCAAAAGAGCCCCTTGCGGGCTCGCTGCACTCGCCACGTTCCTGACACAGTGGCACACTACGCGCGCCACACTATTTATTATCCCTCGAGAGGTGTCGTGGTCACCCCAAGAGGGAGAATAGTTGCCAGTATGCCGGCTATCGGGATTCCGGCGTCGGTATGGTAAGAGCCGGGATCCCAACAGCCAGCATATCAAATGCCTCCCCTTTTGTAGCTGTGGCTACCACTGGTCTGTACGGTACAGCAGAACCTTGTGGTGCTATATAGATAAAAGATAATAATGCATCTAAAGCATGTGTTAGTTTTCATTCATTGTGCGGAATTCAATTGTTCCGCTCGTCAGATGACAGCAGATGGAGCCCAACAGAGCTATGAAATTGTAGCTCTGTTTGGCTGCCGGCATCTGCATTTCAGCTCGCACCACACATCACCGTTATGGTTGCGATCAGGGCGCAATTTTTTTTTTTAATTACGACCTGCGATCTCCCATCACTTTAGACAGGAGATCGTGGACACAAAACTATTGAATATCGGCCATTTTCTCCATTTTCCCAGTACAGATGTGTGATGAACGCAATTTCTATGATGTACAGTAGACAGCTGTGAAGATAAAAACTAACAAAATTATGCGGTATTTTGTATCCCAATTTCTACTGTTGTAATCGTACTGATCCATCCTTTTCTGTGCAGAAATCAATTAGTAAATGGGAAAAGTGAATTTTTCTTTTTGCAATCCAGATCTAAATAGGAAAGTCATATTGTTGTCTGTCTGCCTCATTTCCTCTTGCTCTCCTTGGCTGTGTGAACTAGTCTAGTCTGAGTATTGCAGTTTCCCTCCTCTGTGATGGCTGCGGTTTGGATTCCAGATGATATATGGACAGTCATGTTTGGAATGTAGCTATTCTAGAGTCCCTTCTCTTGGAATGAATTGTTGCAGGATTCTTGTAATATTTAACTGTCCAGCCTCTATTGAACTTATATATCTGCTTAATTTATTGCCCACAATGCATGAGTGGGCCTTTCCTGTAATTCTTGTTTTATCCTTGTGTAGCGTGTGTGAAAATGAGATGTATCCTGTTGATATTTTATACATTTGCTAGTGGACTCTTTTATTCTTAGCCAAATGAAAGGGCTATGTGAAAGAAAAAAGCTGAATGAAATTTAAGGAACACATAGATAATGATATACATTTAATTAACTTACCCATATATCTACTTTATCTCCATCTCCTAGCTTGTATTGTGCTAAACCCATAAGACACATTTTCAGTGTACTTCCTCCTCTGTGTATTAACACAAGGGCTGCCATCAGAAATCGTGGGGCCCGGGACTGACAAAATAGGCAGGGCCCCTCCCTCCCTCCCCCTGAAAAAATTAAAATTCTGCCGCACTGCTCCACTCCTATGTGATGTCATACATTGTGATGTTACATATAGGTGGAGGGTTGCGGACCTCACAGAGATCATAGAAATCTGATGTGCAGGGAAGGCTTGTTTTAAGAAGTCATCTTGTTCTAAGAAGTTGATTCACAGACTGGTGCAGCTCTACAGGTATTGGCTGTAGGAGCCAGGGGTGGGCCCTCCTCTCTTTAAGGGCCAGGGACACTAGTACCCACAGTACCCGCCTAATGGCTGCCCTGATTAACACATTTAATAACTGCAATTAGCAGTGTGCACTAAATATAACAATTGAAATAATTTAGACAAATGATTTCAAGGTCACTTTTTTTATAAAATGTATCATTCTCATCCTATTCACCATGTTGACCATTTGGTGTTGACCTAGACATTGTCGACCAACTGACTATCGACCCATTGATCCATAGCCCTTCAAGCACAGTTCATGTGAAAGCACTGTACGTTTGAACATGCATTTGATATGTGGTTTGCATGCAGTTGATATCTGCTGTAGATGTTTGCATTTATTTGTAAATGTGTTCAGAACTCAAGCGTACATTGCCTTTGCCATTAATTTCAAATGTCCATTCATCCAAAGGGGGGAATCATAATAAAAATGAAAACTGCTCTGCTTGGAGCCCCTTCTCACAGAAAAACTAAACTGCCTGGGACTACCCTCATCCACTTGCAAGCAGCATGAAATGAGACCTAAATACATTTTTACTCACACTTTAGTATAACATAGGCAAATGTAAGGGGGGTTTCCAGGTGCCCAGAAGCCAACCTTCCCCACAGTCTGGCCAGCAGTCACTACATGCAGTATAAAGGGCACAATGGAGCTGTTGCACATGCCCAGTGGCAACAGATTTTCCTACCAGGTCTGCTGTGTGTGTGGATCTGAGTCATTGCACCAGAGAGATAATCTGGTAAGTGGTTTACCATGATCTTTGGGCCCGCATATGTCTGAAGTATTGTATTACATAAACTGGACTTTAATTGGGACACTTCATGTACATAAAAAAGCAGTTTGACTCCACACAGTGTGAACCAAGCTGTGAGTTAAAAAATAATGAAAATAAATATTGTGGTATAAATTATTGTACTGTTTTGTGCACTGTAACCCAGTGCATTTCATGTACATGTAAAAGTGGTCTCCGAGCAGTATGAGCCAAGCTGCAGGTTAAAAAAAGAAAAGAATAAAAATATTTGTATAATATGTTTGTACTGTTCTGTGCACTGCACCCTAGTACACTGTACCACGGTGCAATTTGTTCACTTTGTGTACATCCAAAAGTGCTCTGATTCCATGCAGTGTGAAACAAGCTGTGAGTTAAAAATTAATTTAAAAAAATTACCACACAGAAAAGTTGAAAATGGGACTTATCTGGAGCTTATCTGGTCTTAAGTATTATCACTGTACTTTTTCACTTTCCAGACTCATCTATTCTCCTCACATCACAGCATTTCATGTGGAGGGAAGCAGAATCATATATAGTGAAGTACAGTTTAATAAGTTAAAATTTCACGTACATATAATCACATAGACACAACATATAAAACATATATAAAAGTTTCCATGAAAAATTCCTTTTAAAATATCCACACAATAGGCAGTAATTCCTATAATTGTGCAAAAGGCAAAATTACCAGCTGGTTCAGAACCGCATTACCAGTTCTGAATGAGCGTTAGATTGTAGAAGAGTCCCGAATACTCCAGTCCTCTTTAGTATTGCTGGTCTCCCTGTTGCTGTATGGGAATCCTGCTGTAGCACCAACGCGTTTCAACCTTCGCAGCTGAGGTCTTTATCAAGGTGAATGGCATGTGGAGATCTCATTCCCTTCCCGATTTTTAAACCGCTGCTGACCAATCCGATGGTCCAGTGTACAGCTAACCTCTATATATTCATCATCTACCTGTCCGTGGTCATCTGCTGTGCATCGGACCCTTTCCTGTAGCGGTAAAGTAACCACAGTAACCCGGCATCACGTCACCTCCTGTGTTTTCTCCGTTGCCTTGGAGACCCGGCGCTTGTAATTCCTTTGTGTTCAGAACTGTTCATTGCTAATAATCATGCATGGAAGGTATCTTTTCTTCATGTAAAACACCTTCAGTCTTAAACAACATCCTCCTTATATTTCTTTGTATTGAAAGAGTATTGCACATCCTTTTATAAGTCCGAGACGTCACAATATGTAAACATCCCTGTTCCATATGTTATTGATCCTTATAATACACAAATAGAGATGAATACGAGTTGAATAAATAGCAAGAAATGGGGGAGGTAATAAATAGATGAATATTCAATGACTGGAGAAGATTAAGAATTAAAAAATGAAACACAGATTTAAGATATAAAACAGGTTAAAACAATAGGGGAAGGTGACCCAGAAGTAACAGCCTGGGGGTTATAGGAACCATGGAACCATTTAATTTCGAAATCGATGTTTATTCCCCCCAGCTGTAACGTGCCCAAATCATAGATGGTTTTCATTTCAGTGTTTGCTAATTGGCTTGATACATCTTTATGTCACCAGTTGCCCTTTACATGTTTCAAACCACAGAATCTAGTGATTGCTGAACTGCTGATGACATAATCTAAAATGCATGTGTAGTTAACCCTTTACTTATATTCCATAAATGCTCCCCAATACGTACTTTAAGTGGCTTTGAAGTGCGGCCAATGTACGATAGGCCACATTTACATTCTATGCTGTAAATTAAATTTTTCGTGTTGCAGGTTATAAAATCTGTTATTTTCAAACTGTTATTGTTAATCGTCACTTCTGTTTATTTCTTACAACTGACCGGGATACCTTTGCATCCCAGGCATAGGCTGCACCTGAAGAAACCTTTAGACTTTATAGTTGACATTGGTTTCATAGGTGGTAGTGCACTTTGTACCAAATTTGTACTAATAGTTGGGGCCCTTCTATAGATGCATTTTGGCTTAACAGGTATAAGGTGTCCTATAATAGGATCTTTCCTCAATATTTTCCATTTTTTTCTTAAAGATCTTTCAATGGATTTTTATTGATTCCTCAACATAGTTACAAAAGCCCAATCATACTGTGAGGGCTTTCGTTCAATCCTAGGTTTAGCCTTTAGAAGATTAGCTTGGTCGAAACCTGCTATTTGCTCTTTACTCTGGAGAACTTTTTCTCCAGAATACCCTGATGCCTCAAACCTTATCTGCATCTCTGTGGCCTGTTTGTTATATACATCAATTTTGGTGCAATTGCGTTTAATCCGTCTAAATTGGCTACTAGGGATTTAATCCAGCCAATTAGGATGATGGCAACTTTTGGTCCCAATATAAGTACTTGAATCTGTAGGTTTGATAAAATTCATGGTATATAAAGTATTTTCCTCTATATATACTGTAATATCCAGAAAATTGACCCTCTCCATACTGGCTTCAAATGTTAAGGAAATATTTCTGTCGTTACGATTCAAGTATCCAAAAAACTAATTGAGGAGAACCTCTCCCCCTCTCCATACAAAAAAAATTGTCTATATACCTATTCCAGGACACCAGGTTCACTCCAAAGGGATTGTTATTATAGATGGTTTCATCTTTCCACTGTCCCATGAACCTGGTGCCCATGGCCGTTCCTACATTTGTAGGTAAAAGACATCATTGAAAACAAAATAATTATTGGTTAAAATGAACTGTGTTCCCTCTATAATGAAGTATTGCAGGTTTTGCTGCAAGTCACTCTTTCTCAAGGCTATTTCAGTGGATTTTAATCCATCTTTATGATCTATGATGTTGTATAATGCATGGACATCTGCTGTAACTAAAATGGCCCCCTCTTTCCATTTAATCTGTTTTAAAATGTTTAAAAAATCTCTTGTATCCTTCAGATGTGATCTGTTCTTACACACAAGTGGCTGTAGATGGTAATCGATAAATTCAGACAAATTAGATGTCACCGAGGCAATGACTAATACTATAGGGCACCCGGGAGGCTTAACCGGGTCCTTATGGAGCTTCAGCAAGATATACAAAACTGGGATTACTGAATCTGTATTCACCAAGAACTCTATTTCTTTTGCCTTCAATGTCTTGTTATCCCTATAATTTTCCCAACATATTTTTAAAGTTCTCCATGATCTTCTCCGTGGGGTCTGTTCTCAATTTTTGATACGTAATGCCATCATGGAGTTGTTTTAAAACATATTCTTTCCCAGACATGATGACCACTCCTCCCCCTTTGTCCGCTGGTTTTATCACCAGTTCTTCATTATCGCTGAGGTTCTTTAACGCCTGTCTTTCTCTATATGTTAGGTTTTTTCTGGGAATCTCTTTCTCCATGTCTTGTATATCACCTGAAACCAACTTCAAGAAGGTTTCCAAAAAGGATCCCTTCATGTGTGTTGGATTAAACATGGATTTGGGTTTGAATGGAATATTTGATGGTTCTATTATATCATCAGATCCTGTATTCTCTTTATTTAAAAATAATTTTTTGAGACTCAATTATCTTATAAATTTATTTAGATCTACATAAGTACAGGTACATCCTTTAATCCGGAACATTTTCTGCGCATGGGCGTAACACGCAATACGCGCAAGTGTCAGTGGGTACACCTTCTACGGACACTGCAGGTGACACAGCAAGCATCAGTGGGGCTGTTATGGCGTCCAAGGTCACAGCAAGTACCGCACATGGGCGGAACACACAGCCTGAGCTGATACCGGTTTTGCTTATAAACAGTTTTGCATACACTACTGTGTTTATTCATTAATTAATATTATACTGTAGCATATATTTTACTATTTATTGCTTTAGAAATGTTCTGAAGGTGCAAAATTAGTTTCCACCGTTAATCCGGCAAAATAGATAATCCGGCATGGCACTGGAACCGAGGATGCCGGAAAATCGGTGGTGTACCTGTAACACATTTATTAAGAGGTAGGGACTGAGCAAATTTGAGTCCTTTTTCTAACAATGATATTTCTTCTGCCAACTGATGTGTACTTAAATTAAAATTTTTAACCTTATTCAAATGAGTTTTTTCCTCATTTGTAACAGGTGGATACCTGGATTCTCTATTTTGTGAAGTCAACTAATTTTTCTGTTTTCTTACCTTTTTCCTATTTATTGCCTTTCTCTTCTTATTTTTACCACCTTTGGATCCCCTATATTTTATCTTAAATGGAACCTTCTCAATCTCTGAATAAAATATGGGGAATTCTCTGGGCTTTCAAGGATTTTATACCTATTGCGTCCTGGTGTTTTTTCTCTCCTCCATCTATCAGTATGGTTTCGTTCTTCATTTCTATTTTCATGCCTCTTCTCTTTCCTGTTCTGTTCTTATATGTATTCAGAATTATGGTAATTGGTTTTAACTTTATATTGTAGTCTAAACCTCTGTATTTCCACATTTCTCATTTTTCGTAATGGTCTAGAATCTCTGTATTCTAAATTTCATATATCATCTCTATATGAGTGATTGTTAGTTTTCCGAGGTCTAAAACCCAGATCTCTGTCCTTATTTGCATCATGGGGATGGAAAAATCTACGTTTGCTATTTTTGGGGTCTCTTTAATACTAAATGTTTTTAAATCCTCTTTATTGATATCAGCCAAGGGGATTAAACATCGATTTAAAAATTAAATGGTTCCTATAACCCACAGGCTGTTACTTCTGGGTCACCTTCCCCTATTGTTTTAACCTCTTTTATATCTTGAATCTATGTTTAATTTTTTAATTCTTCCCCATTTATTGAATATGCATCTATTTGTTACCTCCCCCATTTCTTGCTATTTATTCAACTCGTATACGTCTCTATTTGTGTATTATAAGGATCAATAACATATGGAACCGGGATGTTTACATATGTCATCACCGGAAGTGACGTCTCTGACTTATAAAAGGATGTACAATACTCTTTGAATACTAAGAAATATAAGGAGGATGTTGTTTAAGACTAAAGCTGTTTTACATGAAGAAAAGAGATCTTCCATGCATGATTATTAGCAATGAACAGTTCTGATTACAAAGGAATTACAAGTGCCAGGTCTCCAAGGCAACGGAGGAAACACAGGAGGTGACGTGATGCTGGGTTACTGTGGTTACTTTACCGCTACAGGAAAGGGTCCGATGCACAGCAGATGACCACGGACAGGTAGATGATGAATGTATAGAGGTTAGCTGTGCACTGGACCATCGGATTGGTCAGCGGCGGTTTAAAAATCGGGAAGGGAATGAGATCTCCACACGCCATTCACCCTGATAAAGACCTCAGCTGCGGAGGTTGAAACATGTTGGTGCTACAGCAGGATTCCCATACAGCAACAGGGAGACCAGCAATACTAAAGAGGACTGGAGTATTCGGGACTCCTCTACAATCTAACATTCATTCAGAACTGGTAATGCGGTTCTGAACCAGCTGGTAATTTTGCCTTTTGCACGATTATAGGAATTACTGCCTATTGTGTGGATATTTTAAAAGGAATTTTTCATGGCAACTTTTATATATGTTTTATGTGTTGTGTCTATGTGATTATATGTACGTGAAATTTTAACTTATTAAACTGTACTTCACTATATATGATCCTGCTTCCTTCCACATGAAATGCTGTGATGTGAGGAGAATAGATGAGTCTGGAAAGTGAAAAAGTACAGTGATAATACTTAAGACCAGATAAGTGGTGATTTTGTTGGTGAAGGGTAGAGGAACCCTTTATTTGGAATAGGAACTTTACAGGCAGCTTTTGCACCCTAGTGGGTGTGCACTCACTTTATTTAGTAACAAAAAAATATTGTGGTATAAATTATTGTACTGTTTTGTGCACTGTAACCCAGTGCACTTCATGTACAGGAAAAATGGTATCCGAGCAGTATGAGCCAAGCTTCAGGTTAAAAAAAAGGAAAAGAATAATAAAAATGTGTATAATTTGTTTGTACTGTTCTGTGCACTGCACCTCAGTATGCTGTACCACGGTGCGATTTATTCACTTTGCGTACATACAAAAGTGCTCTGACTCCACGCAGTGTGAGCCGAGCTGTGAGTTAAAAAAAAATATATATATATATATATATATATATATATATTGTTGGATCATTTATATATTGTTTTTTAACACACTGCAGTGTGTTTGTGCCCCTGCTCTTTCACTTAGTTACCAGCCAGCTCGCTGCAGCCTTTGTCCTAAACTGGATGAAAACAATATTGTGAGCTAGTCAAAATTGACTGGAAATGACTGGAAATGAATGTTATTGTTGGAACCAAAAAAGGCCCAAATTCTGTGATTTTAGATTTCTTTATCAATAAAAAATAAAAATAAAAAAAAATACAGATCCAAAACCAGTGAGGTGGTTTTGGCAAAACCAGGACCAAGACCTGACATATTAGAGCCAAACCCAGCACAAATGGGCTGGCGTACATCTCTAATGAAAATGTGGTAAAAAGCCTACAATTTTTTTATTTTTTTTTACTGCATATTTTCTTTAGTGCATCCTGCCCAAAGGCTGAAAAAAGGTAACCTGAGCTCTGTTAACTTCTTCTCTTTTTTTTTTTTTAGCTGTCTACAAAAGAATTAACTTTTGCATATGCACATATCTAGAGTCATTTTTGTACCTGAACCTTAACTGCATGGACAGTGTAATAGCATTATTGCCTCACAGCACTGAGGTCATGAGTTCAATTCCCACTATGGCCATAACTGTGTGAAGTTTGTATATTCTCCCCATACTTGCGTGGGTTTCCTATGGATACTCAGATTTCCTCCCAAAATACAGAAATATACTGGTAGGCTAATCGGCTCCAAACAAAATGAAACTTAGTGTGTACATGTGGTAGGGAATATAGCCTGTAAGATCCACTGGGGCAGGGACTGATCTGAATGGCAAAATATTTTCTGTGAAGCTCTGTGGAATATGTGTGCACCATATAAATAACTGGTAATAAATAATTTTCAATTGGAGAACAGACTTTTTTTTTTAAATTGGGTAGTTAATTTAAATATTTAATAATTTAAATGTTTAATAAACAAGGGTAATCCAGAAAGTAACGACCATTGGGCTACAAAAAATTTGCACTGATCCACAGCCACCAATGAACTTTTTACTGCTTATGGTTTAGTGCACCTACAATAAATGCAATGCTAGTAAATAATCCACTGTCCATGGATTAAGTTAGGTAAATACTACTCCAAGCACTCATCTATTACACATTGTTGCCGTTTCGGTTACAGTATTTGAAACATTTTATGATAACAGGATTGAAGGACACAATTTCTTTAATTAATGAGTGATATATTTTTCAAAAAAAGGATTAAAGTTTAAGCATTTTTAGCTATAGTTTTTTTTTTTTTTACCATACTATGCAATGAGGAAGGCTAGTCAGATGCTTGGCTGCATTGGGAGAGGAATCAGCAGCAGAAAGGGGTGGTCTTCAGTTTGCCGTCGGCTGGGCTCCCAACGACCACCATACCGGCGCCAGAATCCTGACCGCCGGCATAACAACAGCTTTTCTCCCTCTTGGGGGTCCGCGCCTGGAGGGAGAATAGATAGCGTGATGCGCATGGTGTGCGTGGCGCGCCACCGTGCACGCAGCGTGGCGAGCGCAGTGATCCCACATGGGGCTCATTTGCACTCGCCCAGCTGTCGGTATGCCAGCGGTCGGGAATCAGGCGCCAGTATGCTAGATTCAAAACAAAAAGAGTTCTTTTCGGGTATCTGAAATTGCGCAAAAATACCACCAGCAGCTTTAAGGTACACACAAACCCACACGGAGTATTTCTCCACGTTACTCCAAATATAATACAGTAGAACAAAGGTATTGGGGAATGTGTTCCCTCAAGCGCTAATCATTTAACACAGAAATGAACATGAAACAGAAAATGCAATACGTTCCTTATCTTGAAATGAACATCCAGAAAAAGAATCCGTCCTTTAACAGTGTGTATCCCCTTAGACAAGTTTGCATATGAAACGAAAAAAAAAGGGGATATCATGTGTAGTACATTTACAAATTTAATAGTACATCACACACATGGAATTGACATTTGACATTCAACAGAAATACATCTGACAATAGGGACTTGCACTGTCCTGTTTAGGGGAGAGTCAGAATAATTACCAGCGGGTCTGAGAACCGGTGCTGTAACAGTTCTCAAACAAGTTCTTTAAAGGTTACCAATCGTCTCTCCGGAAAAGTCAATTGGAGCCGGTTTCTGGTAGTCACCCAGCAATCCAGGTGTGACGACAGGAACTGCAATTGGTCCCCCAATAACCACCAACGCGTTTCCACCCGACTTGCTTCGGGTCTTTCTCAAGGTGAAGTCTGGCCGCCAGGAGCCCGACAGCCGGCATAACATACTACACCCGCAGAAAGAAAGAAGTAATAATGCCACTGTATAGGTCAATGGTACGGCCTCATCTAGAATACTGTGTTTAATTCTGGAGGCCATATCTTCAAAAGGATATTAATACATTAGAGACTGTACAAAGAAGGGCAACTAAGATGGTGCATGGCCTACATCACAAAACATACCCAGAAAGACAAAAAAAATCTCAATATGTCTAGTTTGGAGCAGAGACAGGAAAGGGGGGACATGATAGAAACTTTCAAATATATCAAGGGTTTTAACAAAGTCCAGGAGGGAAACATTCTCCAAATGAAAAGAAGCAATAGGGCACGAGGACATACACTGGGACTGGAGAGGGGGGGGGGGGGGGGGGGGAGGTTCAGCGGAAATTTGAGGAAAAATTACTTCACAAAAAGGGTAGTGGACAAGTGGAATAGCCTCCCATCAGAGGTGGTAGAGGCTAAGACAGAGCTATTTAAACATGCATGGGATAGACAGAAGGATATCCTTACAAAGGAATAAGGATCAAATAAGGTTTGAGGTTAAAATATGGTGAAAAAAAAAAAAAAAAGGGGGCAGACTAGATGGGCCAAGTGGTTCTGATCTCCTGTCAAATTCTATGTTTAAGCAGGATAAATATTGGTCACAGTGTTGTATTTTGAAATAAATATTAAAATGATGTTTGTTCAGGCACTGTTTAACCTACTTAACTCTTTAGGCAATGATGATGCAGCCAGCTCATTGCAATTAAACAGATTGGGTTATTTCCATTACAACATACAGTATTTAAAACTCACTCATTAAACTGGATTAGCTGGCAATGTGGCCTTGTTCTTTTGTCATTTGAATAGACAAAGAACACTTATTACAAGTGTTATTGGCAAGTTTAAATAACACTATAAAAACACAAAATATAAAGTATTTATTCAATTACAGTAAATATAAAAAGTAATTGTTACTTTCTTATTGATTCACTCATTTGTTACTGATTCTTTAATTTGAAAATGTCATTTAGAATGTAAGCTCTCACAAGCAGGGTTCTCTTCCCTCATGTGCTTTTACATCTCTTACTTAACCCATCTTCCTTTCAATATTTCCTTTGATGGCTCCAAATTTCTGCCACACTGTGTCAGTGCAGTTTACTGACACAGCAATGCTTATATACCCTGTACTTGTCCTATATTGTATTGAACCATAAGTCACTGTCTTCATGTTTTGCTTATTTGTTTACTCTGTATTTGGGCTCTGCGGATCCCATGTGGCGCCATGTAAATAAAGGATAATAATAATAATAATAATAATAGTACACTCCTGAATCACAACCATGCAAAGCGTTATATCATCAGGAATAAAGGGTAGGCTAACTGACTGCAGTGCTGACACTAAAACATCCTTAAATATTTTGCTCTATAAATTCCATGGTGATATAAACACAGGGTGACCCAAAAGTAGGTACACAATACAACAATGATCTTTCATTAGTCTTTTTTTTTTTTTGGGGCAGAATTGGAATGATGGCAGGGAATCTGAGTGAAGAACAAAGCAATACACTGGTGTAAAAACTGTATAAATATAGTAAAATAAATACAGTATATAATATAATCTAAACATATTATAAAAACTTATATCCAGTGGCGGCTGCTGCCCCAGAGCTGCAGCCCCATCCGTAGTGAGCAGTGGGCAGCTGGCCAGGACATATGAACATGCATGTGAAGTTGTATGTAACTTATGTACTGGCTCCCTTTCCCGGGAATCAACTGCTGCATGGAACGCACTGTCACTGCTCAGCCGGCCAACCGTCATTTAGCCAGCCCCCGGTATCCCATTGGCTGGTTTCACAGTCCGGGGGCAGGCTAAATAAGGATTGACAGGCTGAGCAGTGTGTGGCATGCCAGCATGGAAGGCTGCAAGATGAAATGTGTCTCCCTGCAGCTCAGCAAGCCTGCATTAAGCAACAACTGAATTGTTTCATTGGGTGCCATCTAGTGGCGGCCGCAGGGAGAAACAGTTGAATTCCCCCTAACAACAGCAAACTGATAACACAACTTATAACCATAGCTTGACTGAAATCATATGACCCCAGGGCAAAGGTCTTATTGGTGGGCTTTTATGCTCCTTTGCATAACAGCAGTCATATTGCTTCTGATTCCCAATGTAAAAAAAAGCTCATATTCCCTAGAAACCACTAAAAGACAAAAAAAATTAAAAATAAACATTTTATTACATTTACTATGTGTGACTGTTATGGACCCCATACATCACATATGTATTGGGGCAATGTCCCAATCCCTCAATGGCTAAGTCGAGAAGTCAGGAATATTAAACATGTTGACTAATTCTGATTCATCGATCCCGACTGAAAATATTCAGGATCAGCAAATCAGGCATTTTTAACATGTTTCATTTCCCCAATTCCCTGACAGATCACCGATCATCGCTGGCCACTGATCGTCAGAGATGGTAAGCGGCTTGGCAGTGATGGCAAGTCGTGGAATTGCTGATGCATGGGATCCATCACTTACAGTTTTATTTTTTCTGTATTTCAGAGCTTGGCCAACTATTACTTCCATAACTAAAATATGTTTAGATATATGGGAATCGGATTATGGTAAGACTATGTAAGGTTATGAATCAATTTAATCTAATAATTTATGACTCTTAGAGTGACCTTGTACAAGCAACTTATTTAAACATTGGACCGTTTGTCTTCCTAGGAGACCAAGGGGTTGGATATTAGCAATCTTAGGGTCTTCTCTATTGAGGCTCCACAATTAGGAGCTCTGTTGGTGTGCACACTGTCCTGTTGAGTCCAAGGCAATTACTCCTCAGGGCCTATTCACTCTGATTATTTTTTGTCACCTCCGCCCTCTGCATCTGCACCATGCCTTGTGTATCAGTGCCTACTTCCCTATAGATTGTAGGCTTGCGAGCAGGTCCTTCCTACCTCAATGACTATCTGTTATTAACTAGTTTTGTTTTTTTCACTGTATTCTCCAATTGTTTTGTTTTGTTATCACTGTGTCCAATTGAAAAGTACGATGGAATTTGCTGTGCTATATAAAAATATGTTAATAAATAAATAAATAATAAATACCTTACCTTGTAATATAATATGGTCAGTGAGAGAAAGAAAAAGAGAAGAAGACACCAATGAGTAAAGAAAAGAAGAACAGCAATAAATATGTAGTAAAAACAAAGAGTGACATAGACCGGAGGTTAGGAAGATCAAATAAATAGGGTAAATTGGGAGTAAAGATATATTAATCCTTAACGCAATCCTTTCAATAGCTGCACAACCTTCTAGGACCAGCTGATCTCACCTGGTTCTTCTTGCTTTTGCCTATCCTGGTCTCCCATTGTATTACCCTGCCACTTATGGCTGTTGAACCTTATCTTGAGTCTGAGCCCAGCATAATCTAAACCTCTTTATGATGGGTGATTATACCACTCACAACAGAATTTTAAATATGGAGCCATAACATGCCTGGAACTGACATGAGGAGATGACCTTCTACCTGCTTGAGGCTGCTTTTCCTATATTTACTGATCAGCAGATAAGCAAAACACATTTATGTAAATAAAAGTATAAGGTGCATATTATTGCTAGTATACCTTTACACTATCATTCTTCTCTATCATCACCCATGCAGAAAATTATGCTAATACAACAACTTCTTAGCTATTTGCCAAACTTTCATTTAACCACTTTCATTTAACCAACGTTGGTTAACAGGGTAAGTCTTTTAAAGAAACAGTAAGATGAGATATTGTATAAATTATAACTTTTACTTATACTTAACAATTCATGAACAAAAAAAAAATTATAGTGTAAATACAAGAAAACAATTATAGTTACATGTCTCAGCGGCGTGTAATGCTTCCATTCCAAGTCTCCTCCTGAACCCACTTCAGCCTCGATATTTACACTTTTCTGTCAGATGATGTCATCAAGACCCATCTATAGATCTATTGGAAAGTAACCTTGAAAGACATGTGAAAGCCTATGCGCGTGTCTTACTTCACTTGGCATGTGCCCATATTATATCAAAAGACCTTGACAGTGGCCATTTGAAACTTATAACTTCATCATTGTCTAGGAGCCACCCTAAATTAATTTCTAAAACTTAATAAGACATCTTGCACTATTTCCACATATAACCACTCTAACATTCACATGTTGTTTATATACAGTATCTGAGTAAAGTACATCAGTTATTATCTTTATTGGTACATACATATGTATTTATGTATCTAAATATCAAGGGTGTTTTAACAGAGGGGACCCGCTTGCAGCCTCTGCTGCGGGCCCCCTCCTCCCCGGCAGCAAGTAGACTCGGGCATAATGCCAAAGCCTACTGCACATGCGCAAGTCTCCGAGAACATGGCACCCATGTCTTGTTCCTGGGGACATCTCCAGTGCACTTGCGCCATTTTCCAAGTGATATGTGCCAGCACTGCAGTGTCACCATTGCGAGACTCCGGAGGGGTAAGTATAATATATAGGTGCAGAGTGTGAGGTGTGGGCCCCCTGAAGCATCTATGCTAGCTATATATATATATATATATATATATATATATATATATATATATATATATATATATATATATATATATATATATATATATGCAATAATCCTCACCATGAGGCCCTGGCCGGGGCTATGGTTAGGAAGAACCAGCCCTCCATGATGCAAATTGAGGTAGCTTTTAATGTCCTTATTCCTTAGACAAGTCACATATGAGTAAACATGAACAATGCATAGCTACTTATCAGCCTTGAAATCCGACATGACCTGGGGAATACATTCCTGACCTGGTCAGGAATGTATTCCCCAGGTCATGTCGGATTTCAAGGCTGATAAGTAGCTATGCATTGTTCATGTTTACTCATATGTGACTTGTCTAAGGAATAAGGACATTAAAAGCTACCTCAATTTGCATCATGGAGTGCTGGTTCTTCCTAACCATAGCCCCGGCCGGAGCCTCATGGTGAGGACTATTGTATACAATTGTGCTAACCGAGCACCCATGGACTAATAAGATCATACTTGGTGTTTGTGCAGTCTATTTACAAATATATATATATATATATGTATATGTCGGACAAGCGGCGGCACTCAGACGACTGGAATAAATTACTCGTACACTCCCGTGGTGTGTCATATTATATAATCCACTATTGTTGATTTACTTGTATCTTAACGAAAGAGTTTAAGTGAATAACTCTGAAACATTGACACACCACGGGAGTGTACGAGTAATTTATTCGAGTCGTCTGAGTGCCGCTGCTTGTCCAACATATCTGCTCCACCTCCGGTCCGGAGAGTGGTAATTGGAAGGCACCGACGCAAACAGTCTTCACAGAGGTGGAGTACCGGCTCCCAACATACTTATATATATATATATATATATATATATATATATATATATATACATACATACACACAGGGCAGACTGGGGCTGCTTTTCGGCTCTGGCATTGTGTACGCAACGCGCAAGGGGTCGTGCCATGAATCCATGTCCCCATATTTCTTTAAAACAGGGACTTCGAGCAGGAGGAGAGACTGCTCACGGGGGCTTATTGCGAGTTGGTGTGTGTGTGTGTGTGGGGGGGGGGTTTGATCAAAGTAAAACAAGTTTTATATTTCTTCTTCAAAAATAAGTGATCTCATCACATTCCTCATTTTGTTCAGTAACAGGGTGTTCTTTTCTGTAGCAACAGAAACAATAGCAATAGCAACAAACAAACATGTTATATTTAAATAAATATTACTTTCTTTATTTCTCAAGGTTATCCCATTAGCCCAACACCACACTCTAATATCTTTCACACAGGTATTACATTTATATCCATCTACTAAGACGCAGTACAATAAAATACTTTTTTTAATACATCAGGAATTAATATAAAAGAAGGACTAGAGAGATATTGTTAGCTTGTATCAATATTTTAGTAAAAGACATACCAATAATAATGCCCTACCACAGTTTACGCTAGAGGGCACCCCTAGGATTAACAGTAATGGCCGCCCCCTACCTGCCTAATTTTATTATTTTTATTGATCTGTCACTGACAAGGTTACTGGCTGCACTGAACACTCTTTCGGAGTGCACGCTGGAGGGGGAGGGGGGGGGCAACTTAAGTAAAATAAAGCCAGTTCGTGCAAGGGCCTCCAAATTGCTTCTTTTTCCTGCCAGTATACATACAGACTGTCTGACATGCCTACTTGGATGCTGTGACGATATAATCCTCCACCATTCTTTCAACGGTGACAGCATCATATGCAGTGAAAAGAGAGATGTCAGTAATTGTTGGCAGGTCCTTCAGTCCAAAGCTGTTGACGTGTCACGTTCCACTTGAGCTGACAATTTTCTCACCAGCAGGTCTTTGCACCTCTGCAGACTTGTGTCCGTCGGGAAGAGAGATACAGTACAACGTAGGCTTTAAACCTAGGATCGAACATGGTGGCCAAAATGTAGTGATCTGATTTCAACAGATGGACCACCACATAGTGGAATCGCTCCGTCTTAGCTCCTCCTTCAATTTCTTCAGCTGCTTCCGCAAAAGCCTGATGAGGGGAATGCCCTGACTGAAGCAGGCAGTGTCTGAACTGACTTCACATGTGGCAAGTTCGAAGGGTTGGAGAACCTTGCACAAGATGGAAATTATTCTCCATTGCGCTTGAGTCAGGTACATTCTCCCACCTTTGCCTATCTCATGGATGGATGTATAGGTTTGAATGGCCTTTTACTGCTCCTCCATCCTCTGAAGCATATAGATGGTTGAATTCTACCTTGTTACTACTTCTTGCTTCAGGTAATGGCAAGGCAGGCTCAATAGTGTTTTCTGGTGCTCCAGTCTTCGGCACGCAGTCGTTAAATGTTGAAAGTGGCCCGCAATTTTTCGGGCCACTGACAGCATCTCCTGCATGCCCCTATAATTTTTCAAAAAATTCTGAACCAAAAAATAAATTGTGTGAGCAAAACATGGGACGTGCTGGAATTTGCCCAGATGTAATACTCGCACAATATTGGTGGTGTGTCAGATATCACAAATCCTCAGGAGGGTCAGAAGTGGGGTAAGCCATTGTGTGATAATGTCCCTCAGTTTCTGTAAGAGGTTCTCAGTGGTGTGCCTCTTACGGAAAGTGGCGATACACAGCGTAGCCTGCCTAGGAATGAGTTGGCATTTGTGAGGTGCTGGTGCCGCTGCTGTTGTTGCTGCCAAAGGCAATACATCTACCCAGTAGGCTGTCACAGTCATGTAGTCCTTAGTTTGCCCTGCTACACTTGTCCACGTGTCCGTGGTTAAGTGGAAAGGGGGTACAACTGCATTTTTCAGGACACTGAGGACACTTTTGTTAATGTCCCTGTACAGACCGGGAATAGCTTGCCTAGTGAAGTGGAATCAAGATGGGATTTGGTACCAGGGACACAGTATGTCCATCAACTGTCTAAATCCCACTGCGCTAATTGCGGATACCGGATGCATGTCTAACACTAGCATAGTTGTTATGGCCTCAGTAATCCGCTTTGCAATAGGGGGACTGTTGTCATATTTAATCTTCCTCGCAAAGGACTGCTGGACAGTCAATTGCTCAGTTAAAGTAGTACAAGTGGTCTTCCCACTTACTCTCTGGGATGACGGTTGACTCCCAGCAGCAATAACAGCAGCAGCAGTAGTAGGTGTAGCACTCAAGGATCCTCCGGAGGAATCCCGGATAGGAGAGGACTCGTCAGTCATGCCAGTGACATGGCCTGCAGGACTATTTCTGATCCTGACTGAGGAGGAAATTGACAGTGAGGGAGTTGGTAGTGTGGATTGCAGGAGCTTAGATACAACAGGAAAAAGTGATTTAGGTGTCACTGGACTGCTTAAGCTCTTACCCAAAGTTTCGTATAAGTGACATATAAGGGAGGATGTTCCCAGGTGGTTAACATCCTTACTCCTACTTATTATGGATTGACAAAGGCAACACATGGCTTGACACCTATTGTCTGGATTTGTGGAGAAATAATTCCACATCGAAGAGGTGGATTTTTTGGTATTTTGCCCAGGCATGACAATGGGCTTTTTCATCCCATGGACAACATCAATCTCCACTGGTGCCTTATTCAAACAAACCACATCACCATCAGAATCCTTATCGTCGACTTCCTCCTCAGTGTCAGCTACACCAATATCCTCTTCATCCAGGTGTACTTCTACAGTGACATCCTCAGTCTCGATATCAGTAACTAGACTGGCAGTGCTCCTCACAGCACTTGCAGAGGGTGTGCAAAATGGTGGTAGGAACCTTCTCTTCCCACACAGTCTTGGGAAGGTCAGGCCTAGACATCGCAACCGCTTGGACTCTCCTTGGGGATTTGTGATATCTCTGAGTCTGAACGCACAGTTGTTTTTTCCTGTGCTTTAACAAGGTTAATTTTTTTTTTTTCGAGAGGGAGGAGGGCTTTCATCCTCATGAGAAGCTCAACCACCAGTCATGAACATAGGCCAAAGCCTTAGCCTTTCCTTGCCACTTAGTGTCGTGAATGGCATATTGCCAATTTTACGTTTCTCATGAGATAATTTCTTTTTTTTTTGGTTCTTAATTTTTGCTTCTTGGATTTTACATGCCCTCTATGACATTGAGCATTAGCCTTAGCAGACAATGTTGATGGAATTGCATCATCAATGTCATGACTGGTGGCAGCAGCTTCAGCACTAGTACTAGGAAGTGGTTCCTGATCTTTCACTATTTTTTCCTCAAAATTTTTGTTCTCCATTTCACAGGACAGTGCCCCTTTATTATTACAGCACAAAGAACAGTGGCCCTTTAGTTTTATAGCACCTGACAGGGCCACAGCGATCCTTTATTTTTACAGCACCTGACAGGGACAGAGCGCTTTTTTTTTACAGCACCCGACAGGGACACAGCGTTCCTTTATTTTTACAGCACTTGACAGGGACACAGCGTGCCTTTTTTTTTTACAGCACCTGAAAGGGACACAGCATTCTTTTATTTTCTCAGCACCGACAGGGCCACAGTGTTCCTTTATTTTTACAGCACCCCTGTATTTTTTACAGCATACAGGACAGGGCCATAGCGTTCCTTTATTTTTACAGCACCCCTATATTTTTACAGCTCACAGGACAGTGCCCCTTTATTTTTACAGCACACAGGACAGCGCTCCTAACTGCACAGGGCAGCACCCCTGTACAGCACCCCAAACAGCACAGGGCAGCACCCCTGTACAGCACAGGAGAGCAACACCAAAGTACATCACACCAAATGGCACAGGACACCACAGGACAGCACCCCTGTACAGCACCCCTAACAGCACACAGGACAGCAACACCCCTAAAGAGCACACACTGACCCCAACCGATGCCATGACCCACCGAGAGACAGAGGTCTGTCTCCCCCACTCTCCAAGTCTGGAGTGAAAATGGCGGCGACAAGCGGCTCCTTATATGGAATCCAGAACTCACGAGAATCCAACAGCGCGATGATGATGTTTTGCCTCGTTCTGGGATCCGAGTTTGGCGGGAAGTCCCAAGCCGGACTTGAATCTGGGCTCGGATCCTGAAGTCCAGGAGTGTTCAGATCTCGGAGATCCAAACCCACTCATCCCTATTTCTAATATATAATAAGTAGGAAAGCTTACAGGGGCAGTATGTACATGTCCTACCCGTTTAAAAACTATTCAAGATGGCATATGGTACAGTATGGTGGAAATATTTTGCAGTTACTGGTACTTTTTGAGCTGACAGTATCAACACAAGCATCCAAGTGCTTCCTCCAAACAAGTTCCATCGTAGGCACGTGCATAATGGGACATTTGCCACTGAGTCTGACTGTAGGTTTATAAAGGAAGCAGTGGTATAACCTAAAGGTAAGTTCTTCTACACAATATATGATTCATGTTGGTAACTGCACACAAAAATTCTGTCTGTCTAGTATCAAAGCAGTTCAACAGATATTTGATTAGAAATTAGAGGAAGATGACTTCAGAAAGTAATTAATAAACATTTAAACGTTTGCTTCATCTGGATTCGATTAGTTTTGCCTTCAATAAAGACTATAGACTAGAATATATCACTGTATCCTAACTGATGAAATAAAATATGATAGTACTGTATAATTGCTGAGTAACTACAAGGTAGTCCTAGCAACCAGATGGAAAAATAACTTCATCGGCTCCTGATGCTATACCCTTACAGGATCTGGAATTCAGATTCTAAATTCCATGTTATCTCTAACCTAAAATAAGAAAAGTAAAAAAAAAGTAAAAATTCAGGGACATAATAGTATGAGTTTGATAGCATGCATGCAATCTATTCATAGTGTCAGTTTGAGCGACACCTTCCATCCTCTCAGCTGTTGTTCTTTTGTAATCGCCACATCATAACTCTGAACAGATAGTGCCTGAAAATAATATATAACCTGAGTAAATGAAACATTCTGAATGGAGAGAGAGAGAGAGAGAGAGAGTGAGGTTCTACACTAAAACTAGAATAATGGGATATGTTCATGATGCTGGTGGTCGGAATGCCGGCAGTTGAAATCCCGGTTCCAGAATTTCGACAGCTGTCATCCTGATCCAGTGCCGCGCACTGTTAGGGTTAGGCCGTGGGGGATGGGGGGTTTAGGTTAAGGCATCACCGGGGAGGGTTAGGGTTGGGCTGCGGGGAAGGGAGGGTTAGGTTAAGGCCCCACCAAAGAGGGTCAGGCTGCTAGGAGGGAGAGGGGGGTTAGGGTTAGGCTGTCAGGGAAGAGGGGAGGGTTAGTATACTTACCAAACCTCTGTTGGGATTCGTTCCATCGATATGCCGCTGTCGGTCTTCTGACCATTGGCAACCCGAATGCTGGTCACTCATATCACACCCACAATAAATTACAACAAGGGTACACCGCACACTGTTATATTACTTTTAACTAATTGAGTTAAAAGAAAAATTAGCAAATTGGTGTTATTAACTCTCTTACTTCTTTTTGGTAAAGCCAATCTTCTTGTGGTTTATGCAAACGCATCACATATCATTGTGTTTTATATATAGGTATACAGTATATTATAAGAGCATGATCATGCCCCTATATTATGACTGAATTGAATATACAGTATTCCGCTGGGGCATGGTGTTTTTAAGGGACTACAAATCAAAAGTAATTGGATATACTGAGCTGAAATTTGACATGTCCACATAGGTTTAGGCACTAGGAGTGGGCTAAGATTAGGCTGCAGGGGGGGGGGGGGGCAAATTAGGATTACACTGTAAGGGGAGGGTAAGGCCAGGCACTAAGGAGGTACAGTTAGGGTTGGGCACTGAAGGGGGACAGTTATGGTTAGGCTGGAGTCATGGAGCGGTTAGGGTTAGGTTGCATCTAAGAAGGTTTAGGGTTAGGCAGGTAGGGGGAAAGGTTTAGTGTACTTACCCACTGAGTGCCAGGATCCTGACCATTGGCACGCCACTGTCAGTCTATTGAACACCGGCATGGTAAGCACTGGGATCCAGTACCAAACTCCATTGTACATGTCAAGTAGTGTCCTCTTCTGTTTGTAGTGTAAAGAGATTTACTTTAATGGAGTAATATGGCAGAATTCTCCCTGCTCACCATTCTCTTCTGTGAACTGAAGGGAAATCCGCCATATTTCCATCATACTGTGAGGCAGATGATGAGATTTTGGAGCTGAGGGGGGAAGGGGGAGGGGCACGATTTAGCTTCAGGGAGATGGGGTGATTGGAGCCTGTAGACAGCAGGGAGGAGATGAGTGAGGTGATCAAGGACTGGAGGTGGAAGTGAGGAGGATAGTGAGGTCAACTGAGACCGGATATAGCAGGAAGGGGGTGGTCAAAGCTTGGCCTAGTGCCCAACTAACGATGGCCCATCCCTACTGCTCATGGCTAGTGCCCACAATGACCATGGATCTAGTGCCCAACAATGGAAACACAATAAAAGAATCAACAAAATGTCCCCAGTGGGTCCTTACCTGTTTATCTTTAGGTGAACCAGTCCTGGGTCAGCCATAGCTACCCATGCTGCGTTCACTACCTCAAGGCTCTCAGCAGTATTCGCCCAAGGTGGACCAATTCCCACCGCCTCAGGGCAGCCATTAATCTGCGCCTAAGGCAAGCCAATCCCCGTCACCTCAGCAGTATTCACACAGGAAGCAGTAGCCTGTTTTAGCTCTTTTACAATGGGGCACTGGTGTGTCTTTGTTTTTTACCTTGGTGAGAGGTTGCTCATGCACCATTTTTGTGCCACTGATGTGCCACTTTTATTGAATTCGAGGAGATTCAGGCTCTCCATCAGCTTCATGGAGCAGCAATGAGAAGTCATTACTGCTGGACCATGATTGCAACTGGACTTCATTGCCTTGGTGTGGCTTAACTCCCCCTGGATTCAGGACCACTCATGTACTGGTGGTTGTCAGGTCCCACTGCATAAGTGGTTGAGGCATGAATCCCTCTGGATTTGGGCTGGCCACTCTGTTTAGGGTTTCCATGACACACTGCTACAGAGGCAACAGGGAAGAGGTGAGTGAGGTGCTCAATTCTCTTATTCATCACAACCGTGTGCTGTTTGTCTCCTGCATCAAGTCCTGCATATCACATATCTGGCCCCAATAAACCGGTGCGATTATCTACAGTCTGCACTCCTGTATTCAGGGCTCCTGTTGCCAGTATCACTATCCGCTGTCTGCTAACAACTTATGTTATCAGCCTGTGTCAATGGTCCTGTGGCCAGTGCTCTCCTACTGTCTGCTTCTACACCACTCACCTATCCCATCGCCGTGGACAAGCCTGAGCTGGAGCTCACTCCATTACCCATTTCCAGTACTACCATTCCAGCATTACAAGGATGCTATCATTCTACCATTTCTTCACTTCTATATCTGTTTATAATAAAGTATCTGCCTGAGTTCTGCAACTCCTGTGTGTCACATTATGCCTCAGTGTTAGTCCTCTTACCTGCTAATTGCAAGTCCATGTCAATGGACTCAGCTTCTATTAAGTCCCGGTCTGATCCAGCCTGCATCCCTCTCTGGTTCCAGCCTGCTCCAGTCTGCATTCTCCAGTTTGTACCAGTCCCGTCCGTGGTGCCAGTCTTGAGTCCAACAAATAAGGAATCTGACACACAGTCTTGCCAGACCATATTTGCTTGAGGACATTGGTTAACTTTGAAAAACTAGGAAATATTTTAAAAAGTATTTTTGCCACTCATTACCAAACTGTAGTTTGCCAAAATTAAAATGTATAGCCATAAATTATCCTTTCACTACCCCCTTACCCACTGCCCTGCAGTACGGGGAAGAGCCCTGGTGCTATTGATGCCAGGACTGATTGTACATGGATGTAGGGGAGTACATTATTTTTTAGAGAGCCAAACTTCCCTGGTAATACCATCCCTTGTGCCAACCAGCCTGGGGCTATTTGGAATCATGGTGTGGGAACCTGCATACAGCAAAGTCCCTCTCTATGGTTCCAGCAATCCACATCATTTCCCCTCACCATTTGGGGGTAACCAGCACTGGGCTGTAAGTGCACATGTTTCATTTTTGGAAAACTACAGCTGGCTTAGTGCCAGGGCAAGTTGGTACTTGTGGTTGATCAAGTACCAGCAGGACCTGGTTGCTATTTTTGGCAGTCAGGTAATGCTGGGACATTTAGTTTGCCAAAGACAAAATGTATGTTAACACAACTCATTACCCCTGTACTCGCTGCCCTGGGGAACAGGACTGGTCATACACAGGAGGACAGGGCAGGGGGACAGCAAGGGTATTGTTGCACACCTGACTTTTGGAAAACCAACCCTAGTACTAACCAACCTCAGGTTGTCTGGATTTATGATGTGGGTACCTGTGCCACTGCGCCAGTGATTACCTATTCCCAGGGCCGGATTAACAATGGGGCGGATGAAGCTGCAGCTCCAGGCCTCCCATTGAAAATAGGCCCACAGAGTTCCCTGCAGCGCAGCCAGCGTTGACAGGAAAAAGAAATCCTGTCACCACCAGCCCAGCTAACTCGCAGCCCGGCCACCAGAAATAACATCACCACTGTTCCCTGCCGGCCGAGAGAAGCCTGTCCTGCGCCAGATGCCCCTGGACCCTACCTAACAACCAACTCAATGACCTGTGAGATGCTCCATCCCTTAGTGTCAGAAGCTCCGGCTGATTATTCCTGCATCAGGCGGAAGGGGTGTGTGTGATCCAGGTGCTCTGCATTTCCGTGGCAGCCAGGGGGTCCGGGTGCTCAGAGTTCCGTGACCAGCTCCGAGTGCCATGGTGGGGAGATGGGTGCAGCTTCTGCTCTAAGCTGCTACAAGTGGCACGTGTTCATGCGGTGGTGAGGGGTTGGGGATCGGTGCTTTGTTTTCCCATGGGAGTGGTGGGTGTCCAGGTGTTCAGTATTCCCACGATGGGGGGGGCACTGTGTTCAGAGATCCTGCTACACGAGGGGCATGCTCTGTGATCCTGGGGGGCTGCTGCTCAGATGGCTCGCAGCTGGCCAGCTCTGAGTAGGTCAGTGGTGGGAAGATGGGTGCTGCTTCTGCTCAGCTGCTACAAGCATGATTGCTTGTTGTGGACTAGGGACAGCCGCATGGTGCCGGCAGATACTGAATTATTACTGATTAACTGGTCAATTCAAGATCTGGGCAGTCAGAATGACAACACCGGAATCCCAACATTATATGGAAAACGGACAATGGCATCCCAAATAGGGGCACCAGCCCAGCACCGGAATCCGGAAGGGGGGGTTTAGGCTGCAGGGGGGATTATGTTTAGACTGCGTGGAGGATGGGGGGGGGTTTAGGTTTAAGCACCCTCCAGGGACGGTTAGAGTTAGGCTGCCAGGGAGGGGTAGGAGGGTTAGGTTTAGGCTGGGGGAGAAGGTCTTACCCTGATGGGATTCCGATCATCAGGATGCCACGGTCGGTATTCTGACAGCTGGCATTACAAATGCCAGCAAATCAGTACCAACCCGCCAGTTTGTATTGACGCATCAGTGATGGAATCATACCTGGATTTAAAGTAACCAGTATTTTTTTTTTTTTTTTTTTTAAGACAGGAGCTTGAAATACAATAGTGTTGTAGCATGTTAAAGAGCCATTTAAATTAAAATAATATGTATGTATATATTATGGGACCCTGAAAAAGTGTAGCAGGACCCCAATTTGTGCAGGGTATGAGGTGTGAGTAGGTAACATAGTGATGTAGTGTTGGGAGGTAGTTTGGGCAGGTATGGTGTGGTGATGTAATGTGGGAAGGTAGCCTAGTGATATAGGGCCTAATTCAGACCTGATCGCTGTTATGCGAATATGAAAGGTGGCCGATTATCGATAGACTGCGCATGCGTATGGATCGTAATGCGCAGGTGCGAGGTCAAACTGGGAAAGAAATCAGCATGTTTTTTTATTGGTAGGCGTACACAGATTGATTGACAGGAAGTGGACGTTTGTGGGTGGTAACTGACCATTTTCTGATAGTCAGGAAAAACGCAGGCGTTCCCAATCGTTTTCAGGGATGGTGTGTGACGTCAGCCCTGGACCCGAACAGCCTAATTCTTTCGCACTGTAGGAGTAAGTCCTGGGCTATGCACAGACTGGAAAAATCATTAGCTAGTGAGTGAGTTGTGAACGGATTTGCAGCTGGACGGCATTTGCAAAGATTTTCGCATGGCGTATGCAGACTTGAACAGGGCGGTTTTTCACTCTGTCTGGGCGGCGACTATCGGATTGCAAACCTCTGCAAATTCCCAGAGGAGCGAACAGCTCTGAATTAGGCCCATAGGTGGTCATTCCGAGTTCTTCGCTCGCAAGCTGCTTTTAGCAGCTTCGCACACGCTAAGCCGCCGCCTACTGGGAGTGAATCTTAGCATATTAAAATTGCGAACGAAAGATTAGCAGAATTGCGAATAGACAGTTCTTAGCAGTTTCTGAGTAGCTCCACACTTACTCGGCATCTGCGATCAGTTCAGTGCTTGTCGTTCCTGGTTTGACGTCACAAACACACCCAGCGTTCGCCCAGACACTCCTCCGTTTCTCCAGCCACTCCCGCGTTTTTCCCAGAAACGGTAGCGTTTTTTCACACACGCCCATAAAACGGCATGTTTCCGCCCAGAAACACCCACTTCCTGTCAATCACATTACGATCACCAGAACGAAGAAAAAACCTTGTAATGCCGTGAGTAAAATTCCTAACTGCATAGCAAATTTACTTGGCGCAGTCGCACTGCGGACATTGCGCATGCGCATTAGCGACTATTCGCTCCATTGCGGCAAAAAAATAACGAGCGAACAACTCGGAATGACCCCATAGTGCGGGAATATAGTTTAAGTAGGTAACATAGGGATGTGGTGTTGATCAGTGAGCTCTCTCCTCCGGTTAGCTGGTCGTCAGGCTCCTGCTCTGTGACCCCGGTCAGCTGTGCTGCAGACTGCTACCTCACTTGACTGCATATGAGAGACCTGTTTACAGTACAACTGATCTGGGTCACAGAGCAGGATCCTGGAGACCAGCTGACTGGAGGAGAGAGCTCACCGGACAGGTAAGTGTAAGCGGAGGTGGGTGTGGGTGTGTGTGTGTGTGTGTGTGTGTGTGTGTGTGGGGGGATAGCTGGTGGCAGCACATGCGCTGTACAATCTTGGTATTTTTCTCGAAAAATACCCTGAGAATTGTTGTAACAGTATTCACAGGGACAGAGCTTTCTCGCAAGCTCTGTCCCTGTATGCGATAATTGATACATTCCTGTGATGTATTCAATTATCACAATACGATTTTGGTCAAATGTATCACACCAGCATCTCTCATGTGGATTGTGTTAAATATGCCCCATAGTGTGGAGATGGTCTATTTACTAAGCCTCGGACGGAGATAAAGTACCAGCCAATCGTCTCCTAACTGCCATGTCACAGGCTGTGTTTGAAAAATGACAGTTTGGAGCTGATTGGCTGGTATTTTATCTCCGTCCACTTTACCTCCATCCAAGACTTAGTAAATAGACCCCACCGTGAAGTGATGTAGTGTGGGGAGGATGTGCAGTGATGTACAGTAGTATACCACCACACACCCCTGCCCACACAGGGAGAAATTCTCTGTGGCGCTAGTCACACCCACTGCGCTGCAACAATAGGCCCTTCAAAAAT
Source organism: Pseudophryne corroboree (assembly GCF_028390025.1). Classification (NCBI taxonomy): domain Eukaryota; kingdom Metazoa; phylum Chordata; class Amphibia; order Anura; family Myobatrachidae; genus Pseudophryne; species Pseudophryne corroboree. Next base: position 276,647,792 of record NC_086445.1, read on the forward strand.
TTCAGCTCCAGGCCAATGTGGACATTAATCTGGCACTGCCTATTCCGACCCTGGCAATATTAGGTAGGCACGTCTTAAGTCCTTTCCCTGCTGTGTTCAGTTGTTATTATCAGGTCCTAGTTGTCCTTCCTCTTCCTAGTGTTGTCCAACCTGCGTGTACAACATCCTGTATCCAGAAGGTGCGATCAGGTGGAGCAAAGTAAGCACCATTCTACACCATCATCCTCCACTCACACATCTCAGAAATGTACTAAGAAGCTTTTAAGAATATAACAGAACAGCATCCTTCCCAACATGACCCTCTCCAGGAGGTACAGAAGGCTCTGCTCCTGGACTTCCCTCTTAAGACTCCTTTCTTATCCATTAACCTGTTCAAAACAGGTGCCGGCAATCATAAATTCAGAGAGAAGTCCAGAGGCAGAGCATTGTGTCCCTCCTGGAGAGGGTCATGTAGGGAGGTATGGAACAGATGGAAGGCATATAGCTGCTAGAGGAAAACGTTACAGTCTGCAGCTCATTTCTCACACATTCACTCAAACAGGTGTGAATCATTAGATCGACACTGTGTAGGTCGACAATGTTTAGGTCGACCACTATAGGTCGACAGTCACTAGGTCGACAGGGTTGGAAGATCGACAGGGTTTCTAGGTCGACAGGTCAAAAGGTCGACATGAGTTGTTGTTTTTTTGTCGTTTTTTGCGTACAGTGACCGGAAAGCCAAATTAGTGCACCGTGTCCCCTCGTATGGCTCGCTCCGCTACCGCTTCACTCGGCACAGATTACCGTTCCAATCGTAGTCCACGTGGATCATTAAGTATGAAAAAGTAAAAAAAAAAGATTTAAAAAAAAAACATTTTGACCTGTCGACCTAGCACATGTCGACATAAAATCCCTGTCGACCTTCTAACCCTGTCGACCTAGTGACTGTTGACCTATAGTGGTCGACCTAAACATTATCGACCTAGACAGTGTCGATCTTCAGACCGGATCCCCACTCAAACACTACTCAGCAGTAATCAAAGTGTGGATCATAATGCTCTGCTTAAACTCTTTAAATATTGGTGAATTTATATAAAATCTAGTGTACCCCATAAAGCAATACACAATATTTTTATACAGCATGTACAACCTACTTATCATTGTTATTTAATACAGCTGCATACAGACATAGGGGCAGATTTACAAGAACCTCTAGTGCAGTCTAGAAAAGGTGAAATCACCAGCCTGCAGGTGGTAAATGTGAGTGCTGTGGTCTCTACAGAACATTGGGGCAGATGTATTAACCTGGGGAAGGCATAAGGAAGTGATAAACCAGTGATATGTGCAAGGTGATAAAGGCACCAGCCAATCAGCTCCTAACTGTTAATTTACATATTGGAATTGATTGGCTGGTGCCTTTATCACCTTGCACATATCACTGGTTTATCACTTCCTTATGTCTTCTACAGGTTAATACATCAGCCCCATTATATGTTCACGGATGAATAAAATAGATGAATGGGTGAATAAAAATAAGATTTTACTTACCGATAAATCTATTTCTCGTAGTCCGTAGTGGATGCTGGGGACTCCGTCAGGACCATGGGGGGGGGGATAGCGGCTCCGCAGGAGACAGGGCACAAAAGTAAAAGCTTTAGGATCAGGTGGTGTGCACTGGCTCCTCCCCCTATGACCCTCCTCCAAGCCTCAGTTAGGATACTGTGCCCGGACGAGCGTACACAATAAGGAAGGATTTTGAATCCCGGGTAAGACTCATAGCAGCCACACCAATCACACTGTACAACCTGTGATCTGAACCCAGTTAACAGCATGATAACAGCGGAGCCTCTGAAAAGATGGCTCACAACAATAATAACCCGATTTTTGTACCAATAACTATGTACAAGTATTGCAGACAATCCGCACTTGGGATGGGCGCCCAGCATCCACTACGGACTACGAGAAATAGATTTATCGGTAAGTAAAATCTTATTTTCTCTAACGTCCTAGTGGATGCTGGGGACTCCGTCAGGACCATGGGGATTATACCAAAGCTCCCAAACGGGCGGGAGAGTGCGGATGACTCTGCAGCACCGAATGAGAGAACTCCAGGTCCTCTTTAGCCAGGGTATCAAATTTGTAGAATTTTACAAACGTGTTCTCCCCCCGACCACGTAGCTGCTCGGCAGAGTTGTAATGCCGAGACCCCTCGGGCAGCCGCCCAGGATGAGCCCACCTTCCTTGTGGAATGGGCATTTACATATTTTGGCTGTGGCAGGCCTGCCACAGAATGTGCAAGCTGAATTGTACTACACATCCAACTAGCAATCGTCTGCTTAGAAGCAAGAGCACCCAGTTTGTTGGGTGCATACAGGATAACAGCAAGTCAGTTTTCCTGACTCCAGCCGTCCTGGAAACCGATATTTTCAGGGCCCTGACAACATCTAGCAACTTGGAGTCCTCCAAGTCCCTAGTAGCCGCAGGTACCACAATAAGCTGGTTCAGGTGAAACGCTGACACCACCTTAGGGAGAAACTGGGGACGAGTCCGCAGCTCTGCCCCGTCCGAATGGACAATCAGATATGGGCTTTTGTGAGACAAAGCCGCCAATTCTGACACTCGCCTGGCCGAGGCCAGGGCCAACATCATGGTCACTTTCCATGTGAGATATTTCAAATCCACAGATTTGAGCGGTTTAAACCAATGTGATTTGAGGAATCCCAGAACTACGTTGAGATCCCACAGTGCCACTGGAGGCACAAAAGGGGGTTGTATATGCAGTACTCCCTTGACAAACTTCTGGACTTCAGGAACTGAAGCCAATTCTTTCTGGAAGAAAATCGACAAGGCCGAAATTTGAACCTTAATGGACCCCAATCTGAGGCCCATAGACACTCCTGTTTGCAGGAAATGCAGGAATCGACCGAGTTGAAATTTCTTCGTGGAGCCTTCCTGGCCTCACACCACGCAACATATTTTCGCCACATGTGGTGATAATGTTGTGCGGTCACCTCCTTCCTGGCTTTGACCAGGTTAGGAATGACCTCTTCCGGAATGCCTTTTTCCCTTAGGATCCGGCGTTCAACCGCCATGCCGTCAAACGCATCCGCGGTAAGTCTTGGAACAGACATGGTACGTGCTGAAGCAAGTCCCTTCTTAGCGGCAGAGGTCATGAGTCCTCTGTGAGTATCTCTTGAAGTTCCGGGTACCAAGTCCTTCTTGGCCAATCCGGAGCCACGAGTATAGTTCTTACTCCTCTACGTCTTATAATTCTCAATACCTTGGGTATGAGAAGCAGAGGAGGGAACACATACACCGACTGGTACGCCCACGGTGTTACCAGAACTTCCACAGCTATTGCCTGAAAGTCTCTTGACCTGGCGCAATACCTGTCCAGTTTTTTGTTCAGGCGGGGCGCCATCATGTACACCTTTGGTCTTTCCCAACGGTTCACAATCATGTGGAAAACTTCCCGATGAAGTCCCCACTCTCCCGGGTGGATGTCGTGCCTGCTGAGGAAGTCTGCTTCCCAGTTGTCCACTCCCGGAATGAACACTGCTGACAGTGCTATCACATGATTTTCCGCCCAGCGAAGAATCCTTGCAGTTTTTGCCATTGCCCTCCTGCTTCTTGTGCCGCCCTGTCTGTTTACGTGGGCGACTGCCGTGATGTTGTCCCACTGGATCAATACCGGCTGACCTTGAAGCAGAGGTCTTGCTAAGCTTAGAGCATTATAAATTGCCCTTAGCTCCAGTATATTTATGTGGAGAAAAGTCTCCAGACTTAATCACACTCCCTGGAAATTTTTTCCCTGTGTGACTGCTCCCCAGCCTCTCAGGCTGGCCTCCGTGGTCACCAGCATCCAATCCTGAATGCCGAATCTGCGGCCCTCTAGAAGATGAGCACTCTGTAACCACCACAGGAGAGACACCCTTGTCCTTGGAGATAGGGTTATCCGCTGATGCATCTGAAGATGCGATCCGGACCATTTGTCCAGCAGATCCCACTGAAAAGTTCTTGCGTGGAATCTGCCGAATGGAATCGCTTCGTAATAAGCCACCATTTTTCCCAGGACTCTTGTGCAATGATGCACTGACACTTTTCCTGGTTTTAGGAGGTTCCTGACTAGCTCGGATAACTCCCTGGCTTTCTCCTCCGGGAGAAACACCTTTTTCTGGACTGTGTCCAGTCACTAGGAACAGCAGACGTGTCGTCGGAAACAACTGCGGTTTTGGAATATTTAGAATCCACCCGTGCTGTCGTAGAACTACTTGAGATAGTGCTACTCCGACCTCCAACTGTTCTCTGGACCTTGCTCTTATCAGGAGGTCGTCCATTTTCTTCGAAGAAGAATCATCATTTCGGGCATTACCTTGGTAAAGACCCGGAGTGCCGTGGACAATCCAAACGGCAGCGTCTGAAACTGATAGTGACAGTTCTGTACCACGAACCTGAGATACCCTTGGTGAGAAGGGCAAATTGGGACATGGAGGTAAGCATCCCTGATGTCCCGGGACACCATATAGTCCCCTTCTTCCTGGTTCGCTATCACTGCTCTGAGTGACTCCATCTTGATTTGAACCTTTGTAAGTGTTCAAATATTTCAGATTTAGAATAGGTCTCACCGAGCCTTCTGGTTTCAGTACCACAATATAGTGTGGAATAATACCCCTTTCCTTGTTGTAGGAGGGGTACTTTGATTATCACCTGCTGGGAATACAGCTTGTGAATTGTTTCCAATACTGCCTCCCTGTCGGAGGGAGACGTTGGTAAAGCAGACTTCAGGAACCTGCGAGGGGAAACGTCTCGACTTTCCAATCTGTACCCCTGGGATACTACTTGTAGGATCCAGGGGTCCTGTACGGCCCCAGCGTCATGCTGAGAACTTGGCAGAAGCGGTGGAAGGCTTCTGTTCCTGGGAATGGGCTGCCTGCTGCAGTCTTCTTCCCTTTCCTCTATCCCTGGGCAGATATGCTTATGGGGACGAAAGGACTGAGGCTGAAAAGACGGTGTCTTTTTCTGCATAGATGTGACTTAGGGTAAAAACGGTGGATTTCCCAGCAGTTGCCGTGGCCACCAGGTCCGATGGACCGACCCCCAAATAACTCCTCCCCTTTATACGGTAATACATCTTTGTGCCGTTTGGAATCTGCATCACCTGACCACTGTCGTGTCCATAAACATCTTTTGGCAGATATGGACATCGCACTTACTCTTGATGCCAGAGTGCAAATATCCCTCTGTGCATCTCGCATATATAGAAATGCATTCTTTAAATGCTCTATAGTAAATAAAATACTGTCCCTGTCAAGGGTATCAATATTTTCAGTCAGGGAATCCGACCAAGCCACCCCCGCGCTGCACATCCAGGCTGAGGCGATCGCTGGTCGCAGTATAACACCAGTATGTGTGTATATACTTTTTAGGATATTTTCCAGCCTCCTATCAGCTGGCTCCTTGAGGGCGGCCGTATCTGGAGACGGTACCGCCACTTGTTTTGATAAGCGTGTGAGCGCCTTATCCACCCTAAGGGGTGTTTCCCAACGCGCCCTAACTTCTGGCGGGAAAGGGTATACCGCCAATAATTTTCTATCGGGGGAACCCCGCGCCTCATCACACACTTCATTTAATTTATCTGATTCAGGAAAAACTATAGGTAGTTTTTCCACACCCCACATAATACCCTTTTTTGTGGTACTTGTAGTATCAGAAATATGTAACACCTCCTTCATTGCCCTTAACAAGTAACGTGTGGCCCTAAAGGAAAATACGTTTGTTTCTTCACCGTCGACACTGGAGTCAGTGTCCGTGTCTGTGTCGACCGACTGAGGTAAAATGGGCATTATAACGTCCCTGACGGTGTTTTAGACGCCTGGACAGATACTAATATGTTTGCCGGCCGTCTCATGTCGTCAACCGACTTGCAGCATGTTGACATTATCACGTAATTCCTTATATAAGCCATCTATTTCGGTGTCGACTCCCTAGAGAGTGACATCACCATTACAGGCAATTTGCTCCGCCTCCCAACATCGTCCTCATACATGTCGACACACACGTACCGACACACAGCACACACACAGGGAATGCTCTGATAGAGGACAGGACCTACTAGCCCTTTGGGGAGACAGAGGGAGAGTTTGCCAGCACACACCAAAAACGCTATAATTATACAGGGACAACCTTTATATAAGTGCTTTTCCCTTATAGCATTTTAATATATGTAGTCATATCGCCAAATCAGTGCCCCCCCTCTCTGTTTTAACCCTGTTTCTGTAGTGCAGTGCAGGGGAGAGCCTGGGAGCCTTCCCACCAGCATTTCTGTGAGGGAAAATGGCGCTGTGTGCTGAGGAGAATAGGCTCCGCCCCCTTTTCGGCGGGCTTCTTCTCCCGTTTTTCTGAGACCTGGCAGGGGTTAAATACATCCATATAGCCCCCAGGGGCTATATGTGATGTATTTTTAGCCAGAATAAGGTACTATCATTGCTGCCCAGGGCGCCCCCCCCAGCACCCTGCACCCTCAGTGACCGCTGTTATGAAGTGTGCTGACAACAATGGCGCACAGCTGCAGTGCTGTGCGCTACCTTATGAAGACTGAAAAGTCTTCTGCCACCGGTTTCTGGACCTCTTCACTTTTCGGCATCTGCAAGGGGGTCGGCGGCGCGGCTCCGGGACGAACCCCAGGGTGAGACCTGTGTTCCGACTCCCTCTGGAGCTAATGGTGTCCAGTAGCCTAAGAAGCCAATCCATCCTGCACGCAGGTGAGTTCACTTCTCTCCCCTAAGTCCCTCGATGCAGTGAGCCTGTTGCCAGCAGGACTCACTGAAAATAAAAAACCTAACAAAACTTTTACTCTAAGCAGCTCTTTAGGAGAGCCACCTAGATTGCACCCTTCTCGGCCGGGCACAAAAATCTAACTGAGGCTTGGAGGAGGGTCATAGGGGGAGGAGCCAGTGCACACCACCTGATCCTAAAGCTTTTACTTTTGTGCCCTGTCTCCTGCGGAGCCGCTATCCCTCCCCCCCCCATGGTCCTGACGGAGTCCCCAGCATCCACTAGGACGTTAGAGAAATAGAATTAAGCATGGAAGTCACTAGGACCCGATCACCGATCAGGTGGCTTCCGTGTTTTAGGCTTGGAGACTATGGAGGTGCGAATAGATTCAGCCTATCATAATGGGCAGAAAAATGATGACAGCAGCTTAAGTGTAATTGAATCTACCCTATACTGTTTCTTATGTAACATAAATTATACACAAGGACGTGTAAACTTTAATCAAACATATTAGAAATCAGTGGTTGCTGATATTATGTTTGGTACATTGTTTTACAAGGACTGTAATGTACAGCATAAGACATGGATAAGCATTAAGGAGTGTTTCCATCCTGGCAGTGGTTTCATCCATCCTATTATCTATACACAGCTGTCGCAAGTAACAGATCTATTTACAGGTTTCTCCAGCTGCCATGTCTATTTTAGCTCAGGGATGGTTACAGGGCAACAAAATATAAGTAAACAAAGAGGTTCCATTGAGATAAAAAATAAATTGACTGAATAGAGTGTTCATTCCGAAGAGCAATCATAGAATGGCTCTTATGCATCATATCTTTAGAAATGGCTCTGTAGGCAATGTATGTTAAAAAGTAATGCTGTGTTGTTTCTGTAGTCTCTTAATAGGTACAAACCGTAATGGAAGCATATATGACATTAAGCTAATGTAGATAAAATAAATAAATAAACAAATAAATAAACATAATAAGTTAATTTAACCTATTGTCAGCTAAAGCTGTCTGCAGGTCTTCCTCAGTGATATGTGGGTCCTGCTTTGTATATTAGGAGTTTAGCAGTGGCGGAACTACCAGCAGTGCAAGCGGTGCCTTGCACTGGGGCCCACCGCTGTCAAGGGGCCCAAAGCCAGCGGCATGTAATGAGTCAAACTGACTCATTACATGCCATCTGCCGCTGTTGGCACTGTGGGGGCATGTGTGTATCTGGCATTCTGCTGGCATATCTGGCACTAGTGGGTGCATATGTGTATTTGCCACTGTGGGGGCATATCTGGCACTGTGGGGGCATGTGTGTATCTGGCACTGTGCGGGCATATCTGGCACTGTGGGGACATATGTGTATCTGGCACTGCACTATTTCGGTCATATGTGTATCACAACCCCATTTTCATTGACCACACCCATTTTTTGATGTGCACACAAAGTACCACTATGATTTTTTTACTACTTGTACCACTGTGTATATGTATATATATATATATATATATATATATATATATATACACACACACATATATATATATATACACACACCTGTGTGGCCAGCAAATCCCTTTTTTAAATAATATATCTATATTGATACACACATATATATATATATATATAGAAATAGAAACTAATGGAGGCAGTGAAAACTCCAAATACAGATACCCTTTGTCCGGCACTCACTGTCCAACATCAAACAACCTGTTTCTGGTGCACAACCTCTTGCAAAGCATGTAGAAATAGAAACTAATGGAGGCACTCAGAAGAAATAGACGACACACCGCTGGATAGGTCGACGTTTCAGGGACGGATCCCTTTTATCAAGACACGACCAGCCTTTACAAAAGAACAGATATATATACACAAGTATATCACTTACCAAACACCCATCGTGGATCTCAGGCCGCCGCGTCCTGCCGAGTAGCGATGACGTCACCTGTGCGACTCAGCGCCGGGAATCACCGTCAGTCGGGTAACCTATACAAACAATCAAAATGTGCACATAAATAGAAAAATAATAACAGACAGAAACAGACAATATATACAAAATTGAGGTACATAACCACTTATTCAAGAATCCTACATATACCAACAATTCAAGCAATGGCACTAAGCGCGCTATGTCTATACCTGCATTGTAACGCATACTATGCTACATTTGGTCACAACAAAATAAGTGATAAATATTATACTGCTATCGCCACTGTTAACTCTTTTGTTACTATAGCCAATGCAAAATGCCAAAAATCTGAATACATAGTTAAACTAGCTGCCAAAGCCCGGACCTAATTATAGAAAACAGTTGAAACTTAAAGACTCATTAAGGCCCTGGGGATACACCGTTTGTAACTTATGTATCCACCAGGCCTCCTTTTGAAGCAGAATCTTTCCGCGGTCCCCTCCCCTTCTATTAGCAGGGACATGATCAATCATTTTATACCTGATTATAGCCAAACTATGGTTATTGTTTTTGAAATGTCTGGCGACCGGTAAATCACTACCCCTCTCCTCTAAAGCAGCGCGAATGCTAGATCTATGTAAGGCAATACGTTCCTTAAATTGCCTAATACTTTTGCCAACATACAATAAGCCGCACGGGCACTTCATGTAATAAACTATAAATTTACTAGTACAGGTCAAAGCATGTTTGATCAGAAAGGTTTTCCCTGTCCTAGGATGCAAAAAAGTGTCACCAATCTCCAAACAACTACAGGTGGTACACCCTGTGCACCTGTAGTTCCCTGGTTTACGGGTAAGAAAATGCATAGGTCGAGAAGGACCAAAGTCAGAAATATCGTTGTGGACCACAATGTCCTTAATGTTACGCCCCCGTTTGTAGGAGGTCATCAGGGACGTATTCTGGAAACACACCAGATCTTTGTCCCTAGAGACTACTGGCCAGATCCGTTTGGCTTGTTGAGACAACCTTGGACTCGCTGTGGTGAATTCTTGTGTCCAAATCATCCTGTTTGGCTGTTTCTTTTGAACCTTCGGGGTAAGGGCCACTTCCCTAGGAGTGGCTAATGCCTTTTGCTTAGCTTTATCGAGGATCTCGGATGTATAACCTCTGGATAGAAATTTTTGTGCCATATCATAGATTTGTTGTTCAACGTCATCCTGATTATTACAAATACGGATGATCCTCAAAAATTGAGAGTATGGCAAGCTCCATTTGGAGGGTTCCGGGTGATGACTGCTTGCCCTTAAATAAGTGTTTCTATCCGTAGGCTTGAAATAAATACTGGTATGAATCGATCCATCCATAGCCTGAGAAATAGCTACATCTAAGTAGTGGACTAATTCCTTACTACAGTCAAAAGTGAATTTAATAGCAGGGTCATTTAGATTGACAATTCGCATCATTTCTCTAAACTCAACTTCTGTACCTGACCAGACCACTAGAATGTCGTCTATGTACCTGCGGAACAATGTGATCTTACTTGAAAATTCTTCTTCATCAAAAAACAAATATTTTTCTAAATCGCTCATGAAAACATTAGCGAAACTGGGTGCCACACATGATCCCATGGCGCACCCAGTTCGCTGGCGAAAGATCTGCTTGTCAAATAGGAAATAATTTCTTCCAAGGGTTAATTCCAATAACTTTAAGAAGAATTTGATATCCGGACCGGTATAATCAAGTTGACTATTCAAGAATCTATCCATGGCCTGTAGTCCTCTGTCATGCGGAATGCTGGTGTATAAATTCACGACATCTATTGTGCACAGCAGATGGTTTGTCGGTAACGGTGATATTGATTGTAAGGTGCGAATAAGAGTAGTAGTGTCCTTCAGACACAATGGAAGACCCTGAATCAATGGCTGTAAATAAAAATCCAAATATCTGGAGAGGTTATAATACAAGGAATTTTTAGCTGCAATAATGGGGCGTCCTGGTGGCTCAACTGGGTTTTTATGCATTTTGGGAATAGTATAGAAAACTGGAGTGGTCGGACAAAGTTCACACAATGAGTCCTTAATTTGAGTGGTGATCGTCTTATCTAAGACTGCTTGACTTAGGATGTCCTCTAGTTCGATCTTGTAATGATGTGTTGGATCCTCTGGCAGTAATTCATAAACAGCTTGATCATTTAGTTGACGATATATTTCACTTTTATAGGCTGACAGGTCCTGAATTACAATCCCTCCGCCCTTATCCGCAGGGCGGATTGTAATATCTTTATAATTACCCAAGTCCAGTAATGCTGCATGCTCCTGCGTTGTGAGATTATGCGGACCTTTGTAAGAATTAAAGGTTTTATCTTCAATATAGCTCTCAAGGCAATTGGTAAACGTTTTAATGCTTTTGTTGTTTGATGTTGGATTAAAGGTAGATTTCTTGTAGACTGGAGTCGGGCCACTGTACTCGTTTGATCTGCAAAATATTCTTTCAATTTCATGCGTCTGTTCAATTTGAATAAGTCCACTTTATTAGTGAATTCATTGGGTGTGTGCGTAGGGACAAATGACAAGCCTCTATTCAATACACGCAGTTCATCGTTGGTAAGTTGCCTAGATGATAGGTTGAAAACTATGTTTTCTTTGAAACCTTTTTTGATGGCTTCCCTACGGTTTTGGCCCCCCCTGCGCGTATAGGCTCTTTTGTATGCTCGTTTTTTGAGCGGGTTTTCACCCCCGTGGCAGAGTTCTTGGTAGCAGATGTAGAAGCACATTCTGTGTCACTAGATGACAGTGCGGTGCTAGACTGCTCTGTTTCCAAAGGAAATTTTCTGGGTTTCCGTCGGAATCTTTGACTGCTGGTTGGCCCTGTGCCCTTCTGGAAAACCCAGCTATACACCTGGTTTAAGGCGTAATCCCTATCCACCGTCACCCGTTTGGATTTTTTAAACGTAATCAGGTCTGTTTGATATTTCTCTACCTGAACAGTCAACTGTTCTAACCAATCAGGCGGTGCAGCTGTTTGTATTTTCACCAAATTAGCATTTTCAAACGCATCAATTTTCTTTTTAGTAATTGTCAGTTCACGTCTTGATTCTGCTGTTACCAATAGCATTAAATCAAAAGAGCAATGGTTCAAGACAGCCGCCCATTTTCTACAAAAATCAGGATTATGACGACCTATGGTCGGAATATTTCTGATCCTGAAACCTCGGGGTATGCGTTTATCTCTATAATAGTCGGACAGAGTCACACCATGTAACAAAAAATCCACTGCTCTTTTTTTAAGTTTGCAGAGTTGAGCAATTAACTGATCAGAAGATTCTTTCCCTGCTAGGGTGAGAAGATCTCTATTAAACAGAATAGATTCCGCTTCTGTATCAGTGTGAGTAAGGGTTTCACCTTCGGGGAGTACTGTGATGCAAAATCTCGGCAGTTCCTCAGGTACAGACATCACCCCACGTGTGAACCAAACTATATACAATGTGCACACAAAACATCCACTGTGTCTGAAAGTAATGAATAAGCGTAATTTCTCAATAGGTGCCTTGACTAGCAGTCACGAAAAGTGAAAACTCCAAATACAGATACCCTTTGTCCGGCACTCACTGTCCAACATCAAACAACCTGTTTCTGGTGCACAACCTCTTGCAAAGCATGTAGAAATAGAAACTAATGGAGGCACTCAGGAGAAATAGACGACACACCGCTGGATAGGTCGACGTTTCAGGGACGGATCCCTTTTATCAAGACACGACCAGCCTTTACAAAAGAACAGATATATATACACAAGTATATCACTTACCAAACACCCATCGTGGATCTCAGGCCGCCGCGTCCTGCCGAGTAGCGATGACGTCACCTGTGCGACTCAGCGCCGGGAATCACCGTCAGTCGGGTAGGAGGAGCGGCTGGCCCGTGTCAGAGTGTGATTGCCAAGCAACCTATACAAACAAACAAAATGTGCACATAAATAGAAAAATAATAACAGACAGAAACAGACAATATATACAAAACTGAGGTACATAACCACTTATTCAAGGATCCTACATATACCAACAATTGTCCCTGCTAATAGAAGGGGAGGGGACCGCAGAAAGATTCTGCTTCAAAACGAGGCCTGGTGGATACATAAGTTACAAACGGTGTATCCCCAGGGTCTTAATGAGTCTTAATGAGTCTTTAAGTTTCAACTGTTTTCCCCTGTCATTTTTTAAATAATTCTGCACCACCAAATTCAATGTATGTGCAAAACATGGGACGTGCTGGAATTTTCCCAGATGTAATGCACGCACAATATTGCTGGCATTGTCCGATGTCACAAATCCCCAGGAGAGTCTAATTGGGGTAAGCCATTCTGCGATGATCTTCCTCAGTTTCCGTAAGAGGTTGTCAGCTGTGTGCCTCTTCTGGAAAGCGGTGATACAAAGCGTAGCCTGCCTAGGAACAAGTTGGCGTTTGCGAGATGCTGCTACTGGTGCCGCCGCTGCTGTTCTTGCTGCGGGAGGCAATACATCTACCCAGTGGGCTGTCACAGTCATATAGTCCTGAGTCTGCCCTGCTCCACTTGTCCACATGTCCGTGGTTAAGTGGACATTGGGTACAACTGTATTTTTTAGGACACTGGTGACTCTTTTTCTGACGTCTGTGTACATTTTCGGTATCGCCTGCCTAGAGAAATGGAACCTAGATGGTATTTGGTACCGGGGACACAGTACCTCAATCAAGTCTCTAGTTGCCTCTGAATTAACGGTGGATACCGGAACCACGTTTCTCACCGCCCAGGCTGCCAAGGCCTGAGTTATCTGCTTTGCAGCAGGATGACTGCTGTGATATTTCATCTTCCTCGCAAAGGACTGTTGGACAGTCAATTGCTTACTGGAAGTAGTACAAGTGGTCTTCCGACTTCCCCTCTGGGATGACGATTGACTCCAAGCAGCTACAACAGCAGCGCCAGCAGCAGTAGGCGTTACACTCAAGGATGCATCGGAGGAATCCCAGGCAGGAGAGGACTCGTCAGACTTGCCAATGACATGGTCTGCAGGACTATTGGCTTTCCTGGGTTAGGAGGAAATTGAATTGGGTACTGGCGCTGGCTGTTAGACCAATAAGGGACGATAATTAGTATAAAATTATCACAAACTTTTAATAGACATAATATAAAATATATAAATTAAAAACCATTAATAAGATAAATCAGATGTAATCATATTATCTTTGTCTGTTCCTAAGTCAGAAACAGAAGATGTTAGACAGTGTTGATTAAGACCAATTGGATCCCACTTATGATGTATATTACATGATGTGACAAGAACACTGGGATAGTGTTTGAGGGCAGGTATGTTTGTCCCAGGTTCTTGTCTTTCATGTTTTAGAAAATGAAAACTTCTAGGAAAAATGCTTTTGTTTTGTCAGAACCTTTTCAGTTTGCTGTAAAAGCTGGGTAAAGGCTCTGAGAGAGAGATAAGGCGAGTTCTAGACATTGGGCCCAGTTCGGGTCTTTGGCCTCACAGAGGGCTAATCAAGGTTTCAGCTGTGTAAGAGTGTTATAGGGCTGCTAGCCTGATTAGTATGGGCAGACTGCCTGGGAAGACTGGAGGGATCTGTGTGAGAGAAACACGCTTCTGGTTACAAGTGAGCTAAACAGTGTTTACTGGAGAACCCTGTGTTTTGTTTAGTGATAGTTAGGAACATCTTGTGTTTAGTTAGTGCCGGACAGGCAAGGTATTTTCTTTTGGTGTTTGTTTTATTTTCTGTTTCAATAAAACTGGCCGGGGCCAGTTGTACCAGAAACTGGACTTGTGTTGTTTCTGAGCTGCTGCGTGCTGCCATATTCCCCAGGAAGATGCGCCTTGCACCCCTACAGTGTTACAACTTGGTGGAGAATGCGAGCATGCCGCTCTGCGCATAAGTGAAAGCAGCAGCTTTATGAGGCCTGCAGAACACGGTGGTTTATGCAGATACAGCCCAGTGTGAAGTTGCTGAGACTCACCCTCGGTTTGATATATGTCCTGGGTGAAAGCAGCTACAAAGCCGCCTGGAAAATCTGTCGACATGGAGGAACTGCTTAAAGCCCTGCTGCAAGCTACAGCGGCACAGCAGGAGGCCATCAGACAGCAGCAGGTGGCAATGGAGGAAAATTGGAGGCAACAGCGTCAGGATAGAGAGGCCTTAGCAGAAGTGGTGCAGAGACTTGCAGCTCGGGTTGGAGATGTGGCCGTCAGTGCTCCGACCAGCTCTAGTTCTATACGGGCCAGTCACTTCCTGCAGAAAATGACAGAGGCTGATGATGTGGAGGCCTACCTGACCACGTTTGAAAGGACTGCCGAGCGTGAGAACTGTCCGAAAGCGCAGTGGGCCAGTCTGCTGGCACCTTTTTTGTCAGGTGAGCCCCAAAAAGCGTACTTTGATTTAAGCCCTGCTGAGGCTCGGGACTATGATAAACTAAAGACTGAGATCCTGACCCGCCTGGGAGTCACGCTGTCAGTACGAGCACAACGGGTGCACCGTTGGGTGTACGCCATGGAGAAGCCTCCGCGCTCCCAGATGCACGACCTTATTCAGCTAACAAAAAAATGGCTACAGCCAGAGACATTAACTGGTCCCCAGATGGTTGAAAGAGTCGTCATGGACCGCTACTTGAGATCTTTGCCCATGGTCCTGCGCAAGTGGGTGAGCCATGGAAACCCGGGTACTGCTGACCAATTAGTGGACATGGTAGAGCGGTATTTGGCAGCAGAGGAACTACTGATGACCACCCAGCAACCCATAGATCCTCGACAGCGCCCTTCAGTAAAGACTGGTAAGACTGTTCCGTGGGAAAACGATGCTGGGCGGTTAAGAGAACGCAAGGCTGGAGAGACTGTAAACACTGGCCCTGGAGACAGGCCAATGGGGCTAGAACGGTCTATGTTGCCCAAACGGGTTGATAATCGTGTGGTTAAATGTTTTAGATGTGGTATGCCAGGTCATGTTATTGCCAATTGCCCAGTCATGCAAGAACCCATGCAATGTGATGCTGCCTTTGAATGTCGCAGAATGTCTTTCTTTGCTAGGTTAGCCTGTACTGTGGTACCTTCACCTGAGCTGGAAAAACAAATGTGTGATGTGTTCTTAGAGGGTAACCGGATAGAGGCCTTGCTAGATTCAGGAAGTTTAGTTACCCTCGTGAAAGCTGGGTTAGTGAACCCCTTAAAGGTCCAGCAAATACCTATTGGGGTAACTTGCATACATGGGGATACCCAATATTATGTCACTGCTGAAGTGAATATAGAAACTTTTTGTGGGTCAGCAATGGTTAAAGTAGGACTGGTCCCCACCTTGGTGCATAAGGCCATAATAGGGAGGGATTTTCCTCATTTTTGGAAACTGTGGGAATCACGTTTATCAACAGATGTGAGAAGTGAAGAGCCAGTTGGTAATACCGGTGATTGTATGGATGTACGTGTGTCTTCGGAACTTTCTGACCCTTTGCCTTTTGCCAGTTTGGCTGGGGAAGTGACAGACGGGGAGTCCAGTGAGGACCCTCTTGCTGGGAACAGAGACATAGTGGTTAGAAACGAAAGTGTGCCTGACCTGGAGGTAAAAAAGGATCTGTTTGCATCTGAACAGTTAAAGGATCCTACCTTGATAAAGGCTAGAGAGAATGTTAAGATTGTTAATGGGGAGCCTGTGGTACCAGGTGACAGGGTTACGTATCCCCACATGGCCATCTGTAATGAGCTCTTGTACCACATTGTCAAAAAGGGTGAGGATGTGGTGGAACAGCTGGTAGTTCCCCAGCCTTATCGGAGAACGGTACTAGATTTAGCTCATAGTCACGTTACCGCAGGACATTTAGGGGCAGAAAAAAACACTGAAAGAGTTTTACAAAGGTTCTTTTGGCCAGGGGTTTATGAAGAAGTGTCTGAATATTGTTCTTCCTGTCCTGAATGCCAGTATCATGCCCCTAGACCCCATTTTAAGAGCCACTAGTTCCCATGCCTATTATAGAGGTCCCGTTTGACAGAATAGCCATGGATCTCGTGGGGCCCTTGTTAAAGTCTGCTCGGGGCCATCAGTATATCCTGGTAATTATGGACTATGCCACTCGATATCCTGAGGCTGTCCCTTTACGCACTATCACAACCAAGGCGATAGCTAGGGAGCTGGTGCAGGTATTTAGTAAGGTGGGAATACCAAAAGAAATTTTGACTGACCAAGGTATTCCATTTATGTCAAGGATCATGAAAGAATTGTGCAAATTATTTAAGGTCACTCACCTCAGGACGTCCATCTACCATCCCCAAACTGACGGGTTGGTGGAAAGGTTTAATAAAACATTAAAAAGTATGTTAAAAAAGGTTGTTGAGAGAGATGGGAAAAACTGGGATTGTTTGTTGCCCTACTTGTTAATGGCCATCAGAGAAGTTCCTCAGTCCTCTACGGGGTTTTCTCCATTTGATTTGTTGTATGGTAGACACCCCAGAGGGCTGTTGGACATTGCCAAAGAGACGTGGGAAGGACAGCCCACTCCTTATAGGAGCGTTATTGAACATGTAACACAAATGCAGGATAGGATTGCAGCCGTGGTACCTGTTGTCAGAGAGCACATGGAACAGGCCCAAAGTGCTCAACAGAGGGTCTATAATCGGAGTGCCAAGATATGGGAATTTGCTCCTGGAGATAGAGTTCTTGTTTTAATACCCACTGTGGAAAGCAAATTCCTAGCTAAATGGCAGGGTCCATTTGAGATTAGGGAAAAAGTGAATGAGGTTAATTACAAAGTATACCAGCCGGGAAAGAGAAAACCCGAACAGATCTACCATGTTAACTTAATCAAACCCTGGAAAGATAGGTTGTCTCTGTCAGCGGAGCCTTGCCCTTCGGTGTCTTCACCCCGGTTACTTCCCGCAGTGAAGGTGTCAGAGACATTATCAGCTGATCAGAACAATCAGGTTAAAGAATTTCTCATCCAAAATAGGGAGATATTTTCAGAGCTGCCTGGCCGAACGACCATAATAAAACATGACATTGTCACAGAACCAGGGGTCAGGGTTCATTTAAAGCCATATAGGATTCCTGAAGCTCAGCGAGAAGCTATTTCTAAAGAAGTTAAAACCATGTTAGAACTTGGAGTCATAGAGGAGTCTAACAGTGAGTGGTCCAGTCCCATAGTGCTCATCCCGAAGCCCGACGGTAGCATACGCTTCTATAATGACTTTCGTAAGTTAAATGAGGTGTCCAAGTTTGACGCATACCCCATGCCCCGTGTGGATGAGCTTGTAGAAAGGCTGGGAACAGCCAGGTTTCTCACCACATTGGACCTGACCAAAGGTTACTGGCAAATACCTTTATCTGATAGCGCCAAAGAAAAAACAGCCTTCTCGGTTCCGGAGGGGCTGTACCAGTATAAGATGTTACCCTTTGGGTTGCATGGGGCTCCAGCAACCTTTCAATGGGCGATGGATAAAATGTTGAGGCCCCATAGAAAATATGCAGCTGCCTATTTGGATGATGTGGTAATTCACAGTACAGACTGGGGGTCCCATTTGGTTAAAGTACAAGCAGTACTGGACTCAATCAGAGAGGCAGGGTTAACTGCTAACCCAAAGAAGTGCTGCCTCGCAATGGAGGAGGTCAAATACTTGGGCTTCACCATAGGCAGAGGTCTGATTAGGCCCCAATTGAATAAAATTGATGCTATTCAAAACTGGCCTCGTCCAGTGAATAAAAAACAGGTAAGGGCTTTTTTGGGAATTACTGGGTACTATAGACGGTTTATTCCCAATTTTGCGACCACAGTGGTGCCGTTGTCAGACCTTACCAAAGGGAAGCAGTCAAATATGGTGAAATGGAACCCTGATGCAGAAAAAGCGTTCCAAGCGTTAAAAGTGGCTTTGTGTTCACAACCGGTGTTGATAACACCAGATTTTTCAAAAGAATTTGTGGTACAGACAGATGCCTCAGAGGTAGGGATAGGTGCTGTGCTGTCCCAAACCAGAGATGGGGATGAACACCCTATCATTTATTTGAGTAGGAAACTCAATGAGCATGAAAAAAGGTATGCCATTGTGGAAAAGGAGGCTTTGGCCATTAAGTGGGCACTAGATACCTTGGGATATTACCTCTTGGGTAGACAATTCAGACTAGTGACAGACCATGCCCCTTTAAAATGGATGTATGTAAATAGAGGCAAGAATGCTCGTGTAACTAGATGGTTTCTAGCGTTGCAGGACTTTAAGTTTACGGTCGAACATAGACCGGGAACACAATTGGCCAACGCAGATGCATTGTCTCGCATCTTCTGTTTGGGGGCTACAAGTGTTCCGGCCCCTAGGTCGAAACAGGGGAGGGGGATATGTGACAAGAACACTGGGATAGTGTTTGAGGGCAGGTATGTTTGTCCCAGGTTCTTGTCTTACATATTTTAGAAAATGAAAACTTCTAGGAAAAATGCTTTTGTTTTGTCAGAACCTTTTCAGTTTGCTGTAAAAGCTGGGTAAAGGCTCTGAGAGAGAGATAAGGCGAGTTCTAGACATTGGGCCCAGTTCGGGTCTTTGGCCTCACAGAGGGCTAATCAGGGTTTCAGCTGTGTAAGAGTGTTATAGGGCTGCTAGCCTGATTAGTATGGGCAGACTGCCTGGGAAGACTGGAGGGATCTGTGTGAGAGAAACACGCTTCTGGTTACAAGTGAGCTAAACAGTGTTTACTGGAGAACCCTGTGTTTTGTTTAGTGATAGTTAGGAACATCTTGTGTTTAGTTAGTGCCGGACAGGCAAGGTATTTTCTTTTGGTGTTTGTTTTATTTACTGTTTCAGTAAAACTGGCCGGGGCCAGTTGTACCAGAAACTGGACTTGTGTTGTTTCTGAGCTGCTGCGTGCTGCCATATTCCCCAGGAAGAGGCGCCTTGCACCCCTACAGTGTTACAATGTACACAGTCTCCGGTTAGGACTCCCTCCTCATTAGCTTTGGATTCACTTTAAGATGGTAATAATTACCCAGTCCTTATGGATGTTATCCCCAGGATCTCAGTTTAGCAGGTGAGAATCCAATTAGCAGCAGGGGGAAATTGACACTGAGGGAGTTGGTGGTGTGGTTTACAGGAGCTTGGGTACAAGAGGAAGGGATTTAGTTGTCAGTGGACTGCTTCCGCTGTCATCCAAAGTTTTTGAACTTGTCACTGACTTATGATGAATGCGCTGCAGGTGACGTATAAGGGAGGATGTTCCGAGGTGGTTAACGTCCTTACCCCTACTTATTACAGCTTGACAAAGGCAACACACGGCTTGACACCTGTTGTCCGCATTTGTGTTGAAATAATTCCACACCGAAGAGCTGATTTTTTATGTATTTTGACCAGGCATGTCAATGGCCATATTCGTCCCACGGACAACAGGTGTCTCCCCGGGTGCCTGACTTAAACAAACCACCTCACCATCAGAATCCTCCTTGTCAATTTCCTCCCCAGCGCCAGCAACACCCATATCCTCATCCTGGTGTACTTCAACAGTGACATCTTCAATTTGACTATCAGGAACTGGACTGCGGGTGCTCCTTCCAGCACTTGCAGGGGGCGTGCAAATGGTGGAAGGCGCAAGCTCTTCCCGTCCAGTGTTGGGAAGGTCAGGCATCGCAACCGACACAATTGGACTCTCCTTGGGGATTTGTGATCTAGAAGAACGCACAGTTCTTTGCTGTGCTTTTGCCAGCTTAAGTCTTTTCATTTTTCTAGCGAGAGGATGAGTGCTTCCATCCTCATGTGAATCTGAACCACTAGCCATGAACATAGACCAGGGCCTCAGCCGTTCCTTGCCACTCCGTGTCGTGAAATGGCATATTGGCAAGTTTACGCTTCTCATCAGACGCTTTCAATTTTGATTTTTGGGTCATTTTACTGAACTTTTGTTTTTTGGATTTTACATGCTCTCTACTATGACATTGGGCATCGGCCTTGGCAGACGACGTTGATGGCATTTCATCGTCTCGGCCATGACTAGTGGCAGCAGCTTCAGCATGAGGTGGAAGTGGATCTTGATCTTTCCCTATTTTAACCTCCACATTTTTGTTCTCCATTTTTTAATGTGTGGAATTATATGCCAGTATCAATAGCAATGGCCTACTACTATATATACTGCGCACAACTTAAATGCACCACACGTATAGAATGTAGATGGATAGTATACTTGACGACACAGAGGTAGGTACAGCAGTGGCCTTCTGTACCGTACTGCTATATATACTGGTGGTCACTGTGTCAGCAAACTGCAAAACTAAAATGCACCACAGGTATAGAATTAGAATGTAGATGGATAGTATACTTAATGACGACACAGAGGTAGGTACAGCAGTGGCCTTCCGTACCGTACTGCTATATATACTGGTGGTCACTGTGTCAGCAAAACTCTGCACTGTACTCCTCCTATATAATATTATACTGGTGGTCCCGACTCCCCAGTCCCCACAATAAAGCAGCACACTGAGCACAGATATGGAGTGTTTTTCAGGCAGACAACGTATACTGGTGGTCACTGTCAGCAAAACTCTGCACTGTACTCCTGCTATATAATACAGCTGCTCCCCAGTCCCCACAATTAAGCAGTGTGAGCACAGATATATGCAGCACACTGAGCACAGATATGGAGTGTTTTTTTCAGGCAGAGAACGGATAAAACTGGTGGTCACTGATCAGCAAAACTCTGCACTGTACTCCTCCTATATTAATATAAAGCTGCTCCCCAGTCCCCACAATGATATAAGCAAGCACAAATATTTGCATCAACTCAACAATGAATAAACGGAGAGGACGCCAGCCACGTCCTCTCCCTAACATTTCCAATGCACGAGTGAAAATGGCGACGACGCGCGGTTGCTTATATAGAATCCGAATCTCGCGAGAATCCGACAGCGGGATGATGACGTTCGGGCGCGCTCGGGTTAACCGAGTCATACGGGAGAATCCGAGTATGGCTCGGACCCGTGTAAAAAGGGTGAAGTTCGGGGCGGTTCGGTTTCCGAGAAACCGAACCCGCTCATCACTAATATATATATATATATTAGAAATCCAGAGGTCTTAGATACATACAATTGCAAATATACAGCATGAGAAGACTCCAGGTATCGTCTGTAGGAGCCAGGGGAAGGCGCTCTCTTTAGGCCAGGCCTGGAACCCCAGTCCTGGCATTCCCCCCCACCACCATTGAAATGTTGGAGTAGTCCAAAGTTCAAATCCAGTCCATACTCCAGTTCTAAAGGTGTGTACACACGGTGAGATCCTTGCTATGCCCGATTTTCACTTGCGATTTCCCTTGAACTCCCCGGAGCCCAGATAGCACAGATTTTGACTAACTTTTCTTGAGATATGGACTATGTGTGCTTACGATTTTGGCTTATGTGAGATTTTGGCTTATATGAGATGTCATTGACATGTGAGATGAACTAGATAGTACACCGATCTAGCAAGGATTGACTTGCCTGCACAGTCTATCTTTTCTTACGATGCCGACCTGGCGGGACCGCGCATCGGGATCGAATCCGGATCGCAAGGTGACATTCACCTTGCGATCTGCACTAACTTTTCTTGCGATTTTGACTTTATAGCCAAAATCGAAAGAAAATATCTCACTGTATGTACACACCATAACTCTGCATACTTGGAATGACATCCTTAGAATGCAGCCTTCACAAATGATTGCAGGTCTTGAAAATAATTCTCTTAAATACTCCACACTATATCATCTGGCACAGGGGAATGTCTGTTCATCAGTATGTTCAGCAATCTAATTTACAAAGGAGGTATTGCATTGCAGACAGGATCACAGTTGTAGATAAACACATTTTCTTGGGGTGTGAAAAGTGTAGCCTGAGAGCAATGGAAAACTCAGATATATAAATGTGACTGGTTTCTACCTGCTAAGAAAGAA
Organism: Pseudophryne corroboree; assembly: GCF_028390025.1. Taxonomy (NCBI): domain Eukaryota; kingdom Metazoa; phylum Chordata; class Amphibia; order Anura; family Myobatrachidae; genus Pseudophryne; species Pseudophryne corroboree. Next base: position 276,670,345 of record NC_086445.1, read on the forward strand.
GAGATGGGATTTCATTTCCCGTTCTAACTCTGCATGTTATGTTGTTTTCAATAAAACATCCAATAACACATTAAATTTTACCATGGGGTATCCAAATAACCTGTTGTGTCCGATCTGTATGACAAAAATACTAGGGTGGTATCCTATTAGCAACTTTACTTTACCACTGCTAATAGGATCGCAGGGGGCTATCCTGTTAGCCCTGATGCTGGCATAGTTTTCTCCCGATGCCAGCATTTATCAGGGATTATGCTTTGGATGCCTAAGGCACCCGAAGCGTAATCCGCAATAAGTGGTCGCTGGAGCCACGATAACACATGGGATCGGAGATGGGATCGTGCGATCGCGGGTACAATTTTCGGCCAATTAAATCAGCCTCTAATTGGATACCGAAATAATGACTATCGGTCATACTTCGGTTATCGGGCTGCTTTGATCAGCCGAGGTGGCATCAGGACTAATAGGATACTGCCCTAATTATTTACAAACACATTGCACAAATGATGTAATTGTACTGTACTGGAAGCAGGAGACATTTTCAGCATAGCAATGACACTAAAATATTTTAACAGTAATGACTACACAGCACTTTCCACTCTATGGGGGTAATTCTGAGTTGATCGCAGCAGGAATTTTGTTAGCAGTTGGGCAAAACCATGTGCACTGCAGGGGGAGCAGATATAACATGTGCAGAGAGAGTTAGATATGGGTGTGGTGTGTTCAATCTGCAATCTAAATTACAGTGTAAAAATAAAGCAGCCAGTATTTACCCTGCACAGAAACAAAATAACCCACCCAAATCTTATGTACACACGGTGAGATCCCTGCTATGTTCGATTTTGACTATGCGATTTCCCTTGAACTCCCCCAGAGCCCAGATAGCACAGATTTTGACTATCTGTGCTTGAGATTTTGTCTATGCACGATTTTGACTAAGTGCCAATTTTGACTATACTTTGTGCTAGATTGTATACTAGATAGTCAAGATTGACTTGCCTGCACAGTCTATCTAGCCTTACGATACTGACCCCACGGGAGCGCGCATCGGGATCGAATCTGTATCGCAAGCTGCTTAGCACCATGAGATATGCACTAACTTTTCATAAGATTTTGACTATATAGTCAAAATCTCACAGATTTATCTCACCGTGTGTACACACCCTAATAACTCTCTCTAAACATGTTATATCTGCCTCCCCTGCAGTGCACATGGTTTTGCCCAACTGCTAACAAAATTCCTGCTGCGATCAACTCTGAATTACCCCCTATGTTTCTGATATTTGTGACCTTTTCCTAAATCTGGACCTTAAACTGCAAAGCATTCAAATTTAGCATATACCTTAAAATTCAATGACAAATTCTAAATAAATCCTTTGGTTGAAATGGAAGACTTAAATATTAACTGCTGATTGAGGGTCTGTAATTGAATAACTCTGAGCATTTTAACTGGGGGAACAGACCAGGTAACAAAACTCACATCTTATTGAATCTGCCCTATAGGGTCATATTTATCATGTCCCACATTTTGTCCCAGAAAAGTACAATTTATTTTAGCCACACAACGTGGCAATAAGAAATCATTTTCATGGGTATGTATTTAAAAATGTCTTGCACCGTGGTGAGCTCCAATATGAGCCTGTTCCTGCAAAGTCAAATAGTAGACCAGGTTCGGAAGCGCCACTTTTGCATGTGCATGCATGGTCATTGGACTGAGCATTTGCAAGCGTCAGTTAACACTAGGGGATCCTTCGGATTCTATTGTAAATTTTGTAGAAATATATCCTTTATGATACAATAGCTAAAGATGGAGATACATTTTAATATTGATCCTTCGGATGGTTCTTTTCTGAGGATTAGAAGCTGATTATGTGTTCTAGGTACTGTACATACAGTGTGTACAGTACCTAGAACACATAATCAGCTTCTAATCAGTGAATCTGCTTTTCATTTATCCTGTAAGTCACGCACAGGTTACCAGAGTTATGAAAATATTATTATGATTTATTTCTGTTGGTAATGTATGGAATTATGTGTAATGTTCTGTAGCTTATAAGAAGATACCAAGTGATGCACCCTTTAATTGTGAAAGTTGGTCACTTATTTTTATATAGTGTAATAATTGAATTGCTGACTATTGAAAGAAAAGATTCTCTTGAACCGTCTGTTTTTGTAATTTTTTGTTGGGAACTTTTAATTATGGGTATGAGTGTTTTGTTTATGTGTGTTTTTATCAGTTTATGTCCTTAGGAATTCTTTGCCATATAATTGAACATATACTTGCTCACTGGTATTAACTGTGTTTTACCAAAGAGCAAAAACACATTTTTCCATTTGCTTTTATTTGTACTTCTGTAGTTAAAAAATCTTAGTGCCGTCGCCTGCATGTTCTGGCTGCAGTGCTCCTAACTCAGACGGGTGGCTATCTTGCAGCTTCTGGCTGGCTGCTCAGGGTCCTGACAGGCTCCACTTCCTGTCAGGATCCTGAGCAGCCAGCCAGAAGCCGCAAGATGGCCACCTCCCATCCGAGTCAGCAGCACTGCAGTCAGGGACATGAAGGTGACGACCAAACAATATGAGTTCCCTGAACACACTGCACCCCCATGACATTGACTGGCGCCCATTGCTCCCCCTTCCTCCCAGCATACATCTTTGCACACTGTGTTGCTGCACTTGAATAAAATAAAATATAAATGTTCCTAGGCCTTGGTGCCTCCCCCACCCCCTGAATACGTCTACAGCCATTTGAATTTAAGCACTACCAACTTCCTGTTAAAATATGTTATGGAATGACAATAAACAAAGCGCAAGGCCAGTACTTCGATGTTGTCTGTGTGGACTTGCGCAGCAAGGTTTTCTCACATCATGGAGATATACTAAGCCTCTTAAAGTGATAAAGTTGAGAGAGATAAAGTACCAGCCAATCAGCCCCTAACTGTCACATCACAGGCTGTGTTTGAAAAATAACAGGAGCTGATTGGTTGGCACTTTATTTCTCACCACTTACTCTCTCCAGTTACTCTCCAAGGCTTGGTATATCTGACCCCATGGTCAGTTATATGTGGGTCTCGCCCGTATTGGTAATGCCACCAATCAAATCATACTCATAACTGATAACAGTAAAAAGTGTCAAAGTCAAAAATATTACATAAAGAGAACATACAAACTACACACCTTTAAGTCGCTATACTTGCAAATACGCGCGGCGAGCACAGCAATATATGGTAACACACGCATTTACACGGACATGCCACAGAGATGGATTCAACACTTATTTCATACAGTACATAATTATAATAATATCAAGCGCCAGACATCATGATGATTTAGAATTATATATATTGAATTAATGTCATGTATGTGTATTATTTGAACGAAACCAGATACACCGGTCATGTTTACTATTAAAACAACCAGCTTAATGTGTAGATTAATTTGATACTTGTTATGAAGTTGTAGGACATTGCAACGGATAATTATGATTGAATATATAAAAGCTAAAATCACTTATAATTTGAACAATAGAAGTTCCAAACAGGAAACTCAGGCCAGCCCCTTTGGACGTCCCCAAGGGCTGAGCATGTTCAGCATATACAAAGAGAATAGTGACTCATCGTGGACCCCTCCCCCAGAAACTAGTTAACACATTTTGCTGGTCACACAGGAAGGTAGTTCCTGTTTTTGGTCTCAGAGTTGCTGATCGGTCCCAGACGATGGAGGTCTTGCATGATTTTACAGAGAGAGGGAGAGTCATATGGAGGGACAAATTTATATAACTTAAGGATAATGGTATTGTATCGCTGGCATGTAATTGTATGTAACTTTATGTATTAACTGCTTACTGTATGAGTTGTAACTATTGGTATACTGTACTTTGTAATATATATTGAATCCATATCCTTTTTAATAACAAATATATACATCAATGAGCTTTGCGACTCAGATAATGTGTGGGTGTATTGTTTTCTCTTATGGGATACAGTGTTTTGCGATGTACAGCGCACTTTTATCTTATATGGTAATAAGAGGTGCAGGCGTTTACAATATATATTAGAGCGGGCATTTTAAATATTTGTGAGAAATCAATTTAGAATTCTTAAAAGAAACGTAATGTGGTTTACAACAAGGTATTTAATTACAGACTGAAGGAATTGGTAAACAATAAGAAAATAAATATATATTTTTACTACAGAAGATATTAAGAAATAGGAAAGAAAAAATATATATAATTGAATAAAATGAATAATCTTTTGGTACCATTGAATAAAATGAATAATCACTTGGCAACGACGGGCAGGCCCTGCTAGTCTCCTATATAATAGCCCAGATCTGTGACTTTGTGACTCATTTGCTAACGCTGGGCGGAGTCACAACACTGGGCGGAGTTAGTCAAATGAGTCACAGATCTGGGCAAATCTATAGGAGACTAGGAGCAGAAGCAGATAGTATGGGCATGGCACAGGCAGGGGTGCATATCTCCCAGCTTTCTTCAGGCAGACAGGGGTGCATACCTCCCAGCTTTCTTCAGGCAGAAGGAGGGACACATGCATGGCAAAAAGGGGGCATGGAAAACAAAAGGGGGCGTGGATTCACGGGAAGGCCCCCGTTTTCGTCAGTGAGGGGGCATGCCCAGCGCTCTGTGAGCTGCTGGCATGCCTCCAGGGGCGGATTATGAGTCTGGGGGGCCCAGGGCACTTGAGACAGGGGAGCCCTATCTCATTGCTGTGCCTGCTGTGGGGTTGGGGGCGTGGCCTAATCGCGGGGACGCGGGGCCATGCCCCCTTATGCAAATTCTGGGATTTTTTTTATATGGAATTTTGGCCCCTCAGCTAGGGATAAATCCAGAGGAGGTGGTCGCTTCCCCCTACACACCCGCACAGGCAGAAGAAAGCAGGGAGACTGCTGCCTCCCTGCAAGACCACAGACCTGCCAACACGCAGCAGCGTGTGCTGACTGTAGCTCAATGCTGCCGCTGTTGCTGGCAGGACGGGGGAGCTTCTGAGCTGGGACAGAGCTACTCCAGCCGGGGGGCCCCCTAAAACTGTGGGGCCCATGGTACGTACCCCCTGCCCCCCCCCCCTTAATGCGGCTCTGCTGCCGGAACCCCGGGACAGTTGGGAGGTATGGGGGTGTGTGAGGGGGTATGCCGTACAGACAGACGGGCACCGGCTCACTGTGTGCTTGAACCCCCACATCAGCATACTCAGCAGGGTCTCTTTGGCGCGGAGGAGCGTCACTTTTTAGCACACTCCACGCTTCTTAGCTGCAGTTTTGTGGGGCACCTGCCGCTGTGCAGTTTCCGTACTGCCTCTGTTATCTCCAGCCCCGGAAACCCCACCGCTAGCTGCAGCGCTGCCGCACGCAGTGAGGTGTGCCCAGCTCCTTCACACACTTTAGCCAGCGGGTAGCGCTGCAGAAGTCCGAGCTGCTTGCATGCTCCGACCCCCTCCTCCCTCCAGCCGCAGCGTCTCCTGGGAGCTAACAAGTCACTCCCAGTCTCCCCTTACCACAGTGCCCGGCAGCCGCGAGGTCCGCGCCGCGTGCATGCTATGACCCCCTCCTCCCTCCAGTCGTAGCATCTCTTGGGGGCTAACCAGTCACTCCCAGTCTCCCCTTACCACAGTGCCTGGCAGCTGCGCGAGGTCTGCGGTGTGTGACTGAGAGGGGGGAGGGATGCTGACGGGCAGAGGAAGCAGGACTCCAGCCTGAGAGAGTCAGCCACGCCAAGTCTCCATCAGCAGCAGATCCCAACAGGTTGGAGTGGAACAGCAGCAGCCAGCAGCAGTGACTCTGGTAAGACACATCTGTCTATCACCCCTGGCCTTGCCCTGTCACCCTTATCCTGGCCTTTTCACCCTTATGCTGGCCCTGTCACCCCTGTCCTGGTCCTGCCACCCCTACCCTGGCCCTGTCACCCCTATCCTGTCCCTGTCATTTCTGTCCTAGCCCCGTCGCCCCTGTCCTGGCCCGGTCGCCTCTGTCCTGGCCCCGTCACCCCTGTCCTTGCCCCGTCACCCCTGTCCTGGCCCCGTCACCCCTGTCCTAGCCCCGTCACCCCTGTTCTGACACTGTCACCCCTGGCCCCGTCACTCCTGTTCTGACCCTGTCACTCCTGTCCTGGCCATGTTACTGCATGCCCTCCAACAACCTTTTTGGCAGGTACAGTACCCGCAGCGCCTCCAGACCCCCCCTCAATGCACCACACCTCCGCACCTTCCCCTCCACCACATGCGGCACTCCACCCCTCCCCCACACGCTGTGCCTCCAGACCCCCTACACCACCCGTGGCTCCCACTCCTATGCCCCTCCACCACCCACAGCACCTCCAGACCCCCTCCACCATCCACCCCCCATATATGTCTCCCCCCACACCTGCCCCCTCCACCCGCAGCATCTGCAGTCCCCCCCTCACCCACCCCTCCCCCACCCATGGCACCCCCGCACCTGACGCACCTCCGGACACCCTTCCCAATCCGCCGCACCACCCGTACTTGCCCCTCCCCTACCCACGGTGCCTCCAGACCCCCTACCCCATCCCTGGCACCCCCACCCCTTCCCATCCTACAGCACCTACGGAACCCTTCACCCATCCGCAACATCCCTGCACCTGCCCCTCTCCCACCCGTGGCACCCCTGCCACTCCCCCACCTACAGTGCCTCCGGACCCCTCCCCCATCTGCAGCCCCCACTCCTCTGCCCCTCCCCCACCCGCAGCACCTCCTGACCCTTCCCCATCCGGGCCCCCCCCCGCTTCCGCCCCTCCTCCACCCGCAGCATCTACAGACACCCTCCCCCATCCGCAGTCCCCCCCCCGCACCCGCTACATTCTGTACATCGTGCCCTGCAGGTACTGTTCACGCCGTCGCAATGGGCTGCGCCTCCTTCACCATCGCACGCCCTTTCATTGTGCAATATTTAACCACTAACAAAGAAATGCAGGTAATACTCCATATAATACAAATATTGAACCCCAGAAAGGTATGCAAGGGTTAAGGGGGCGTAGCCCCTTGCGACGGTGTGAAGAGCGCCCGTAGGGCGCGATGAAGCACCTAGTTAGTAATATTTATGAAGAAGTACTTCTTTACAATAAGTTATGGAGATTTACCAGAATTCATAAATAACTTTTTATTCCTAATGTATCAATTTCCTCAGGTACTGATTAAGATTTGTGGGAGAACCAGGTCAACTAACTTGTGGGGGCCCATACCATTAAAATTGTCAATAAGATATTTATTTATTAACAATTTCTTATATAACGCTGCAAATTCCGTTGCGTTTTACAATTGGAAACAACAGTGGTACAAAAAAACTAGGTAATAACAGTCATAGAGGTAGGGAGGCCCTGCTCGCAAGCTTACAAGCTATAAAATATGCTGGAAAGGTTATTAGAAAGTATAATATGTAAACACTCCTAGCACCACAAATGTGTTTAACACACTGTAGTGCCCCCAGGTCACATTATGCCACACAGAAACCCCAGTTCACATGTGCGACAGTGCCTGTGTGTGTGTGTGTGTGTGTGTGTGTGTGTGTGTGTGTGTGGGGAAGGGGGGGTTAGGGTAACCACCCAAGCTATCCTGTTGTCAGTCCAATACTTTGTCTCCCCCTTAAACTATGCCTGTTCCCTATAACCAGCTGTAGAGACCATTATAGGTAAAATCCTTTCACTTGAAGCCTGTGACATCACTTTGTCTCAGTTATAACATCAGTTACTAGTGCATTTAGAAGCTGTGCATTATCAACCCACAGAATAGCCGCTTATAACACTTGAATGTAAGACGTGTATTTAAAAATAATATTATTTCATTATCCACTTCCTTTTTACAGTCATTTACCTCTGACTAATTTGTTCTTGTTATGCTATTTTAATAATTTGAATAATTTCTTAATAAATCTCAGCTTTCCCGGTTATTGAATCCCCAAAGACACAGAGGTTTATGTTTCAGAAACTGTCAGTTGTTTCTGGTTTTGTATCATTAGTTGGCAAAAAGGAAACAATTAATGAGAGCATACTAATTAATTAATCCCAAAGAAGGTAATTATAGCTTTTTGGAAAATGTGATTTATTGTAATAATTGTATTACATTTTAATAACTTTACTATTTACACTCATTCATTACATTTTATTTGGTTATCTTTTAACTTATTTGAATTCTCCCTTTAGTAATTATTTGTTAACTTATTGGATGAATGTGTAAAAATGTATCTCTGGCATTTCACACAATTAGTCTTTTATATCTTCTGGGAAAGTTGCAGTTTTACAAATCTCCAGAGAATTTGCAAGAACTTCCTGTCTTCACAGACTGTCCAATCCCATTCTTGTTCTATGCCCTTCATCGTGTTCTCCAGAAAGAAAACCCTATAAATCTGTGACACAGCAGTGGTCGAGATAACTTTTGGGCTAGTAACCCAAATAGATGTAACAAAACACATTCTCTCACTTTTTACAATAACATACTTTTGTGGAAGTGTATGACGGGGTAGTAACTACAGCAAGATAATCATTGTATCACACATGAAAACCTTTCACTCTGACCCTTAACTTGTAATTGTGGTAACCTTGGGAGTAATTTCCCCACTTCCCACTTGCCGACATACCCATATAACTCATATCCAGAACTTTAGTGAAAAATTGTAATATGTAGTAATAATTATAATTTTAATTATATGTCACTTTTTCAAAAAGGACTCAAACAAAAATATCATAGAATGGTACAGATGTTGGCTTGAATAATTCCAGGTGCCAAGAAATTCTCCAGCCAAGCCACACTTACTGTATGGTTTTTACAGTTGTTCACAGCAGGGTATATATATTGTTTGTTGAACATACAGTATGTAGAATAAACGACACAGAGCATTACATTAATATTTTGGTAAAATGCAAAGGCAGAAAGAGCCCATAAAAATCCTGTGCTTCCCTTGTAGTAGATATATAGACTAAGGACTGGTTTATATGGCCTATCTCTCAACTGTACTACCTGCAGATGGTCCTTGAAAGAGGTTCATTGTGTGATAAAGACTGGTTTATCCAAATGACTCAACTTGTGCTGTAGTGACCCCTTATGTCCAAGGGTTTTGCGCTTTATAAAATATTACAATGTGCATGGCCAGGTTTGGTACCCATAGGAATTTAAAAAACGTTAGTAAGCACTCTGCATACTCCATACCAGTAGTTACGTATAGAAATATGGAAACATCCTACTTTCTACATATTAGAAACCTCAGCATTGTAGCACCTCTTATTATGTTTAAAAATAGGTGTGCAGTCCAGTTCCCCCCTTTTTCCTCTATATTTGTGTATATATTGTACACCTGATAGTGAGGCTCCTTCGTTCTGGTATTTGCACCACTCCCATCTACCTTCAGGTGTGTTAATTATTGAAAGGTAAGACATGGATACATTTCTATAATGTGTTAATATTAGAGATGTTAGGGACTCATCTAATGAAGTTCACCTGGATGTTGGTAGATGGGCTTTCATATTTGGCCAAAAGTGTGCCATGAACTGCACTTATACTCCGTGTTAATTGTATGAGTTTATCAAAATGATTTTGACTATCGGTGTTCTTAGTGCTTTGAGTGTGCACTGTCATTTTTCTTTCCAGTGCCACCTAAAGTGCTTTATAAAATATTACAATGTTCATGGTCGTGTATGGTGCCCATAGGAATCAAAGCAGTTACTAAGCACTCTGCATACTCCATACCAGTGGTGACTTAGGGATGGATGGGAAAATCCTACTATTCATCTATTATTGTAAGTAGTTCTGGAGTGTTATCATATAGGTACTAACATTTATATACTGTTTAATAAAATGTGGAATAATCCAAAAGATTTTGTACAGTAATCTTCTGTGCATGGACCCAGGCGTCCAAGTTTCCTGTCTGCATCATAATCATGCTTTTACTTTCGTATCTTATGTGTCCTGGACCTGACAAGTCACCGCAATGCTATACTATTACCACAGTGAAGAGCAGATGTGAAGCATACAGAGGCCATTACCTTATCTTTACATCCTGCAGTCTGTCTTATGTACACACACTAAAACATCACTATTCATTATTTTCTTTATTCCAAGTATGAGGAGAAAAATCTAATCTCCCCAATGAGATGTGTCGGGTTATGAGAGGTAAAATGCTATTTTCAGTAGGAAAAAGGAATGATTTCATTTTAAAAAATCCACATTTCTTCCATTTATATAAAATAATAAGTTACTAAATGGTTTAAAAAAAATGAAAGGCATACTAGCCAAAGCTTTCCCTTAATATTTTTCTAATGAGTGAATAATGGCATTACTGTCATATGAATTTTATTAGCTTTTATAAAGGTGCTCGAAGTCTGCTCTAGAACATGCCATGTACTGCAGTGTCATTACATTTACATTAGTCCTCTAATCCATTTTGTTCTTCGGAAACCTTCTTGCTAGTCTTATGCATGTGATAATCCTCTCACAATGTAACATATTAAGGGTGTAGCTATACTGGCAGGGATGGGTCGGATAATATTAGGGGTTGGCATGTTATCGCTTGAATCATGGTCAAATCCTGATCATTCCATAAATGCCAGAGAGAAAGAAACTAGATGCAGACAAAGGGCCTTATTCAGCTTTGTTAGCAAACCAAAAAAAGCACACTAATGGGCAAAACCAAGTTGTACTGCAGGTGGGGCATATGTAACATGTGCAGAGAGAATTACATTTGGGTGGGTTATATTATTTTTGTGTACGGTAAATACTGGCTGCTTTATGTTTATAGTTTATACAGCAGTTTAAATTTCAGTTTGTACACACCCCATGCAAATCTAAATCTCTCTCTGCACGTTACATCTGCCCCACCTGCAGTGCACACGGTTTTGCCCATTAGTGTGTTTTTTTAGTTTCCTAACAAACCTGAGTAAGGCCCAAAAGCCTTTATGTCCTTATACAGGTATCTCACTTTACCTACGATATGTATTCTACTGTACTGGGCACAATAAAAGCACATGGCCTATTTTTTTTAAAGGGGCAATCACTCACAAGGCCAAACCATGCCTTGTAAGTGAATGTCTCTTTTAAAAGTCCAAGATCGGCGGCATCTCCTCCGGCGTCCTCGGGCGTCACTACATCTGGCCGCATGTCTGTCTCTTTTTTTTTTTCATGTCTCTCTCTCTCTTTCCATGTGTCTCTCTTCATGTGTGTATCTCTCTCTCTCTCTATTTTCATGCCTCTTTCTCTTGTCTCTCCCTATCTCTTTCTCTGTCTCGCTCCATGTCTCTTTCTCTCTCTCTCTCTCTGTTTTCATGTCTCTCTCTCTCTTTTCATGTCTGTCTCTCTCTCTGTCTCTTTCTCTTTTCATGTCACTTTTCATGTCTTTTTTCATGTGTGTGTCTCTCTTTTTTTCTGTCTGTCTCTCTTCATTTCTCTCCATGTCTCGTTTTCTCTGCCACTCCCTGTCTATCTCTCTCTTTGTTTTCATGTCTCTCTCTTTTCACGTCTCTCTTCATGTGCCTCTCTCTCTCTGTCTCTTTTCATGTCTCTCTCTTTTCATACCACTTTTCATGTCTCGCTCTCTTTTTTTCATGTATCTCTTCATATGTTTGTCTCTCTTTTCATGTCTCTCTTTATGTGTGTGTCTCTCTTTTCATGTCTCTCCAAGTCTCTCTCCCTTTTTCTGTATGTCTCTCTCTGTGTCTCTCTCTCCATGTCCCTCTCCTTTTTTCTTTGTCTCCCCATGTCTCTCTCCATGGTTTTGTCTCACTCCCTCGCGCACACATATATATCACTCTCGCGCACACACCTCTCTCACACATGCATCTCTCTCTCTCACACACACACACACACACACACACACACACACACACACACACACACACACACCTCTCTCACACATACATACATACATACATGTTTCTCTTTTCAGGTCTCTCTCTTCATGTCTCTCTCTTTTTTTTATCTATGACTCTCCACGTCTGTCTGTCTCTCTCCCTTTCTCCCTTTTTTTCTGTCTCCATGTCTCCCCATGTCTCCATTTTTACTGTCTTTCTCACGCACAAGCATATATATCGCTCTCTTTCTCACACACAAACATATCTCTCACACATACATATCTCTCACACATACATATCTCTCACACACACACACACACACACACACACACACACACACACACACGTATGTACCTCTCTATATCTAATGTCTAATCTCTTTCCATGTCTCTCTCCCTTTTTCTCTCTGTCTCTCAAACACACATACCCAGTCGCAGTGAACCCTTTAAACCCAATTTACCTCCTACAAAGACCTCACATTCCCTCTGCCTATCCCTGTCAACCTCTGCTGGGACCCACTCCCTCCCACAGTCACCACTGCCTCTTCCTTTCACCCACTCTGTCATTCTGTGCCTCTCCCTGTCACACTCTGATTCCCATGTCGCCCTCTAACTCTCCCTGTCACTCTCTGCCTCTTCCCTGTAACCATCTACTTCTTCCTGTCACCCTCACCTTATCACCCACTGCCTCTCCGTCACCCTCTCTCCATCACCCACTGCCTCTCTCTGTCACCCTTTTCCCATCACCCACTACCTCTCCATCACCCTTTCCCGTCACCCTCTCTCTCTCCCAGTCACCCACTGCCTTTCCCTTTAACCCTCTCCCCTTCACCCACTGCCTCTCCCTTTAACCCTCTTCCCTTAACCCACTGCCTCTCCCTGTCACCCTCTCCCCATCACCCACTACTTCTCACTGTAACCCTCTCCCTGTCACCCTCTCTCCCCATTACCCACTGCCTCTCCCTGTCATCCACTACAAAGTAACATATTATGAACTTGAGGAGGGGAGCCCAAAGCATATTTTTTGCACCTGGGCCCACCACTCACAAGTTCCACCACTGTAGTAAGGGAAAGTAAATCTTTACAGTGCTTTGAAATAGACCAGAATAGTAGCATCCTATTCGATATTATTAATGGCACATGCAAGTCAAGTATTCCGAAATGTCTTTCCCGGAAATTCTGATAGAATAGGCAAGGAGGGACCAGCAATCACATTTTCAAATGGAGCTTAGCTGATGGGTTCTGGTTTTGTTTTTATTTCTTTTTCTTTTTTTAGGCTCTTAAGTGTAGATTTTTTAGAAATAAAAAGCTAAAGCAAAATAAACACATTTGCCATTTTTAATATCTAAAACACAGATAACAATCCACTTCCAGTAAATAAGAAATCTGCATAAAAATAACCATTCTATGTCCATGATTAAAGTATTATTATTATTATTATTATTATTATTATTATTATCCTTTATTTATATGGTGCCACAAGGGATCTGCAGCGCCCAATTTACAGAGTACATGAACGAATAAGCAAAACATGAAACAGTGACTTACAGTTGTAGACAATAAAGGACAAGTATAGGGTACAAAAACATAGCTGCAACATACGACACTGAAATAAGTATCAGGGTGTCAGAAAACCACAGGATTTGGTTCCATCAAAGATGGTTTAAGTAAGAGAAGGAAAATCACAAGAGGGAAGAGGGTCCTGCTCGTTGGAGCTTACTTTTTACAGTAGTGTTATAGGTAAAAAAAAAAATGTTTATTTCTCAATAAACCCGCCTGCCCTCAGCTATACATTCGTTTTCCCCAGAGTTTCTGATAACCACTATCGACAACTTTTAAATGTGCCATTTGTTAGCTTAGAAAAAGTGCACACCAGGCACTGACCAGCAGAGATAGGTATCTCCCAAAATGAGTTTGGTATCTTCTAAAATGCAATAATGCCAGGTATGGACTCACAATAGTCTAGCACTTGGGAGCTTCATGTAAAACGCAAATGTACTTATTACCTGATGCTGTCCGTTTCTATCTGTGTGCAATTATTTTCCCTATATAGTTGCACATTTTAGGTTACCCTTACATGATTTAGGTTTATTGGTCATGTATGTGTAGTACACAACTAATCATTTTAAACAACAAAATCAGAATATAATTTTCTTTATTTTGACTTATTTCATCTAACCACAAGAATATTTTGTAAACCTGTAATTAGCGCTCCAAATGAATGTGATAACATTTATTAAATTAAAGAGGATTTTAAAGGCCTTATTAATGTTCTAGAATACAATGGCCATTAGTGTTTGTGTTACTAAGTACTACTGTGATTTAAAGCTGCTGACAACACCAGACTCTAACAATGAAATCATCTCTCTTTCTTCTCTGTGCAGTTTAGGCAGACACTCATTTGTATGTGTGGGTTCATCCTGTCTGCTGTGTCTGGCCAAAGAGACAGATACTAATGGCATATGTTAATTACAATCCAACAACTTCCTTTCAATTCACTGTTTATTAACGTTCTCAGTTCTGTCCCATAGAACCAGCTGGCTGTAAATGCTAAAACTGCCAGGGGTCACATGTTATTTTCAAACCGAGTTCATGATGTCCAACAGCTTACACTTGTCAAACAGCCAACACATCCAGCATCACATCTGATAACCTTTCAGAAGGAAGCAAGTTGTAAAGTTCCATGCTCAGCTACAGTAACCAAATAATGCTATCATTGTGCACCATTATACAATATTATACCTTATGTCAACAGTCTTAATAAAGTAAAAGTAATGTAACAAATTCAAGATAGTTGCATATAAGTACTGAACTGTATATGGCAGTACAGGACTTTTACAAATGTCAACTACAAAGTGCGTAGACATCATTATTATTATTATTATTATTACTGTTATAATTATCCTTTGTTTATATGGTGCAACAAGGGATCCGCAGCGCCCAATTTCAGCGTAAACAAATAAACAAAACATGAAGACAGTGGCTTACAATTCAATACAATATAAGACAAGTACAAAGCAGACAACACTGAAATAAGTATCAAGGTGGCAGAAAACCAAGGGATTTGGTGCCATCAAAGGGAGTAATGAAAAGAAGATAGGCTAAGTAAGAGATGTAAAGGCACATGAAGGAAGAGGGCCCTGCTCGTGAAAGCTAACATTCTAAAGGGGAGGGGCACACAGACAGGAGTAACACAGATGGAGTAGAAAGTGAGCGTGGGCCACAGAGGGCTAAGGATGAGAGACGGCTGGGTTTGGTGAACATTTTCAGTTAGTTAAAAGCAGACCGTGGTACTGGAGCTTGTTACCCTGGATAACTATTGGAAGATCAGTTTTATAGTGCGAAACATGCAAATATTGCATTGAAATTCTAATTCTAAATGTTGCTAAATTTTGTGTTTAACCATGCCTGAAACAGTCTGCAGTCTGCAATATTCATGAAACGAATTAGCTATTAAAGACCAGAAATCACCTATGGAAATCGCTACCTGAAAATATCAGATCCCCTCCAACTAATCAAACCTTTTAACAATGTCTTAAGGCCCGTACACACTGGCCAATATATCGGCCGTTCTCTTGAACGGCCGATATATCGCGGGTCCGTTGGCCAGTGTGTACGGCCGATACGTCTGTGAACTCCGTCG